>NW_009259419.1:2043874-2058759 GCF_000687185.1 Egretta garzetta
CTGCTGAAGGTAGCTGCTTTTGTTCTTTTTGAGACTAGAAATTGAATGATTGGTAGAAATAACTTTATAGCTCTAATGTATTCAGCCAGCTGTTAGGCATTGATTTGCTACTGCATGACAGTCTGATTCAATCCCTCTTCCTTTCAAGAGGTGGGAACCTCCTCCAAAACACCAGTGCTCTGCAATATCTGTAGAGCACTTGCTAAATGTATTACAAGCAGAGTTCTCTAATCTGTTTTATGGTTTACGAAGAAAGAACATCAGGGGACAGGAGGTCTCTTCAGCTATTCTCGAGTTCATTGACAAGTTTTGGCGTTGTTGATGGTGAATCCTAATTAAATGGGGTCCATGGGGATGTGTAAGAGGACTGATGATGATAAACATTTCCATCAGTGATATGCTGTGGAGAGAAATTGAGGATGAGCCATAGACTGACAGGACGGTAAATAAAATGAATGCTACCAATACTCTTGTAGAGAACTGATGCCAGCACAATGGGCTCTTAATGACCCAACTGCAGGGTTACGAATCTCAGTACTGAAGACTCTGGCCTTATCTTCTGCATCAAGGCTGATGTTTGGAAAGAAGTGGCTTGGAGAGCAATTTTGGGGACACAGTAGGCAGGTTATTTGACAAAGCTTCCTGCTTGACCCAATGGATGATGTGGGTGTAAAGAGAGTGAGGTAGTCACTGAAATGATTTGCTGCCTCTGCACCCAGCAGCGTTCAGGAAAATGAATCTCAGAATAGTGGCTTTAGTGTTGAAAAAACTGAGAAAAGAATGGAGACGGGAGCTACTGAAATGTTTTGGAAACTGAAGACTAAGCAAACTCCATCTGTTTAGCTTACTGAAAAGAGACTGAAAGGGGACTATTGTCAATTATTTTCTCAAAGGGAAATTTTTACATAGTAAGACACATGCATAGTACAAATAAATGGCTACAAAATAAGTCCACATGGACTAGAATGAAATGCCTGAGTGTCTGGGTGGTTGTTTTTTTTCTGATTAACTACTGGAAGTTATCCAGGGAAGTGATGGATTCTCTATTTCTTGATGCCTTTATTTAAAACATGGATTTTTGTGATGTGTGTGTTATCCTTGGTGGGAGTAATCTTTGGCAGTGTGAAATGGCAAGTGGAAGGAGCTGTGGTCTCCAGGAGGTTGGTGTAGTCCCTTGGGATATAAGTACTGTGAATGCTAGCTAGTGCATCCATTATTAATATTGCTGTTCAGGTTGAAGTGTGGGTGAAAAATCCTTCCAGCATGTTGGTACCCGTTTCTAGTTACTTTCATTTGTACTCCAGAGCCTTTAATCTATCCTGTGCCTGTTCTGTGGTGAACTCTTTAAAAGTCACAGGACTCTTCTCTTTCCTGTGGCTGGGACTCAGTGTGAAGATGGAAGTCAGTGCATCAGCTTGGAGTGAACTGGTAGCTCTTGTGAGCAGGACAGTTCTGTGCAATCAGTGAAACTCTTGGAAGCCTCCTTTGTTAAAGGTGAATCTGTACTACAAACCACTGAGCAGATCTGTGATGATGCTCAGAGCAATGCATGCTGATGGGTTTGGCAGAGGGCTGGCCAAACTAGTGGAGGTTGTGGGGAGGGTCCTCTGTAAGCTGCTGAAATGAATCCTGGAAAGACCAGCGTGTCAGCCAAGACCTGGTGGATATCTGCCTACGTGATGATCCAGGCTCATACAATTAATTAAAGCTCGTTTGGGTCCCATGCACCCTATATGCTGGAGCAATGTTTTGATCATGTTGGAGGAACTTTTTGTCTGGATGTCATCATATAATGGATATGGTAGAGAAGATTAAGCCAAACAAAAGCATGTCTTGGCACATTGATCGCTTTTTTTTATCCTGTGCCTTGTTAACCATTAATCCTGGGTACAAACTACTTACTGCCTTGCCCATATTAATACCAAAGTGGAATGCTGCCAGCGTGTTCCATATCTACTGCAAGACTTCTGCCTTTTGAGTGGTTGTTTGTATAGCACTTGCCACCATTAGTGAGTAGTTCACAAAGTTAGCCCAAAGCTAGAAGTTTGTCCTGTCTCTTTTGAAGAAGAAAGAAAGAATTGTCATTGTGCAGTAACTGAACATTTGGACTTAAAATAAGTGTGTGCTCCCCTCCCAGCTCTGCTCCAAATATCCCCTGTACTGTGGAACCTCTTACAAAGAGCTTTTTCTCAAAATGAGACTCCTGAAAGGCTCTCTGAGGACTTGGTGCCGTGGAGGGCAACTGTTCTGGCTGTGCTGGAATGCTCTCATGGAGGGCTGGGAAGGAGACAGCAAGAGAGGAGGAGTGAGGCCTTGAGCAAGGTGACACTGATGAGCAGGAACAGTGAGATGGAAGACAAGTATCTGCTCTTCTTGAGTGAAGCATGGGGAATGGGGAAGGAGGGGGGAAATAGTGAAAAATGCATTGTAATGATGCTGTGGAAATCCTGCACAGGATAGAGCTGGGCCAGCATGAAGCTATTAATAAAACAGCAGTGTGTCTCTCTGTGCCAAGTACGCCAATGGGTGGAACCATAAAAATGACATTGGGTTGGTTTAGAAATGAGCAAGTGCTGGCATGCTGCAGCTGCCCAGGAGTGAGGGATGGAAACCAGGCAGAAGGATAGGATGTGATGATTGCTTTTATGTGTCTGCAGTTCAAAGGTGAACTACAAGAGGAGAAAGACGTTTTGTTTTGCTAGTGATAAGCTCTGTTTTAACAGTAACTTTTCTGTTACCTTCCTGACAGAATACGTGTGCCACTAGATGGGAGTTGTGGTTTCTCACTGATGTCTTGGTGGGTGTCCCCAGTGGATGTATGGGGTGTCACTGAGGAGGCAGGCAGTGTCCCTAATACCCACAGGATGGCAGGTCGTGGATGGCAGCTGGGTCCCCTGGTCTTGCAGTGCTGCTTTTGGTTGACCTGATGGTTGATCGGCATGCCAAGTTTGGATGCTCACCAGTCCCTCCTTCTGCTACCCTGTGGCATCTCTTCCTGTGAGGCTGCAGCTGGCGCCCTGCTTTACATTATGCCTGCCTTGGTGCACTTGGAGAGAATTTAGACAGCCTCCCTCTCCCTGGGGAGGGAGGTAGAAGTGCCCAGGGGGACTTGGGGACAGGGGAATGTCAGAGTTAGGTGAAGCAGTGAGTGCTCCAAGATCTTCGTGATGTGCGATGTGCTTGGCCAAACCCTGTGGCTGGGGGGAAAGGGAGAGGTCCCTAAATGTGCTGCAAAACCTGATGCTGGGAAGGCAGCAATGTGCCAGCTGAGGCTCTGATGGAGGAAGAAGTGCTTGTTGCTATGGTTACCAAGGATATTAACCCTGTGGTGTCTGGATGGGCAAGGTTTAGTTAACTGTGCCACAGGCTGCGTAACGGTTTGGGAGCGCGGAGCAGCAGCGCTCCACCCGAAAAAGCTATGAGTTGGCATTCAGGATCTCAAAGCCTATGTCCCAACCAAGTCTCAAAGTGTGTCCTGGTCATTAGTGTGTCAGCAGTTTGCTTTGGGTGAGAGTGAGTTTTGGTAGCTGTCCTCTGTTGGGAAGGTGAGGTGAAGCCCAAAATTTCTGAGGGCATGTTGCAGGCTTAAGTGGCCAGAGCCTGTCTCCAGCTGTAGTTCAAGGGGTAATCTTTGCGCAGAAGAGGCGATGATTATTTTTCAGTTTATCTTTTAAAGGGGATGTTAAGCAAGTTTGGAAATCACCTTTGTCTGAATTTTCTAAATTAAAATGACTGCCAGAGTAGAGGACAGGAAAACGTTTGTCTTCTCAGGTTGCTGAGTGTGTCTGGTCAGGAGCTGTGTGGCAAGTCTCTGTTTTCAGTGTGTATCTGAGCCATAACTGTTTCAAGAAGGGCTTCTGCTTGGACATATCCTTTCCCCCTTGGCTCACTTATTTTGGCCTGTGAATCCTGTGGACATACAATTCCATCAACTGTCTTCATCAACTCTCATTTTCCTTGAGGTGTAGGATGGGCTAGCATTAAATTAATGTGAGTAGAAACACAAATAGGAGAGAGTAGACTGGGGAAAGTGTTGATCTTAAAATCTCCCTTTTAAAAAAAATGAAGCCTGTGTTTAACATGATGCACTTAAAATGGAAGGGTTTAATGCTTCAGAGGTACCCAAGAGCCACCCCCTCCCCGGCATACAGGCATCCCTGCCCCAGGCAGTAGCAGTGAGCGAGAGGATGTAGTTGGGTGTCAGCAAAGCTGATTTTTTAAGTCCCACCTCTCCATGCTGTAACAGTTGGAATTGTGGTTTTAATTTTGGTCCCCTGTCCCCTCCAACTGCTATGGTTTCTGTGGCCGGGTTTACTAACACAACCCCACAAAAAAGGCTGCGTTGGCGCTCAGTGAGAGTGCAGCCACCTTGGTCAGGGATGGGAGAGTGGGAGCTGCTCAGGCTTTGCCACCAGAGTATTGTTGAATTCTTAGCTGAGCTTATACTTTTTGTGGCTGGCTAAGCGCTGTGGGAGGTTTTGAAAGAAGGAGTGTATGTATTGTGCTTTTCTTGTTTGGGTTTTTTTCTGCTTGCTTGTATCTGCGGGTTTTTTGTTGAGATGGGGTTTTTTGGTAGTAGGAAAAGTGTTAGCCTTAAATAGCTGCCAGGTAGAGCCAAGACTTCCAGGTCTCTGAGGGGTGGAATTCAGGGGTTATAATTCTCGCCTGAAGCTATGTGTTTACCTTTTGTCACTGAAGTGAAGACAGTAAAAAAACCAAACTTATGATCTTGTTCTTTGTATGCCCTCCTTCCCTAGAAATATCAGTTTGGCTGTCCCAGTGACAGTAAAAAGGATTAATGGAAAAGCAGGATTGGGTTTATGTTTATCCCTAATCCAGATTTCATATTATGCAGTGAACCTGGCAGCTGTAAAGCTTGGACGCAAATATAGTAGCTGAAGAATACAAGTCCATGAATTCAGAAATGAGAGAACTGGTGTTTAATTTAAGATTCTGCTTGAGTTTAGCTGTAGAAATAATCCAGTCGTGGCCACTTCTCTCAGCAGCTGCAGTTGCTGCACTTCAGAAGATGCTCAAAAGATGAAGGTGAAGGGATGCAGTTTTTCATTTTTAGCTGAGGCAACTTTCGATCCTTATAGTAGCAATATTGTGAACAGCAAAAAGAACGATACTAGGCTTCAAAAGCTATGTATGGGTGTATCCCAGAAATGGCTCAGTTGCCTCAAACTTAGCTACAGTTTCCCCTTTGTCATCTTCTGTGCTAGTTGCTGTTGCAATGCTGTGTGGAAATCTCAGAGCAGCTCTTTCATCCTTATTGCTGCAGGTTGATATTTCTGGATCCTGAATGCATGTTTAAATTAAGATGAGGTTTTAACCCTTTCACAGCAGTGGTTTGTATTGGAGCCAGGAAAGCAATTTACTTTGAAACGAATGTGTGTGTTTTGGAATGGATTTCACCCAAGGTACAGTGGATTATGTTTTTTCAAAAACACACACCCCCACACCCCCCCACACCCCCCAAAAAAAAAAAAAATCCCCCCAAAACCAATCAAAAAACCCCACCAAAAACCTGAAGGACGGTATGTGTTGCAGAATATCCAGGAAAAGGATGCCTTACCTAAGGTAGCTGTGTTATCCTGGGGGAATTTTTGCTGCTGTACTGAGGGGGGGGGGAGCAGTCACCAGTTTCTTCATGTGCCTTGTTCTCTCCTGCCACCTGTTTGTTCCTCCTTTTTACTGCAGTGTGAAACAGGCCTTCTCCAAACGTGTCGAGATGACCCAGTTTGAAAATGCCGGCTGCCACTACCATTGCTGCTGTGGGGATTGAACTAGTGCTGGCGCTAGGAAGAAGCTTTTTTCCTAAGAGAAGTTTAGAGACAAGATGACGTGGACAAAATGGAGTGATGACAGCTATGTTAAGAATTACCCTGGCAGCAAGCCTTGATCTGAAATACATTTGGGAGCAGTCCTAGCCAGCCTGATAGGTGCTGTGTGAGTTGTATGACCAGTATGACGAGAAATAGCAGGCTTCAGCTACATCATGCTGCTTGGACCCAGCCCTGGGATGGGCTGAATGCACTCCAGTCTTGCTGGTCTTGGTGGGAATGGCAGGCTCTGAGCACTTCGGGGGACGAGGTCTTTTTTCCTCAGCTCTTATCTCTTACTATAACTGTAAGGGAAGAATAAGAAGGGTCAGGGAACTGGAGGGTAACTGTAAATTTTTTTCCCCTTCTTCCCCCACGCCCTGATCAGGTTAGTCAGCAAATGCACCAAGTGCATGTTTATAGGGATGTGACAGGAGCTGTGCGCAGGCAGGGAGGAGCTCTTGTGGGCTATGTCCTCCACTGAGGAATGCTCAAAGAGGTCATGGTCATAACAGCTTGCTGTGATGAGTTCATGTGCTGCTGAGTGTGACCTTTATAGAGGTGCTAGCGCAGGAGGCAGAGCAGCTAGACTTTCTCAAGGACATGTGCCAGAGCTTCCCTCACCATAATGTGTTTGTGGTGGCATTATTTTCCCTAATTAGGAACCAATCCAGCCAGTTATTTTTCCTGTGCTCTTATTTTTGCACTCCATGTTAAGTTACTTTCCCAATCATCTGCTACTTATGCAGCTTCATATTATGGTAGGGTAGTTGTGAATTTTCTAGCACTGCAAGATTAGCAGTAATACATAATAACTTCTCAGTAAGGACTGGGCTTCCAAATCCTGGCTAAAAGCTGTGACCACCTACCACTGATACTCCAGGATCTAGTGACACTATTTTATCGTAGGCTTTTCTGCTCAGTCTCTTAAGATCAGCTTTGAAGGCTAGGAGCCTGTATGTAATCCATGTTTCAGTATGTGCTGTGTGGATCTGTAACTTGACTTTTTCTAAATGGACTTATTTTTTTATGTATTTTTGAGCACTTTAATATCTGTCAACATAACACTAATACTTTGGTTTAGAGGCTACTATAAAGATTATGTTGTCCAGGATTTGGCTATTTAAGTTTGCTGTCTTTTTGTGTGGATTTCTTGGAGGGGTTTGTATCTCTTTGGTTTCAGACCTGTAGGAAGTAAACAAGTGCAAGAATGGATGTATTGAGTGTTAGTGTCTCCCAAAGGCTGGCCTGCCTACTGTAGGCAATCCATATGAGTTTGTCCATAGGAAGCTTCTTGTCTCTGGTGGAGAACGGGCTCTTCACCTAAACCTCTGTTTATTGCCCAGGTTCTCATGTTGTGTGGGGTAAGGGACCAGGAATTTCATGAACCGTTGTGGTTTAACCTGCAGTAGGCTTGTTTATGTTGCCTCAGTTCATCTGCTTCGTTAAGCAGCTGCTTAATAAAGCAGCCAAACTCTTCTTGCAGGAAGCAGGAATAGGAACTTTCAGGAGGGGGGTGGAACAGACAGCTGGGGGACAGAACCACAACTGCTCTCCAGACGAGCTGTTCCCTTTAGGTTGTGCAGCACTGTGTGCATTGGAAGTGTTTGTCTTGTCTCTGTTGTTCTGCTTCCTGCTAACTTGCTCACATCCAGACGATGTGAAAGTGAGGAAAATAGTCCTTCAAAGCAAGTTTGAGACCTCATTTTTTTGTTCTTAGCACCCAGGTGCAGTAGTGCAATGAGTGGAGTTGTGGGAAGGCCCTTGCCTTCTGAGAAGGGGCCAGCCCCAAACATCTGAAAATAGATTATTTTTTTTTTAACCATAGATGTAGAAGGAACAAAGCCATCTCAGTAATACTTCAGAAAATGCAACTGAAGGATTAGTTCCCCTCCAACATCAAGCTGCCTTCCTTTAGTCCCTATCATTCTTCATCTAATTTTGCTGGAAGCAAGTTTTCGTGCAACTTGTTCACGAGCGCAGAGGCCTCCTGAGTCGCTGAGGCTATTATGTTACTCATATAACTGAGCTTAGAAGTGAGGGGGCTGGCTGCAAAAATAGCTAAAATAGTAAGTGGTGCTTTTGTGACCTGAGCACTTGCCGTTCAGGATCACAGGGTTCTGTTCCAGCTGCTGAGGAGCTGGATGTGGGCAATTCCAGCTGGAGGCTCTCTCCCCTCTGTGAGCAGCCCCTGGCTCTCGGCATGTCTGCCGAGGGCAGCTCCTCTGTGTGACTCAGGCTCGTCGCCTTCCTTTCGCTGCCTGCTGGCTTGCCCGATGCTTCCTTTCTGCCCAAGTGACATCCTTCAAGGAGGTAGCTAGGGGACAAATTGATCATTTCTTTTGCTTTTGTATCCATTATAAAGGGGGTCAGCATGGCTTCTACTCTCTTGTCATAGGCTTTATCAGTAACAATAATAACGAGCTGTAATTTAACCTGATGGCTATTCTGCTCCCACACACCCCTTGTGTGTGTGCCCTCATGCTGCACAAAGGCCCTGTGTCTTTGGGTAGTGGAGTTGCCCATGCTGTTTAGGAAGCCTGGCTCTGGTACAGTGCTTTTATTAGTTTGCATTCCTACTACAGTGGAGAATATAACAGTTCTGGTTTTAGACAGGAACTTTCAAAATCTTGTGGAGGGTGGAAAACGGACCTTGTGGAAGGTTTCACTCTCTTTAGAGGGCTTTGAGTCTGGATATTCCTTAGTGGCTTCCGAGAACTGGTCGACAGCAGGTTTTTTGACCAAGCTTTATGGTAGTCTGCGCTGGCTATTTTGCAGATCAGGAATTTCAGCATGTATAGCACGACGTGGATGAAGAGCTGAGCAAGTTCCTAGGTAGAGTACTGAAGCCTTGTATCAGACTGCTAGTAGTCTGAATCTGTGGTGTCCCATACTGACACTGTCATCAGTGTGTGTGAAACTATATTTTTTTTTTAATTGGGGAATCTGGCTTTTGGAAAGGATGCACTGGATCAGGCATTCTCAAGGAGTGCAAAAAAATTTCCACAAGAAAACCTGCACGAGGGAAATCTCTTCTAATCCAAATTACCATCCCCTGCAGTGACCCATCTGATCAAATACTTTTTTTAATATTCTACCTCTTGTCACAGCTGTATTGATAATGTTGCTACTTGCATTGCTTGAGCATGTTGCTGCCTGTAGTTGAAGTATATAATCCGAGGCTGTAACCTCTCAGTAGAGTTAACTCAAGACATGGTTTGACAGCAGAATAAATCTGGCGTTAGGGCTCCTTGGACTGAACTGAGAGCATTGTGCTGAATAATGCAAAGAGCTGTTCTGCTATAAACTCACTTTGTTGCTCGGGCGTGTGCTCTGTGCATTTATCCTGTCTAACTTCCTGTCTCTGTCTGGGAAGGTCATACGTGGGAACGAGTATTCCCTCCCTGTCAGAAGCTACTGTGTGCTGGTTTTATGTTTGTACATGGCCTTCAAACCCAATATCAAGTGTTCTGGCTAATTACATTTAATACAGTCCAGTGCCTCTGTCTACTTAAGATCGGGTTTGCACTGCTGAATGGTCCAGCCATGCTCAGATCCTATATGGTCACAGATTAGGTCCCTGAGTGATCTGATGTGGCTCTGCCTGTTCTGCACTAGGCCCCAGAGGTAATGTTTCCTCTTTGCTACGGCCTTGTCAGATCTGCCTTGTCCCCTTCTCTACTGTATTACATATGGAGTCATCTGAGTTTGTGGTGCCCAGGGCTCTGTAGGTACCAAAAGCTGTGCCACTCCTCCAGTGAAGTGGCATTCAGTGCTATGGCAGAGCAAATTTCTGGCTGAAGATTAAATGTGATGGACATGTAAGAAGCAGTCTTTCTTCCCAGAGGGTCCTCCATGGATGTCCTTACAATGAGCATCCACATGGCCTTTCTGAAGGAGAACAGCAGCAGCATCAGAGAGCAAGAGAGGCAAGAGAGCATCAGCCAGCTGGCTTTCCTTATGGCAATCCTCATTAATACACAACCCCACACATACACACACTGTGGTGAGCCTTTTATTGATGTGATAGTGTCAGCTGAGGGTGCAGCTTTAGGAATGAGCATATGCTGGTAAAAGCTTTAAAAGTAACATGTGTCTACTAGCAAAAGGCCTTTCCCAGTAAACAATTTTAGATCGTTTTGGCAAGCTACAAAAACTGTGCTAGATTTGTCAGTACACCTGTGTCTACAGTACAGCCTTCTTGCTGGTATAGCAAAATCTAAAGGCAGATGAGTCAGGTCTTTAACCATCACTGGAGTTTCAACTTTGGACTTGCCCTTAGGTGCAGGCCATGCAAAGAGCAGTATTAAAAATAATAAAAAAAGAAAGGGGGAAATAGGGTGTTTCTTTTCTAGCTTATTAATGTGCACTGCTTGGGTGGGGACTGGTTGGTTGCCTTTGTGCGAGAAAGGAAGCTTTTGGTAGGTATCAGGGACTTTTAGAGGGATAAATCTCTCGGCAATGGGGCACACTTTATTCCTTGTTTTCTGCTCTCTGAGGCTGCAGTTTCCAGGCTCCAGGTGTGGTTCCATGAGTAACTCTTCCCTCAGCAGTTCTGGTTTACATAGCCATGCCTGTTCCTGCTTGCCGGCTTCCCCCTGCCACTGTGCTGTGCCGGGGCGAGGAATGAGCTGCACTTTTGGCTGAGCCAGTCTTATCCCTCGCTGGAACTAGGAGAGCTCGTTCTTCTCAGGCTTGTGTAACCTCCCAGCAAAGTGATTCTTGTATGTGGTGTACAACCATATAAAAAGTGTAAAACTGTTTTATGAATAGCATGCCGCTTTGGTGGTGGTCAGCTGTGGAGTGCCTTGAGTGGCTCCAAGCTAGTGCAAGAGAAGGGAGCAGCTAGGGCTGGCGATAGGAGAGTCTGTGATTGCCCCTCCTGGTAGGTGAGAGCATCTCCATACTTATAACCACCACCACTCCATGCTTGTATGGCTTCACTGCCGCTTGGCTGAGGGAGCTAACGCAGCGGGAGAGGGTTGGTTGTTTTTCAGGTGGAACAGTTTCCCAGTCTGGTTCCCTGGGGGTCCAGGCAAATGTTTGTGCTCCCAGGTGGGAAGAGGTGGCTGGAGGCTAAGGGTGCTTAACCCGGCCCTGCTGCCAAAGGAGACTTGTAATGTAGCGGCACCCTATTGTCCTTGGTACGTGGACAAGAGATGATATATAAGTAAAGTCTGAGCTACAGGGGAGGTAAGTGGTTGGGAGGTTGAGGTACACTGTGGAGTCCTTTGACTCAATTTACCCTGTCCTGCTGCAGGGTATTTTCTCTTGCTCCTATTCAGGTAAACTTCTCCAGGTAAGGTTGGTTTTCCTTTGCCTTGTAGTTGTATCCAGACTCTTCCCTCACCTGCTGCAGATACAGTGGAATTGAGGCCTAAATACTCTTGTACCTTGAGTTACATGACTGTGATTTTTTTCAAGTAGTCTTTGTGTGTCTATAACGAGCACTCCCTGTTCCTAGAAACAGTGTTAAAGGAGGCTGTATCCCTGCCCAGGTGGGTGCCTCAACACGAGGCAGAAAACATGGCTGTGCTCTGGCTCTTTGCTCCTCTCCTGTCTGTGACACACATCATATCTTGCCAAGAAGAGTAAATAGCTTTTCCAAGGCAGAAGACCCTTTTAAATAGGCGAGTTTATTTTCTTTTAAGTGAGTCTGCCCAGAAAAAGTGATCAAGCCACCTCACTTTGATCTCTGCCTGCTCCCCCCTGCCTCCTGTTGCAGCTGGCTTTAGTGAGACACTTGTCCAAACTCCCATGCTTTTTGTGGCTTCCTCTCCTGTGCTGGGACCACGAGGTGGCAGGATTGTTCCACTGATGCTGTGAGGGCGGCAGGACGGCAATGCAGCTGCTCATTTTTATAGCCAAGACAAAAACTGTGCTTAGTTGTTTGTGTACCGTCATAATTGTGTTTTGAAATTTGGAAGAATTTCACATGTATGTGTCTAATCTATGCTCCTTATGTTCTTTATATAACATTAATTTGTTCTGGGTCTTGACTTTTTTTGTTTTTCCTGTTCTAAAGGGAGATGGAGGGGAGGGGGAGATGTACAGCAACATCCAGAATTCCGTACAGGTTCCAGCATTGATCAGACCCTGTGAAGCACATTACTGAGGCTGCGAAGGCTGCTGCTTTTGTCCTCATTTCACCCCGTTCTGTCAGGGTATTGCATCACGTAATATGCAAAGTGTTCAGAGCTCCTGCAGTACCCCAGTAATAGGGGTGAACTGAGGTTGCAGCAACAGCTCTACCTCTGCATTCCTGTTGCTTTCTATAGGCTTTAGCACACTCGCTTCTGCTGCAAACCCTCCTTGGGGTCACTGAGTCCACTAAACATGATGTGATGCTTTTGGGGCCATTAAGAAGCAAATTGGGTAGGGGGGGAGAAATTCTCCCAAAAGACCCACTTGGAGAGATCGTTTAGTCTGATCCAATGGTGATGAGGGGAGTTGTTGCTTTCAGGCATTTCTCTTTTTAGAGTTCTCCCACCCCTCTGAAATTAATGCTTCTATTTTACATCTCTCAATTCACTGTTCTAGCATGCGGGACTGAAAATCAGCAATGCAGTTGTTTGCTCTTGTCTCTCCTTCCCTCTGTCAGCCAAGAGGGTCCCCTTTCTTTTGCCTCTAGTGAGGAATTCTTGCAGGAAGACTGTTAGCAGATGAAAAGGGTGTATGAGAAAGACCGCTGGAAACAAGATCACAAAATTCAGGGGTTTGCACCATTTTGGTCAGAAACTCTCCTTTAGATGGTGTGGGGGGGAAGCATCTTTCTCTGTTCCTTTTCCCACTCCCTTCCATTTCCCTTGTCTCTGTCGTGGTTTGGCCGTTAGTGCTAGACCTGGGGTCCTTTGATCATCTCATTGTAGACCTCACTTGTTGTATTAGGGAGAGGTGGTTTTTAATATCTGAACACTCTGTGCTCCTCTTTGCTGGTGACAATGTGTATGTGGGGCTTTCTTCCCTTTGCATCCCCACCTTTTGTGCTACTTCTGCCTTCCTGAGCATGACTGGCTGTAGGAAAGGGCTCCTGGGGCCAGCGCTCACTCCATTTGGGTGTGGGGCTGGACAGGGGACTTGGGCTAAAGTGCATGCAAGAGAAGAAATGTAGTTAAATAGGTAAAGAAATACCGGTTTATGCTTCTCTTTTCTATCCTTCCCCCCATCTGGTTTCTAGTAGCAACAAGAGTCTTCACAGGAGCAATGCATCTCCTGTGTCACAAGGCTGTCTCTATTCAAGTATCATCATCTTTTTGGCCTGGTCTGTGCTGAAATACCTTTCTGGCATAGAGAAATGAGTTGAATGGGAGAGGAGGATGCTCTTGTCTGCCCTGTTTGGGGAAAAGTTATGCTGGTAGAAAGAGTGCGTGGTGGTGTAGTTTATGCTGGGGGATATGGGATGGGATTGCTTTGCTGCTGTTGCTTACTCTCTTCTGGAAAGAAGCTAAGAGCTGTGCTGGCAAACTGTCTCTTCTGGTGTTAGCAGGGCTCTGCCCCAGGCTCCTCTGGCTCTGAACTCTGATGTCTGAACAGATTGCTGGGTTACACGCTGAGTGTGACTGACTGCCACTGAAACGCAATGGAGCAGAATTTCATGTGCCCGCTGCCCTGGGCTTGCTAGAGGTGCGTGGGGAAGGCAGAGATGGAAGAAGGCACTTATTTATCTGGTGTGACATGTGAAGCATTAAGCTTGTGGCAATTCCAGGCTCTACTGGTATGGGAGACTAAAGGGATCCTGTGACTCAGCTGGTGCCATGCTCTTTCTTGCTCACTTTATGCGAAGGGGGATGGTAAAGAAAGAGCAATCAGAAGGATTGCTCAAGGGACTGTCATACCTCTCAGATGGTGCAAGCATCAAAGCGAGTGAGCCCGCAATTAGCCAAGAAATGACAAGCAGAATGGGCTAGATTGTCAGTAAGCAGGCAGGAAACAAGCCAAGAGTAGAGTACGATGGTGTACTCCTTGTCCTTTCTTCATCTGCAAACAGAAGGAGCATTGCTGTGTGCTTGTGGTCGGTTTACTGCCTTATTGCCTCTTTCTTATTTTTCTTTTCTCTTCCTCCACTGTAACACTGAGGTGTAACACTGAAGTGTTACAGACCCCACCATGACAAGAGAAGCATCCTGCCTCCTTTCACGGTGTTCAGTCACTCATGGTCTACTGTTTTGCTCTGTGGTGTATTGACTAGATTAAAGAGAAATCTTACTGATATTGATATGGGGGGACCTTGCTAATGTTCTTGCTCAGTTAGGAGAGAACATACTGTAATGATTTTTGGGGGGGGTGGGGAGCAAGGGGGAGGAAGTATATTTTCATTACCTTTCTTATGCCAGATACTATAAGCAATATGCTGGAAAGGAGAACAACCTCATCTCTTCTCTGTATATATTAAAGGATAAGATGCTGAAGTCAAATCAGGAACTGTAGATCTTTCCATAGTGAAAGCGAGCTAGTTAATGCAGCAGTACTTGGCATTCAAGGGCTTAGTTCAACCTTGGATTTAGAGAATTCAACTCCTTTCCCTCCCCCTTCACCTCCCCCTTAGGCAAAAATATATATCACTGCATGTGCAATACCTGTCCTAAGGAAGCTGAGAGCATGTAGCTGAAGTACAGGGAAATGCTGCACTTAGAGTTTCCTGGCAGCCTTTGGTTTTGGTGTGGTTCTAAAGTCTGGAAGCATCTGAAGTCTCTCTTCTTCCCGCATCCTGCTGATGTTCCCTGCCCTGTTTAGCATGTTGAGGGAAGGGACGGTGTGTAGGGAGGAGGCAGTTCCCTTCTCCTTCCCCATTTCCCCTGTGTGATCCTTCCTGGATCATATTTTCTCCTTGTGGTGTGGTTTTGCAAGTTGGTTTATTTTTTTTTTTCCCATGGCAAAGCTGATTTCTTAGGTCCCTACCCTTTTGTAACCCTCAGGATGTTCTATTAGGCAATGCAGCGATTTCAGCCTAAGAAGTTTCTATCCCCATCACCTCCACTGTCTGTGCAACTATTTTATTATGTTTGCCTTGTGCAAGAAAAAGTTGTTTGCAAGAAAGGATATTTGTCACCCCGGTTCAGC
>NW_009259419.1:2058833-2065708 GCF_000687185.1 Egretta garzetta
TTCAGCATGGTCCTTAGAAACAATTTGTTGATGTAGAGAGGCAGATGTCTTTGTGCTGCAGGGGTGCAAATGAATGATTGTAGCTACACCTTTCTCCAAAGGGCTAATAAAGCTTCTACTGAATGCATCCAGAACATGGTCCAACAAACAGGTTTGTCAGCCCCTTGGGAGTCCCCATTCTGTGCCAGTGGGAGCTTGGAAGACCAAGAACTTCATGGAATGTCCTTACTAATGTGGAACCATGCCTGTATTTAGTGCGTGCTCTTCTCCTGCCACAACATAAGGCTGTATTGATATTCTCATGGACTTTTCCATGGCACTTAACAAATGCCTTTTTTGCAACACCTTTTTATGAAAATTAACTAATGCATCTCCTTTCCAAGTGAAGGACCAGCATTGATATTGCATGTCTCACTGTCTAGTAAGATGGGATGACTACATTAGGTACTTGGATTTAATTTCTTTGTACTGATGAGAAGCTGAAAATAAGAGGCTGGTGCTCTCCTGCTGTGTGTTTTCTGATCTATCCTCTCCGTTTTCCCCATATCTTTTGGGTTCATTTCTTAGTTTGCTCAGCTGAAGGAAGAATTGAGGAGTGTCCTAGCTTGAAGGAAAGGCTTTAAGAAATGCTGTGCTATTAGACACCAGAGATCCCATGCAAGAGTCCATAAAGCAGAAAACAAGGGAGAAGCATATTTGAGAGCTGAAGTTAATAGTGAAGCCCAGACCATGGGAAATGTGGCTGCTTTAGCTGCAGTGTGCACGGAACAATTTCCTTCTGGAGATGCTGCACATGCCCTCCATGAATTGGGTGCTCAGCACAGCAATTTTCTTGCATCCCTCCCTGGGTAACTGCAGAGGAGGAGGGGGAAATGATTTTTGAGTTCATTGCTAAGTGACTTGTCTTGAAGTCCAAAATTTGTAGAAGAAGGAGAATTCTGGCTGTGTGTACCAGTTCTAAGTCTTTCAGGATACTAGCACAATGGGGATCCTACAGACAGCCAATGCTTCCAGCATCTTCCACTCCATTAGGTGAAGTAGGAGTCACCTTTTAGCTTGCTTTTTTTTTTTTCTCCAACGCATTTTAATAATGACCAGGCACAAGGGCACAGACTTAGAACACCACCACTGGGTACTGACTTTGATCCAGCCCTCTCAATTGGGTGCTGTTGGGTATAATGTAAGCTCAGTCACTCATACTGAAAGAAACATTTGGGGTTTAGTCCTATCTGTACAAAATATAACTCCTCAGGGCATTTTCTCATTGTAAAGGTTAAAAGCTCGGCAGGGGCCTAATGATACGTAGAGGTGGGGCTTGGTCCAAGATGAAAATTGCTGAGGCATAAGGGCTGAAAAATTTGCCAAGATATCTGCAGTGATTGTGCAACACTAGGAGTCTGGCCGTATTGGAACGTATGGATTGTATCTGGGGATTTTTGTTCTTAGGAAAACAACTGCTTTGGGGGATTTGAAAAAAAACAAAACCCAACCAACAAAATAAAAAGTAGCTGAGACAGTCATGTCTATAGTGTTGGCGAACAAGTTCTGAAATACTACATGCTGTGTTTCAGAAGTACTGGAACTTGATTGGATATCATGACTCATTTAGGCTTGTTAAGGAAAATATGTAGTAGTTTGTCTGGTGACTGTTTTTCTTTTGTTTCCTTCTTTTACTGAATTGGTGGGAGCAGCAGCTATTCATGAGAGTTCTTTGTGGAGGATGCAGTGACCATTACTGAAGTTAGAGCTGCAGGACTGGGTTTTAGACTGGAAAGGGGAAGGGAAGAGGAGATGAGATCATTATATGAAATGTTCTTATGCCTTCTCTTTGTTTTTTCAGTGGACGAGTACATTGCCATTGCTAAAGAGAAACATGGATACAATATGGAGCAGGTAACAACCCTTTGAATATTTATTTTAAAATCTTTTTCAGCAGGTATTAAAACATGACTTAAAGTGACTTCCTTAGAACTGCTTCTTCCCTTCTTCACCATCTGTGTTTTCTCTTCTCTGAAAACTGACTGTTCCTAGTAGTAACCTGTGCTCTGGGGATATGGAGTTCACCTGTAGTTTTATATCAAGAGTCAAAAGAGTCAAACCCACTGTAATTTCTAACGGAGTTTGGCTATGAGTAGTATGCTTACTACCTCTTGAACAATTTCAGAACCCCTAAACAATGTTAAAAACATTGACTTGTCTTTGGACAGCTGCCTGATTGCATTGCAGTTTCTTGTTGACTGCTCCATGGATGCCTTGGCAGTTATTAATGAGCTATTGAACCATCATATGCTTTTCTGAGGCAAACCAATATCCATGGTTATTTACCTTAAAACTATGCTGCAAATAATTTTCTATTTCATAGATGAGCACCTCAGTTATTGGCGCAGTAGCAGCAGATGACTTCACCAGCTGTCCCTGAGATTTAGCCAGTGCCTTTAGCCTAGGGAGGGAAATCCTGGTCTGAGGAGCAGACCTCTCCTTTGCTCCGCGTGGTCTAGGATTGTGTTACTAATCTTCTGTGTGTTAACTAACATCGATTTCAACACTCATCTGAGGAGATGAGTAGACCTGTGCCTAGGACGCTTTTCTGAATTCTGTGGAGTTTCCTTATGCACTAATACTTGCCCGGAAAGGGAAGGCGGGGAATCTCATGACTTACTGGGTTGGCGAACTATGTACTGTCTCGATGAAGAGATTCTATGAAAACATGAAAGTTTATGAAATTGTTCAGGCAAAGGCCTTGAGCATAGAAACCAATGATTTGGATGGGCAAGGGTTTCTATTAAAATGACTCTGCTGTCTTCTTTGAGTCAGACTTTCAGTGGTTGATACTCACACTCAAAAGGACTTATTGTGGAACAAGAACACTGAAGTTGAGATAGCTGGCAAAATTTCCAGCAAAACCAGGAATGATCAGACTTGATATTTTTAGTTTCTAAGAGCAGAAAACAGCAAAAAAAGGAACATGAAGGCACCAAAAGGCTGCAAACTTGAATCAAAATAAGGATGGTAGCTCACTTCATTTGACATGGGTATATCCTAGTGTTGGATATTGTGGGTAATATTTGCCAAAAGAGATTCTCAGTGTGATAAAAACTGGTTTCATTATTTTAGTGGAGAAGTGTTGTTTAGCTACAGTGCAGACTGATCTGGAAGACTGATCAGAATGAAGCCTGTGATTTAAAAAAAACA
Source organism: Egretta garzetta (assembly GCF_000687185.1). NCBI lineage: Eukaryota > Metazoa > Chordata > Aves > Pelecaniformes > Ardeidae > Egretta > Egretta garzetta. Next base: position 2,062,026 of record NW_009259419.1, read on the forward strand.
AAACCAAACCCCTGGATTCTTGTGTTTTGAAAAACTTAGATTTACCTAACAGAGATTTGCATTTATTTTAACATTGGAATTACAGACCTCCCGCTCATTCCTTGACTTTCTCCCCATTTTTCTCTCCTCCTCTGTGTACAGAAGTAGAAGTTACGGGACTCACCACACCAGGATGTAAAGTGGCTAAGCAACTTGTAAAAATGTCCCTCCTTCTAAAAACTTTTTCATTCCTTCCCTAGCACTCTTGCGTAACATTCTGGAGTTAAACATGTTTCCCAGATCCTTTGCGATTTCCTAGACAGCTAAGCTAGGCACTTCCAGGAAATAACTGGAGAGCATCTACCTTGCGTCGCTCTGGAAGGCACGTACTCATTTTCTATTACAGGGTCAAGCGTCAGGGCTTTCAAATCAGGATGATTTGTTGTGTCACCAAGGGACGCTTTCTCTTCAGCAGGTATTGTCAGAGTTGCTCTTGGCTGGGTAACTGTGGACAAGCTGATAACAGACTCCCTGGAAGCCAGTCAGAGCTTACTTTAGCATTTGGCCACTGTCTCTCGGCTTTGCTGGCCAAGGCAGCACTTGCCCATGCATGCATCCCCCTGACAGTCAGTCTCTTCGGCCCCCTGTGCAGGTGGCTTGGCTGACAGTCATCACACAGCTTCCCATTCTTCCATCTGTGCCCCCTGCCCCAAACCCACCTTTGCAGACTAAGATGCGCTGGTTTGAAGGGAGTGGCAAGCTGTCTGGCAGGGCGGCTGGTGCTCCTCTGCCCAGCGGCTTTCCTGTCCAGCTGGCCACATCCGTGCCGGGCGCAGCTCCCATATCTCTGTCCTTTCTCTCCCCTTGCCTGTGGCCAAGTGCCCCATTGTCAGCTCTGCTGCGGCCGGATGATGGCTGGAGGCAGGGGGCCATGCTGGTGGGAGTCCCTGCAGCCTCGCCAGCTCCAGGGCAGGCAAAGGGCAGGCTCCGGCAGGAGAGTGAGCTCTGGCAGGGCAAGCCCATGTTAGCCGGTGTTGGCAAACTGGTAGGTGGTTGTGCGGAGCTGTAGCAGTCACAGGCTTCTAGGAGCACTACAGCAAGTCTGGCTGTGAGCTGTGCTTCCCTGCCAGCCTACGTCAGATGCCGTGGGACAAAGGAGGCTTGGAAAAGCTCTGCACTTGCCTGTGTATGAGTGCAGAGGTCTCCTAGGGCAGCATGGGGTGGAGGAGGACTACTGCTCTCCTGTTAAACAAGCCTATAAGGAAACCTTTTTGCTTACATTTTGTTCTGTGTCAGCAGCTGTCCCCTCAGCCTTTGCTAGCACCTTAGTGATATTTAACACAACCCTGCCCTCCCAAAAGGTCTTCATCCTTGTTTTTTCCTTGCTTTCTGACGGGGATATTTGGTACAACTCATATGTGAAGCTGAAAGGGATGGCAGGGGAGAGAAAACTCAGTCCTTCGTGACTGCAGAATAGTTTCTTTGGCCCCATGCTTGCTGGAGTGGATGGAGATAAGTGGCTGTGTGGCTCTTGTGACATCTTGAGTGACTGTGCTGCAACCAAGACTGCTTCTTGTTCTGCATGGTGGCAAAAGGGAGGAGAGGGTACCTGGGCAGCACTGAAAGGCCAGTGGGGTCAGGACAAGATCTTGGATAACACTAATATTTATACACATACTCTGCAGAATCTCAGGGGAGCAAGATCCCATAAAGGAACTGCTTTTTGCATAGCAAAGCATCATGGGGAAACCCCAAATTTGGAGGGATTTTGTAGCTCTGAGCAGCCAGGGTGAAACTACTAGATGAGTGTAACTGTGGCTGCGAAACCTGAGCTGAGTTTGCAGATGACAAGCAGGTTACTCTGAAGTTTTACTCGTCATGTTAGGGATTGTTTTCACTTTACAGCCGTTGTGAAAGGCTGGTTTCTAGCTCTGCAGAGTCAGGCCTTCCCAAAATGACTTGTGGTGGTCGCTGGCATGCCAGATGTAGTGATGTGTCATAACGCACAGGGGCTGCGCACCCCTGGGAGAGGGGTGGCTGTGAAGAGAACGTCTCAGATGGCGGGAGGAAGACCGTTTGCAGGTGGTGAAGCATGGGCACATGCTCTTTGGCTGTGGAACTGAGAACCAGAGACTGCAACAGTGAAATGAGGCGTCTCTGAAGGAACAAATGAGCAGCCCCCGAATGAGTGAGATTTATTCTTCCTTCAGGCCAGGGACATCTTGGCAGCAAGTCAAGGTAGTGCATGCTGCCTGCCTCCTTCCAGTTCTTCCCTCATACTCTCCCCCTTTTTCACGTCAGAAAGAGCCCCCTAAACAGCCATAAAACCCTCCAGTCAACAGAACCATCCTCCTAATTGCACAGGAAGTGAAGGGAGTTTAGCATTGGCAAGAAGCTTCTTTTTAGTCCAGCCTGGTTTTTAGGTAGGCTTCCCAAGTCTTTGCTTAACTTTCTTGTACATACCATCATCAGTAAAGTTGGAGTCATTTCTTCAACTTTCTTCTCCCCCTTTTCTGTTGCTACTCTCTTATTACATTACTACCTGCGTGGTTTGGATAAATTTCAAGCTGGTCTTCACAATCTAGTAGAATGGGGCTCAGATTCCACTTCCTTGCACACAGAAAAGCATCTGATGTGGCTGAGAATTAAAATTGTCTAACGTGTTGCCTGAGAAAAATGCTGTAGCTCTCCCTTTGCATGCATATAATGACATTTCTTGTGATTACAATGTCCCCTTGCTGTCCTTGTTATTTCTAGGCCCTTGGGATGCTGTTTTGGCACAAGCACAACATTGAGAAGTCTTTGGCAGATCTGCCAAACTTTACACCATTCCCAGATGAGTGGACAGTGGAAGACAAGGTCTTGTTTGAACAGGCATTCAGTTTCCATGGGAAAACTTTTCACAGGATCCAACAGATGGTAAGTGGTGTCAGAGGAATGGAAAAGCAGAACAGGCGGTTGGACTGTCATCTTCAGTGCTGATTGTGCTGAACTCCTGTCTAATGCTCTTGGGAGAGAATAGGCCAAAGGGGATGTTAGAGGGAAAATACTACCATGAGTAGAAAGAAACAACATTGTTTCCAGAGTCTCTGTAAAAGTATTTTCCTAAAGTGCTTTACTGGTTCAGGATAAACTTTGTGAAATTTTTTTTTTGCTTGGAAATTACCCCTACGTGCTGTGGTAGTGTTTGTGTCTCAGCTGGAGTTCAGGCATGGTCTGTACACACGTGCCCACCCACACACAGAGTAAAGATCATCTCTGTGCAAACTTGATTTCCTTTCTTGCAGCCTGCTTTTTAGGAATTAATTTCATTTGACTATGAAGTCTGTGCTTAATGTGATTTGGGACTGTCGGTGGATGCTGTAGTGGAGGTTTATATATCATTGCAAGCATTCAGTCCTTTGCTTTTGGTTGGTAGTGATATTTTTTTAAACTGTGATTGAAAACTTCAAGGGTAGGTTTCTGCCTGAAGGAGAACTGATGGGGTGTGTGCAATTTTCTTTTTAAAGAGGGAGAAGATGGGATGTAAAACTTTCTTATTAATTATACCTTGAGAGTTTCTTCAAGTGGTTCATCACCTGGGTGGGAACCAGACTTTGTTCTTTGCTTTCCTTCAGTAAAGTGCCTCTTGAGCATTCCAGCAGGACCTGGTTATGTTGGTTGTGACCCTTTGAAGTGAGCCTAGGCTGTTGCAGTCTGTTCAT
>NW_009259419.1:2065731-2078035 GCF_000687185.1 Egretta garzetta
AACTTGCCTCCCAAGTATGAAGGAAAACTGCCAGGTCCCTTTTGAAAAGGGTGGCAGGAAAAGGCACATTCTCCTCGTGTCCTCCTTGAACGTTCCTTCACTGGTGTTTGTTTCCAAATGTTCTTGGAGTCCTAGGGTCTCCCACTTCCTTGGGTCAGATGATGGGGCTTGCACATACTATGGACAGCTGATAAAGACAGTCTGCAGAGTTGTGGACTCCTGAAGGGTGAAGCTGTTTTCTTCTTTATTCCTCTTACATCGTTCTTACATAGGAGGGGAAAAAGGGGGAGGGTAAAGTCCTGGGGGAAAAAAGAGGACATAAAGCCCATCCTGTTGCTTAGTTAAATGCTAAAGCAAGAAATTCTCAATTCGGTTTATCTGCAGAAGCATGACTCTGTCCCTGAGTGAAGTGCATTCCAATGCAGGGATGCCAAGCTCATGCACTGTTCCCTAGATAATGATTTTTTTTTTTTTTTTTTTTTTTTTTTTACTGTTGCTCCCAGAAAAGCCATCCTGCATGAAAGAAATTAAATGGCATGAAGCTTTGTGTTTAGCAGGGGACAGGAATCAATGGCTCGGGAGCATGTTAGTTGTTAGTTTATATATGCTGCCCCATTAGCACCAGCACAGCTTGGAACTGAGGGGAAAAAATCAGCAAAGCCAGAGAATGAAAAGTGAGTTATGTTATTTACCGGAGCTGGTTCTGATATTTTGGCACTCTTAGCATGTGTTTGTAGCCAAGTGGATGTTTGTCACGAACAGCCTTGTCCCTGAGTTTGTTCTATGGAACTCTTTAATTCCAGCATACCAGCCTGCTGCATGGCTATTGGCAACACAACATCGACATAGCACCTGTGCTTTGCCAGTGCAGATGGATTTATGCCTGTGTGCAGCTGTGGGCCAGGGTGGTAATTCTGGTGTGATCCATTATTAGGACCTAAAGCCAACCTGCAGTCTGAGAACCATGCTTATCTTAAGTGAAGACTTAAACTGCATTATCTGAATAAGAAAGACCTGGCTCTTGCTCACAGTTTTGTTTCCCTCCCCACCTGTCCTGCCCTCCAAGCCAAATCAGACGCTTATCCAAAACATGTTTTATTCAGCATGAAAGGCCGGACTTTTACATTGGAGAAGTCCTGTGTAAGAACATCCATGCAGAGTACCTCAGTAGTAGATGATTAGTCTGAATGTAGTTTTATGCTTTTTGGAGGCAGACTCTTCATTCGTAGCTACAGGGCAATGACATTAGTGTAAGAGGACAAAAAAAAAAAAAAAAAAATTGAGACTCATGTTTTCCTATATCCTCAGTTCACCATATGGTAACATTTCACCTTTTGATAATGTCTTTTGTTGAGACCTTTGAATAGACTTCATTATGTGAATGGTGTGAATAAGCCTTTTTAAACCAAACATCAAAGGTATGCTTGGGATGTAGCTTGCAATTCAGCAGTTCCTGCAGTTGCTTACACGTGCCTGTGTTGGCTTTTAAAACTGTTATCTCAGTTTCAAGGCCCCATTTTGGATTTGCTCTTGCTATCTTCCTCTGTTCTGAAGAGAACCAGCTACCTGACTGGTGAGCGGAGGCTTCCTGAGATGCTCTTTAGAGATTTTGATGTCTTAAATAGGAGGCACTAACCTGAAACACTCCCCATAGATAATTTTTGGAAAGGCTGCAGAACTGCCTTGCTTGAGCCTTTGAGAGAATCCAACAGAGAGAGATCAGATGTTCCTTGACAAAAACAGAAACCGATTGTATGTGAACTCCTGGGGATACTTTACATATAAACATATAAAAGGATACATGTTTAATTTACAGCTTCCTGACAAATCAATAGCCAGCCTGGTGAAATTTTACTACTCCTGGAAGAAGACAAGGACTAAAACTAGTGTGATGGACCGTCATGCTCGTAAACAAAAAAGGGAACGTGAGGAAAGGTAGGTTTGCAAGCAGAAAGGCTGTGTATTGATACACACTGATTTCTTTAGACTATCTCAGAGATTCTTGTTGGCTTGTAAGAAACTAGATGTAGGATTTTCCCAAAAATGTTTCCTGGTACCACACCTTCTTTCCCCACCCCTCTTCCCTGCTGTGCATGTTTCGCTTTGCTTAAAGCCAAAAGGAATCTGTCAGCAATTAGGTGTGCTCCCTTCTTCAACACTGTGCAATTTCTGATTGCCCTCTAGTGCAGTGGTCACCGTCCCATCACTCTGGAAGCTTTTTTGCTGATACTGCTTGAGGGTGGACAAAATGAAATTAAAACTGTTTATGAGCTGATTGGCACTGTTGTCAGCGGAGCCAGAAAAGCTGATAAGCCAGGACAGTAAAAGGAAATTATGAAAAAGCTAGAAATCTGCCTTTCCTTCCTCTGTGTGATGCTCAGTAGAGTGAGAACGTGCACCTGATGGGGAACCTGTGCATGTGCACACACAGACCCTTCCCCTGCCTTTTACTTAGAAAACTGTTACCACTATAAGGCTGGCAGGCCAATCCCTGTTCCCTGAGGAAGATGAAGTTAAGGCTGTGGTTTTGAGTGTCTGAGAAGAGGGTAGCACAAGGGAACTCATCCTGAGTTCTCTGGCAGAGGTGTCCCAAGGAGTGCTGGGTCCATTAGGATTTAGGTGGAAGTGGGTGCTGTTTGGGAGGTCACTAGCCACTGAGCTTCAGCAGATGAGCTTGACTCCTGCTAGTGCAGCTTTGTTTGCAAGGTCGCCCTCCTGGACACCTGTGCAAGCCCTTGAAGGTAGGTCAGCCAGTGGCCTTATGTGCATTGATAGAAGTATCTGTACAGTTAGAACCACCACTCAGTGACTTTGCCTGGTTCTGGAGTTGACAGGGCCTCAGAAAAGCAGTGGCCTGAGGGGTGTGGGGGGGGAGAAAAGACCCCTCTGAACAGTAGCAACTCCATCTGCTTGGCACAGGTGCCTTCTCAACCTGCTCTAAAATGCAGCTAATGTTTTTGCAGACCAACCTTGAGGTGCGCCTGGCTTTGGAAGACTCCTAATGTAACTGGGCAAAACTCTGCAAAAGCTTTTGCCTCAAAGGAGTTGCTGCTTTACCACTTCCCAGGGAGCGATTTGCTGGCTCCGGTGCATATGAGCAACCCCTGTTTGGGAAGGGGAAAGAAACGGGTTTCCAGGGTTGAGCTGTGCTACACCAGTGACTCACTCAACCTCTCCCATCTCCCCGCTAGATCAGCAATGCTTGCTTAACAGGCAGAATACTGCCAGCCAACTTGTCCAGTGTTTGGCTTTCTCTGACCTGAGTCTCTTTTTCCATTCTGTTCCTTTCCCCTCTTTGCAAAGGCTGTCTTGGTTTTAATTGTCCCCATCTTTTTCTTTTTTTTTTTTTTTTTTTTTAAATTTTCCTACTAATTTATGGGGGGGGGGAATCTCTTGTAAAGAGTAAGTGTTTGTATTGTACTACGTAGTTTAGGATCTTTTAATATTACCTCTATTTTTGTTCTGTGCTCATAAATGAAGTTACTGCAATTTGGAAATACACTTCTCTGGTACCTATGTCTGTCTGCTGGGAAAAGCAGCACCTCAGACCATCTGGTGATTGGGAAAGAACTGTATGGGCTGCCATGTGCTGTAATTTTGTAACCTTTGAGGAAGGCAGCTGGATTGGAAATGTGTAATTTGGTTTATATCTGAAGCAAGCGAAGCACCAGGCCATTAGCTTGATGTTTGATTTCCCTTCTTTCCCTCCATTATGTAAAACAGTCAAACCCCCAAAGGATTTGTCAGTGCAGCCATGCAGGGTGTGGAAGCAAACTGGGTGAGTTTGGGGTGCCCAGATTTTGAGGTTGTACTGTGCCATTGGGTATTGGCAAAACTTCAAAAATGTTCTTCAGTTAAGTGATCAATGTCTAAAACTGCAGAAATGAGTGGGTGGGTTTTGATCTAGCTCATGTCTAGGGAACTTGCTGGAATAGAAGAGCGAACTACAAGCACAGCAAAAGCCCATGGGAGCTTGGCCTTTGCAGAAAGGCTGAACTCTGAACCTAGGTGACAATACAAGGAAGCTCTTTTGAAGATGGTGTTAAGAGAAGAGGCAGTCTGAGGTACCTCACTCAAATACTGCTATCTCTCTTCTGTGGCGAGGCAGGGAAATTCCCCAGCCCCTCAGATTGTCACTAAAATAGCTCCCGGTGCATTCGGGGCCAGGTTTTCAGTAGCTGTTCTTAGTTGTATGCAAGGGGCTCTGTGTGTGCAGCTCTGGGAGGGGGTGCTTGTGAGTTTATTCCCCGGAATCATGGTTACACAAACTATCTTGTGAATCAGCCGGTGAGCCAGGTGGCTTGGGAGAGGGGGAATGGCTTGTACAAGTAACTGCTCTTGTGGAGATGGATGCCAGCTCAAGCCACCCGGCAGTACATTCCTCCTCAGGCTATGTCTCAAGACGTCACTGCAGCAGGAAGACAGCCGTGAGCGAGTGCCAGTACTGCAGCCATGCTCGCTCGCACCCGCCGTGCCTGTTGTCCCCTGCTCCTGTGTGAACGCACCCCGGCTGGCTCCACCACCCCAGCCGTGTAGCGCAGCTTCTGCTGAGGTTTCCCTGCACAGCCCTGCCTTGCGCTGGCGCTGTGACGTACCTGCGCCAGCCAAGTTACTCTTCCCAGGCTATAAAGTTTGACATGACAAAATAGGTTTATTTTTGATTTAAAAAAAAAAAGGGGGCGGGGGGGGGAAGCTTAGATTAGGTCAGCTTATTTCTTCTGTTTCTGGGCATCATCCCAAATGGTGCAATTAACTTCAGTTGTGTACAGTACAAAAATTCTAAATTGTGAAAATATATACAATTTACTGTCTGGTTAAAATTCCAATGAAGCCAAACTGGCCAGGTATGCCAAGGTCACTTTCAATATGGCCCCAGATTCATGCCTGTTATTACTCTGTAACTGATAACCTCTTTTTCTTTTCCAGGGGAGAATGAAAAGTGAGGCTGTCACTGGGAAAAAAACAAAACAAAACCAACCAAAAACCCCCCAACCAACACACACACACACCCCCAATTAACCCAAACATTTTTTATGCTTGTTCTTGAGGTAGTTCATCTTGGCATGTCTGTTTTGCTAAATGTTAAGGAGTTGTATGAAATCCATGGTTTAGCTACTTAAGTCCAAGTCTTGTTTTTGTCTCAGTTTGCCTAAAGTTAAAATGCTCAATGTCCCATGTTCTTTAAAAGATAACTTGTGTAATCAATTTCACGTATGCTGCCTTTATCTGAGCAGACTTGCTCCCTAGCATTTTTACAATTAAGAATTTCTTGACTTAAACTAAAAAGAAATAAACAAAAAACCCACCACGACCCCCTAAAAAACACTCCTGGGAATAAAACTAAGGAAAGCTGTTGGACTTGCTATTGCATCCATGCATTTCTTTGAGCATGCTATTTATAGAAAAAGAGAGCCTCACAGACTGATGCAGTACTGTTTGCTTTTGTCTTCCAGTGAGGATGAAATGGAGGAAGCAAATGGAAATAACCCTATTGATATTGAAGTTGAACAAAACAAGGAGAGCAAAAAGGAGGTATAACTCTTTTCTTACTACTGTACAGATGAAAGTGTTTACTTACCAGCTACTTCATGTAGAAGCTGACAGTATCTAATTTTCTTTATTTGTGCTTTGTATAGTTGTCACACAAGAAAAGAATTGTCTTCACAATTATTCTTAGATCAAGACAAGTATAGACAACTAAGTTATTATGGATGGAGCTGGGAAAATTTAAGACTTTACCATCCTGTGATAATGTACTATCTGAATGTTTCTAGTCTCTTTGATTCAAGGTTGGCTGTGTTAGCTTAAACCGCCTTCAGCGATGGTTTAAATCAACCTAACTGTGTGGAGATGGAGTAGAAGGACTTATGTCCCCACTGAGATGGCTTGGTGGAGGCGAAATATGTCCTTTAATCTGTTCTGGGTAGACCAGCAAGAACGTGTTTATCTACGCCTTAGATTCTAAGGTAAATTCCTGATGGACTGAAATCCTCAGCAATAGTTCAGTGGTCCCAGGATTGCAACTACAGTGGTGAACAGTAGAGGAGAAAGCTTTTGTGTGGCCAGTTTATTTTGTCTGGCAGAGGGGCCTTAATTTATTATGCACAGAATATTTTGTTTACTTAAAACATAGTCTGCTTAAAACATAAAAGATACTTAATTTTAACTGGGCATACAGTTCTAGATGAAAATAGAGCCACACAAATACAACAGTGTTGAAAACCTAGTCTATGATGCTTAACAGGAAAGTGTATACTTATTTTCATGTGTATAACCTGCTTGTTATCTGTTCCTAAATAAAAAAGCCTTGCCATTCTGCAGCAGCATGGGCTGTATGTGTGAGTAAATGCTACAGGAAGATGTTTACCCTAAGGACGTCTGTCCTTGAAGTAGCTCCCTTTCCTGATTTCTTGTAGCCTGATTTCTCTCCCACAGTCATTCTCTTTTTCAGTTTTTCAAATTTTTTGAAAAGGGTATATGTAAGAAAAACCCCACTAGAATTATTTAAAAACATGATTACACACAGGCAAAACCAAGGGCCTACAGCAGCTGCTTTGTCAGTCACTGTCAGTGAGATTAATTCCTCTAATAAATTATTCTGAATGGAAATAACTGAAAAATTGCAGCATTCTAGTCTGTTCTTCACCCATGCCAGGGTGCTCTCTAGACTTTACAGAAAAGCCTAGCTGTTGCTTCCACTGAAGGAACCGGCATCCCTGATGACTTGCTAGCAGCAGAGTGGATGTGAAGCCACTCGTGTTTACCTTTAAGAATCTGAGTTCTCCAAAACCTCAGCAACACGCAAACTGGAAGGGTTCTCACTTGGCTAAGTTGCAGCTGCATACTGCAGCTCTCCAGTGTGTCTTGTAAATAAGTAATAGTATCAAAATTAATAATTTTTCAGGTTTAGATTTCTCCGTCAGCTCTTTGAAAGCTTGCATCTGTAAGAGAGCTCCCTTCAATCCCCTTCATTACTGTTTCCTTCCCTACCATGTGGCACGTTCTGAACTTGCTGCAGGAGAGGCAAAGTTCTTCGCCAACTTGGCTGCCTCTGTTGTAAGGCCACGCCAGAGCAGATGGCTGATGGCTACCATCAAGACATTTTTGTAGAAAGTCTTGTATGGGAGGAGGCTGTCTGCCCTCCCTGTCACACTAATACAAGCTGCAGTGCACTAACTGATCTGAAAGAGATCACCAGAACTCATGGAGCATGTGCAGTCTGGCTGTGTGTGCAATGGAGGGCAGCTGTGGAGGGGCTTTTCTGGACAGGGAATGTGCTGGTGGGTAATATGAAGCTGACAACCTGTATAGCCTGTTCAGAGTTAATTTGATTTGATTTTGCAGTACCTGAGCCTGGGACTGAATGAAAATGCCTTGAGAAAGAGCAGGTATCCAGGAGGGGGATATGTTCTTTCTAGATCATTACGTTTCTTTTAATGATGTGGTCGGACTTGCAGGGGTGGTGATGTACCACTAGCCCAGGACTCTTACCGTAAAGAACCTCGCTGTCCCAACCCCGCAGAGATGGTTTTTCCAGCTCTGAGACATGTCGGTTACTGTATGACTTGCCGAGTAATTCTGGGATTTCTCAGAGTATCTGAAATATCTCATCTATTTCCTCTTTTGGGGGTCATTGGAGGGGGAATCTTCCTTTTTTTTTTTTTTTTTTTTTTTTTTTTAATACTTTCAGTGTTAGTGCAACTGCTCAGGTTTCCTCAGACAGTGACTCCATAATACTGAGGTCATGAACTAGAGCTGCTTTCTCCACATCTTCCCTGTTCCTGGAAATGCCTCCCACTTCATCCTCTGCATTTACATGGCTTGAGATAGCTTGGTCTTTTCTTTTTACACCATGAAATCTGAGGAAGGGAACTTTGTTTGTATTAAGGGGTCTGTAAGACTTTGTAAGGGTTTGTAAGACTGAAGTGTGCTGGATAGCAGTGGCAATATCTAAATAAACAGAGAAGCACTGCTAAATACCTGCATTTTAATTCTCTCTGGTTTTCGTGAGTTGATTTAATGCTAGAGAGATGTGTGTGGCCAGGAAAGCAAGAGTTTCCAAGATAGGGTAGGCGTTCAAATTTTCAGAGCCTGTACAATATCACCAGGGCCTAGGGGCATTTGGAGCTGTCAAAAACCGTTCTGCTGGAGCTCTGGCTTCTTGTCCACAACACTAGAGAGCCTCACATTCTTTGAACTGTGTAAAACAATCATTTGAAACTGCTTTCATTTTTCCTTAATGTTGAGGCTTATGGGATATTTGCACTGCAGGCACTGCATGTTGGTCAACCTACAGCCTGAACCTGTTGTGAGGCAGTACTGCACAATCTTGTGAAATTCTCTATGTAGATGAAATATGAATAAATCTGAAGTGTCTATCCATGTTGAATAATTTACCTGGCTCAGTTATCAAAGTGCTCGCTTCTGAAGCAGAGTGCAGAGCTTATCTCACTTGTTTGTAGCTAAACCAGTCTGGTTTCTCCTGCTCCCCACTCCCCTCTGCAAAAAGAAATAGGATATCCATCCTGCAACAGCAATAGTTACCTCTTGCTCCTGGGCTTGCCTTCGGCATTGTCTCTCATTGAGTCCTTTGCACTAAAGGAGAGATAAAAAAGGTGAGAACAGACAATTGTCCGTATTACTGCTCCTGTGTGACTCTGGCTGTTGAGCCGAGAAGAAGGTGCAAGCTTTTATCTGCTGGCGGCTGTGCTGGGTCCTCCAGTCTTCGGGAGGCAGAACCTCATGCTTATGTGGGACTTTGCTCCACTTTGTGTGGGTTTGAATGTGAGCGTTTTAATGCTCGCTAATGAGCAAATGCCGCAAACTGTGTAGAAACTACATGTAGCTGCAATTAGGAGGGAAACAATAGCGCTAAGCGAAGCCAATGTGTTTGAAGCTGGCAGTGACCAAGTAGAGGGTTTCAGATGTGTGGCCTCTCTGCTTTTTCTCTCCCTCTTCTTCTGTTCTGTCTTCTTGGCCAGGCTCCAGCCACTGGGTAATAAATCTTTGGTATGAGTTGCTCGTTGAAAAGAACTTCTGGAAGAAATGGTTTTGGTATTAGAGAATCAGATGTGCTCTTGAAGGACCTGTAGTATAGTGTCCTAGCTAATCTACCTGTTAGAGGTGTGCGCCTAATTCTTTGCTTTAGACAGAAGGCGTAAAAATAATGATGTGTGAAATACTCCCTTTTCCAAAAGAGACTTAAATTTTATTTGTGGGCAAAACTGCATCAGTTTAATGGAACGGTTGCTGTATCACTGCTATGCAAGAAAACTTGGCTTCCAAGAAACTGTGTAACTATCTAAGAATTACTTTGTAGTCACCTCACTCCTTTATCCTTAGCCTTTAAATAAATTTGGTTTATTCCTTCTCCTGTCTGACATGTAGAAAAACAAGTCTCTATAAACTCTTCTAGTTGCGTTCTTCCCCTGTCTCCAAACTCCACTTTGTTTCCTTCTGGTGTTCAGTTTAACTGGCATGTTCAGGCCTGGTGATGAAAGCAAGAAAAGAGGATTTGGAGTGTTTGAAAATAACCAGAATGTTTAACTGCTGGAAAACTGGGCATCTGTCTCCCAAAATGAGAATGGGTAGAGAAGACAACCAGTATCTCTGTAAACATTGAAAGTGGCCTAGAAGAAAGAGATATGTATAAGACAGTGTTTGTATGACATGCCACTTAAAGCAAAAAAAAAGTCATCTTGTCTGCAAGCTACCTTTTTTCATTCTCCAACCGTTGACAATGGCTAAAAGTCATAAAGTTACAAAATTGTTTGAGTTGGAAGGGACCTTTAAAGACCATCTAGTTTTGTAAAATGACTGCTGTTTGCCAGGTGCCGCCCACTGAAACCGTTCCTCAGGTGAAGAAGGAGAAGCACAGTACGCAGGCCAAGAACAGAGCGAAGAGGAAACCTCCCAAAGGAATGTTCCTTTCCCAAGAAGATGTGGAGGCCGTTTCTGCCAATGCAACAGCTGCTACCACTGTACTCAGACAACTGGACATGGAATTAGTCTCAATCAAACGACAGGTATAGATGGGATAGTTCAAGAGTAACTGCTGGTTTTGGTGGTAGTCACAGTCTGCAAAGGTTGCAGGAATTTGTAGGTTGACAGTGATGATGTACATCATTATGTGGCTTAACTGAGAAGCTGCTAGCCTTGTGCTATAAACTAATACAGTCCTGTTATTTATGTCTCTTAGGCTTGCCCATAGAACTAAAACCTACTTAATACCTAAAGCAAAGCAAGGAAAAGTCCATAGCACTGACTTGAAGGAAAACAGTTGTTGGCGCTTAGTGTTTCTTGCAGTTTAGAGTTCCTTATGTTTTAGCTATGGAATTCCCTCAGATGACGTTGGTTTCAGCAGTATCTGATTTCCATCTGCAGCAGTCAGTTTCCTTTACCTTTTCATATGGTACTTTTGGAACAGGCAGTTTATTTTATTCTTTCTTATTCAGGCATCATACAAACTTTCCTACATACCTTTTGCTTCCCTGATGGATCTGCCTTTTAAACAAATGTTTTTCAAATACCTGTTAGTAAAGACAGGTTTACTACATGAGTCTGTTTCCTAGATCTGAACATTTTCACTGTTTTTAAAGCAGAGATCTGACTCAAGCTCTTTATTAAACTTAATAGAATTGGTATTTTGGCCTGAAGGCTTTTTCTTGGCACGCTGGGAGAAGCAAAGCTCTCTAGCAGTCTTTGATTCATTAGTTGCTGTGAACAGGGCCTTTCTTCTTATGCTGGGCTTTATACAGACCTGGAAGTTGGTGCAGTTCTTGCTCCAAATAACTTGCAGACAGGATAGAATAAATTAAATGGGATCTCCTTATGTGCCAGCTGTTCCTGCATTCCTGTCTTCCGATATAACAAACCTTCCTTTTGGAAAAAGGAGGCTGTGAGGAAAAAATGGAATGCTGAGCTTGTGGGGTTCCTGCCAGGTCTGCTGGAAGGTTTGTCCCAAGATTTTTATTTTTTTTATCCTCGTTAAAGGGATGAAACTCTCTTTTCAGATTCAGAATATCAAACAGACAAACAGCGCACTCAAAGAAAAACTTGAAGGTGGTATAGAACAATACAGACTTCCAGAGGTAGGATCATTTTCTGAACCTTGTTTATTGTGGAGATAAATGCTAATCTGTGTTTACATACCAGGGCTATTATTGCCACTAGACTAGGACCAGTGTCCTATTAATTGTCAGCATGAATTGAGACAATTACCACATTCGATGCTGTTGTGTAATGGAAATGGGAGAGGAGAAGAAAGTAAGAGCAGTGTTTGACATGTGAAAGTCATTTCTAACAGAAGTACAGGTATCCCAGATACACCATGTTTTGTCAGTGTTGCTGCCCTATGCCCTTATGAGAGGGGTAGTTGCTTTGCTGAGAAAGAGGAAAGGGTGTTGATGGCCCATCTTTCTCTTGCCACTTGATGCTTTTGCTGTTTTCCTTCCAACTCTGGTACCTCATGCTGGAAATAATGGGACCAAGATTACAGAGGGTGTCTGTGATAAAAACACCTAGGTCCTTTAGAAGAGTATGGCTCTTGGTTGCCTGCTCAGACCATTCCCTATCTTTTTGTCTTACCGTGACTTACAGGCACAATGTATGTCACAGTTAACTGAATGGATGCCATACACAGTTCTTTGTTGAAAACATTGTTGCTACTAGAAGGAATGATATAGTTTGTCTAACAATTAATTCCTTGTGTTTTTGTGAGGTTTTATGAGCTCAGATACAAGCAAAAGTTGTTGCTTATGTAAATGAAGTTACCTAATTTTTTTATGTCTAGGTCGTTCAGAAATTTAACGCACGTTGGACCACAGATGAGCAGCTTCTTGCTGTGCAAGGTATGGCACTACAAGTCTATTTGTACTTCAGTTGGTGATAATCAAAACTCTGCTGCATTTCAGAGCTGCATTTCCCTTCAGCAGCTAGTGAAGGATTTTGAGATCGCTGTGTACTAATGCCCAAAGAACAGACTTTTGAACAAGGAAACAATATCCCCCCTTCCCCTCCCTGGGCAGTATAAATTGCACCATATGAATGTTTGCAAATAATCTCTGCTGGTCCAAGCTTTCAGAAAGTGAAACTCTAGTAGAGTCACTGCTATGCTCTTTGTCTGTGTAACTTCTCCAGTAGTACAGACAGATTTACAGAGGTCTTCTAGATTTGGCTCTACCCATCTTCACTACACCCCTACTCTCTTCTCCAGAGCTAGTTTTAACTCTTGCCCAGTGTAGACTCCTTTTTTTTTTTTTTTTTTTTTTTTTCCTGGTTTATCTTTAGAATGCGTTGAGGCTCT
>NW_009259419.1:2078221-2090101 GCF_000687185.1 Egretta garzetta
TTTTTTTTTTTTTTTTTTTTTTTTCCCTGGATTAATCTGAGAAGTGCTTGAAGCCTTGACAGAAGTTCAGTTTTCGATCCTTATGCTGTGACTTGAGCCTGATTTGTGGTTTTGTGGAAATAACACATTGCTTTTGTTTTTCTTTTTGTTGCTTTTAGCAATCAGGAAATATGGACGAGACTTTCAGGCAATCTCTGATGTGATTGGAAACAAATCTGTGGTGCAAGTGAAAAACTTTTTTGTAAATTATCGGCGTCGTTTCAACATAGATGAAGTTCTACAGGAGTGGGAGGCAGAGCATGGCAAAGAGGAGACAAATGGAACCAATAGCCAAAAGCCTATAAAATCCCCTGATAATTCCACTAAAATGTCCGAAGAGGAAGATGAGGTAAATCCAATTTAAAAAACACATAAAATTCCCAGTCTGAGCTCAGTTCAGATAGATGTGTGTGTATATATATACACGCTCTTTGCAAAAGCCATTTTTGACAATCTTCAATCTCAGCATATTTCACTTCCTGTGGATATACAGATTCCAGTACTGATTTGGGGAATTGGGAATTCCAGACATGTATGAAAGTGGAAAGAGAACAGTTAATTTGCAGCCCTCTGACAGTATCTGTATCTCATCAGTACATGGACATTTTAATGCCTTTTGCTGCTGACACCCCATGCATCTTTATCTCACTTGGATGTTTTCCCTGCACTCGGTTCTCCAAGCTGTTCTAGGTTTGGCTTTGTGGGACTGTACAGTCGTCTGAGACAAAGCTCGCTTTTTCATTTTTGACGATGGAGTGGTTTCACTCAGGGGAAGGGAAGAAAGATATAAACAAGGCGAGTGTGTGAAACTGGTCACTCTGGAATTACCTAGAGGCAAAGTTTCCGTGGTTTTACAGCAGTTTCTGTGAAGACAGACATTCTAGAAACAGCCTCTCTTTGATGGAGCTTCATGGAGTTAACACTTCTCCAAAGACAATGTGTGTTTAAAGTTAACTAAGAGACTGTAGAGTGTTCAAATATGAAAGTTAGTCACAGAAATGTAATATTAACACAGTCTTGCAAAATAAAACCCCACTAGAGGTTTGCATGTTAAAAATGTCTGATCTAGGACTCCCTTTGGCCTAATTTTATAAGATAGCTTGGCACAAAAGCCGTATCTTTTAAATGCAAGCACAGTCAACAGCGTAAGCTGAATTTTGGTCTTACATGGACTCAAGACTTCTCAGTATACTGTATATTTTTGTTGCCCTGATTATGGTGGTCTCATTTGTATGTTGCCATTCAGAGAGCAGACCTTCATTGCTTCACAAATCCTAATAATGCATTATTCAGAGATGCTTATATCTGGGGTCTAGGTCCAAAGGTATGACAGGTGAACAAAACCAAACTCAATAAAACTTGCCTTCTCAAAGGGTGTGAGTGAAATTGTCCCATTCTTCCAGAATCGAGAGGTGAAACAAAGAAGCAGTGGTACTAGTACGTAACCACCCATTTGAAAGACAGGCGGCTCGTGTCACTGCATTTTCCTCTGACCAGTAGAGTTGTAACTGTTGGTGGTGCAGAGCTTTTCCTCTCAGACCCTCTTCCTGGCTTCAAATACACCCTTGCTCCTGAAAGTTACAGTCAAAAAAGGGGAGTCTCACTTGAGATAGGAAGAAAATGGTTGCAGCAGGAACTGGATTGTGCTGATGTGGCCAAGTATGTGGATACTGGAGCAATGAGGATCCCAGACAAGTTAGCAGAGGAGGAGGAGGGAGAGTGGAGGCATGACAGCAAGGTCTGGTGAAGCAGCAGTCATGATCCCCAAAGTAGTGATGGAAAGTGCCCAGGCTGGAGCTGAGCAAGTGCTAAGTGGTAGAAAGGGGACCAAACCAACAGGCTGGTGAGAATAGTCGCAAAGCTTAGCGAAAAGGCAGCTATTGAGAGAGTCAAGTGGTTCACCGTGCCCTGCAGTTTGGTAAGGGATGAGGGCAGAGCCTGCCTGCACCAGGCTGACACAGGCAGGAGTCAGGCAGGGTGGCAGTTAGCTGCCAGCCGTGATGTACCATGTATGCCTTACTCTAGCACCATGTGTTTCTCAATGAAACCTGTCCTGGACAGTAGGAACTGATGCGTCACGGCTGGTAGGAGGAAGGTGCTGGCAGTGTGGAGGGGATTTTAACTACCAAGCCTGCAGCTTTTTATAAAAATGCAGAATGAAGGGACTCAAGGGTGTCTCACAGTGGACATCTAATGGCTCTCTGAGCACATCAGACATTGCTTCTCAGGCTGGCTGTAAATGTGGTGCTCCTGCCTTCAGAGCTAACGTAAGCACAGTGCTGACTGAGTACCCGTCTGAACAGTTCTCGAGGCAAAGTGAAATGTCATTGGAATTATCACATAAGTGACCTATATGGGCTAGGAGGGGGGTCCTGGTCCCTCCTGAGCTGCGAGTACTGTGTGGCTGGTTACTGCTCTTGAGAGTACTTGCATGGGTGACTGGTCAAGTCAGGTGGACTCAGTCAGCAGTAGCCAGGAGAAGGCTTTGCTGGCCTAACTGAAGTCCCTCTGATGCTTTCTCCCCTGATGTGCCTTGTCTGCCTGGTTGCCAGCCTAGTAAAAGCATCGTCAGCCCTCTGACTGCTCTGGGCTTTCCCCTTCAGTGTGTTTTTGTAGCAAGTGGCCATAGTTCCTTTTTTGGTGGTTTGGGTTTTTCTTTTTTTATTTTTTTAAGGGGTGAGACTGTTGATTAACTAGCAGCCTCAAGTCCAGTCTTCATTCTTGTATGTTTACGCTCCCAACAAATCCCATTGTGGCTCAGAATAGGGGAAGCTGCTGCGATTCCTTCCATGTGCCAGGCTTGTCTGTTTTGTTGCTTTCAATACCATGGATCTGGGGGTGAAGTTTGGAGATGCAAGAAAGCCTATGTGTATTCATTTTTAAACTAAACGTCTCCTTTTTCTCCCCCCTCCCCCTTCCCTCCAGGCTACTTCTGTTCTTGATGTCAGATATGCATCTGCTTCGTGAGAAGGTGCTGTAGCCTAGAACAATTTGTGTTGACTACTGTGTTATCCAGGATATCAGGTATTAGCAAACCTCAGACAGCCATCTGCATCATATCTGTGGACAAGCAGCTATTACCAAAAAAAGGCAAACGCTTCCAGTCCTGTGCTACATCTGCCTTAATCTCCCCTCATTCCTCCATACTGCCTCCACTTTCTTTCAAAAGCACCCAGGTAGCTCAGCTCTCCATGTCATCAACGTCCTGCTTAAGCATGGGGATTTCTAGAACCAGTAACACCTGTCTGTAAATTTTGACCAACCTGCAAAACAAGGAGCTCCTTAGCAGCCCCACAGTAACTCTACACATTAGGAGTTCTTATAATACTTGGTCCGTAGGGTATAAGTACGTATTGCTGCATGGCCTTGTGGTCTCCGCTTCCTGTGTATTCTTACGATGACACTATTATTAGCGAGCTTTCTATAAAGGAGAGGCCTGTGCACATGCCAGTGGTGTCAGGTTTGTTCTGAAATGACAGGGCATGTTAACAAGCAATCTTGAATAATGCAAAGTGATAGGAAATGTTATTTCTAAGGTTTGGTCAGTCCAAGGTTGTAAACGTAACTCATTACACTTCTGGTCTGTGCAATTCTTTCCACTGTATTTGTGTGTTCTTGCTTCATAGAAAGCTCCCTAATTGAGCATTTTATTCCTGTATATTTTAATGGCTTTTATTTAGTGCAAAAGGGAATACGTAACCTGAAACTGTTTGATACGCTATTTAACCCCTGGCATTCAGCATTTGCATTGTAACTTGTTAAATGAGTGCTACACAACTTTCTTTTTCCTGATCCTCTGCGGGATTAAGTCAAAACAACTTTCTCTGGTGCCTCTCCTTTTGGAATATGTGCCTTTTTACATTTGGCTACCATAGGTCACTTTCTGTCCCAGTGTCTCATTCCTCTTCAGAGCGCTGTTTGCCAAAGACATCAAACTACTTCTCCCACTGGAAGTCTGGACAATGGTTGGAGCACAAAATTCAGCCTTCAGGTAGCTTTTGGTATCTCGGAAGCTTAATGGAGAAGAACTGGGTTAATTTCATTGGCCATTTTAACCCTTCTGAAGCACACATCGCTTTCATGTTCTGAACCAAAATATGCAATTTAAAATTTAAGAGGTGCTTTTCCAAATACTTGGTGCATGCAGCTTTCAAATCCCCAGCCCTCTGCTCAGATGACCTGTGCTGTGGCCTATCTAGCTGGCTTGAACTGGAGCTGTTCTTGAAAGTCCTGCGTGAGGACTTTGCACCTTGAACAAGGTAGTTGCTGACTGCCAAGCAGACAGTGTTCAGAGAAGCTAGAAGCAGCAGTATTACTTCTTGTCCAGTGGAAAGCTGCAAGATAACACTAGTCACAAAGCATTTAAAAATGGTTAATTTAATGATGTTGGAAGAAACCACCAGGTGTCTTTGCAGGTGGAAAAAAGGACCTTCTTTGCCTCTCTTCCTCTACAATGGGTTCCAGCCAAGATGGCACACAGCAACGTACAGCACCAGCCTCATTTAACACAACCTGAAATGAGCTAGTCCGTGTCATGGCCTGCAGCTGAGGTGCTGCAGCTCGGAGTCTAGCCCCGAACTTGGTGCTGATGTTTGAGCTGCTGGGCTGTACCATGTTGTCTGCTGTGATGGCTCTGTTCTCTGTATCTAAACGAGGTAGTCTACTGACAGCCAGCTAACAGAGCTGTGACTGCACCTCCCACAGTGCAACCCAAGGACACAACCCAAGGAAAGGCAGGGGAGGTAGCCTCATGTGCTGCTGAGGTGGTCTCCTCTGTGGGCCTTGTGTGAGGGAAGTAATTCAACATCAGACATTGAGCAACAACACTCAGGTGAAGGAGCAGATAGACATTTCTTAGGGCAAGCTAGAGTGTGGAGCTCCAAAAGGGCTTCTTTCAGCCACTTTGCAGCTATTTCTGAGCAGTTTCATTCTGGCAGCTCCAGGGAGATCCTTTGAGGTGATGGGAAGGGAGCTATTCCCTATCCTTCTGTATTGGAAACCTGTAATCCCAAGTTTGTGGCAGCGTCTTTACCACTCTTGATGTGAACTGGCAGCTCTGATGGTGGCCCTGCAGACGTTCCTTCAGCCCTGTGCCAGTTGGGAGTCTCTTGTAGGAAAGGACACTAGTTGTTAGCCAGTGTGAATTAGGATTAAAGATGGACAAATAGCACTGTGAATTCAGCTGACAGTTCTGGTGTAAAGCAAGAAAATACTCATTAGAAATACTCTAGTATTAAACCTCCTGCTAGTACCAATGCATGGAGACGGGTCCTTGCCAGTGTGAGAAGGTTGTGTGAGCTTGCATCCCAGCTGGTGAAACTCCTCAGGAGAGGCTTCTGCTGGCGAGTTAAGTTACCTGTGAGGACTTCTCATCGGTTTTTGCCCTCAAATCTGTCCATTTTATGATCAGAAAAGTTGTGTTTTGGCTTCATCCCCAAGGGGTAGGGGGAAACATGTATAAGTCATGATATTGGGAAGAAAAAAGTTGTTTAATTACTTTTCAGTTGACTGCTATCTTATTGTAGTTGATACATACAATATAATAGCACTGTATTTTAAACATTTAGGTTTTTTACATTCTCTTTAACTATGTTTTTAAATGCAATTAAAATCATTTTAGCTTTTGAAAGTTTAAATGGTTTGGTCTTGTTTAGATGAAGACCCTCTTGTTCTTTTTTTTTTTTTTTTTAAATGGGTCAAGCATTAGATACATCAACTGGTTGCATTCTGATTAGAAGGGTCCACAAAGATAACTGCATAAGATAGAATATTCACTTAAATTTTGTTTCTTAAACTATCAATGTGAATGTCATAATTATATATATTTTGTGGAAAATGGGAAATTATTTCTCCTAAGTATAAGTTATTGTGCAAAATATGGTATCGTTAAAGAAAATGATAGTTTAAGTTTTAGTTTTAGAAATCTTAAAGATATAAAAGTGTATTGCATATGCATAAACAAATTTCATTTGTTCTATTTAATTTTATGTAGTTGTGTAAAGTGCTAGGTAACTTCTTTTTTCACTTATCCATTAAAACAACCTTGTTACTTGAATATTCGTGTTTAACTGGTTTGAAACAGTGATCAATTTTTGTAATATAATCTTATAACCAAGGGAAAAAAATACATGCCTCAGTTGTGCTTAACAATATAGCAACAATGTACAATCAGATGCTTAAGACCATAGTAGCCATAACTGGTAGTGCAGCCACGATGGTTGTATCTCGATATATTTAATACCAATGGGGATACTGAATTCTTAATATATTTTTACGAATTGCAACCAGGAAGACCCCATAAATATCCACTAGAACACTTTTTAAATAGTTAATATAAGAGTGAAACTCTTACTCTTTTAAAGCAATGTCCTGACAAACATTTTTCTTTCCTGTACAAATACATCTGAAACATTATGTATTAAAATACGCTCATTGTCACTTTAAATTTCAGTTTTTATCCTCTAAATCGCTAATATGCTGTTGGTATTCTTGCACACCAAATGAGCCAAACAGTGCATTACACTAACTTGATCACTGGATTTGTGAACATAAATCTCCGAGTCGATGAAGCGCAAAAATAGCGTAGGAGATTTTTTCTGATAATGCGTTTTTTCAAATCTGTATAGAATTATGCATAGCCCATTCAGTGATGAGTGGCCTGATATTTACTCTTTACAAAAAAGAAAAATTATTTTTATTAGCTCCAGCTTGTCTTCAGCAAGTCAAAATCTAGTGATCTTGTGCAATGCCCCTAAAGCAAATACTTTCTGCCACTCCCTGGATTAATGCAGCTTTTCATGTTGATAGTAAAGCACAATTGCAGTGAAAGTTACAGTTCAGAAGATGGAAGGTCAGTATAGTCTATGCATGTTGTATAATAATGAGTGTTTACATTCATATTCTCCTAAAATAAAATTTATACTGGAGTGTATAGTATTCCATTATGTAGATTTTATCAATTTTGTTAACTGCTTATAGATTGCTTAAAAGAAGTTTTTTCAAGATTTTAAAAGATGTATAAGGTTAAGTTTGCAAATATAATGGAAATGCTGTATAGCTTTTGAAGTGATAAAATACTCGTTGGGATTTTAAAGAAAGTATGTTGTAATAATGCTGTTGTAAGTAATATTTTAAATGTCTTTTTTGCCTGTTTTCTATTATTCAGCACACTTACTGTGATGAATGTTCATAGCATTATAAAATCGCTTAGCCACTGAAAAGTAACATTTGGTTTTGAATTATTTTACTGTATGAGGAATTATAGTGGGGTAAATTCTTTTGTGAAATTCTACATAATTCATTTTTCTATGATTTCCAATGTTTGCTGACATCAAATAAAATTTTTTCAAGCCATTGATGTAATAAAACATGTAGTAAAATGTTATTGATGTAAAACGTGGTTCTGAAATGTCATTGATCCCCTACCTTCCAAATTTGGGTCAGGAGAACTGACCGGGGCTTGCCCCTTCCTGTATTGCATCGTCTGCGTGTAGGTGTCGTCGGAGCGCGGGCTGGCTGCTGCTGGAGCCGGTGGGCAGAGCCCTGCTGTCTTGGGAAGCTCCAGCAGCCTTTTGCGTGGTGCTACCAGCTGGAGCTGCCTGCTGCCAGTCCTGCCCGCGGCCCTGGAGGGGCCGCCGCTCCTTCCCAATCCCCCTGGCACAGGCAGCGCCATGGTGAGGCAGCTCTCCTCTTTGGGAAGCGGCAGGACTGGGATGCTGGCTGGTCTTGAAGGTGTGGAGCCGGAATCTAGCTCGTTAGGGTATGGACGGAGACTGGCATCGCTGTTGTAATGAGGACCTAAAGAACGACCTGCTGTCTGCTGCGTGCAAAGGGCTAGCACCTGGCTGTGCGGCTTGCCAAGATCGTCATCTTTGTCCTGCAGTGGAAGAAGTGCATTTAAAATACATGGGAAAAGGCAACTCCTACCCTCGAAGCTTAGCACTGAGTAGGTGTTGCTATCACAGATGCTCAAAACGGCAGGAAGTTTTGCACTGGGGTTGAACCTTGGGCTTTTCCGTCTTCATGTGCTGGGTGCAACTAAGCACTAAATGCAGAAGCACAGGTAAGACATTACAGGGTGGTCAGGAGAAAACTGCTTTATGTTGTCTTGGTACAGTCAACAGGTAGGGGACCAGCAGTGCTTTGTGAGTCTGGGTGCTCACACAGGATGAATGACGAGGACTTTTCTGCTTTGCTCGCGTGCGTTAAGTGCAGCAGAACTAATACAGCAAGATACCGTGGTGGTTTCCAGTGCTGTAGTGTATGGAGAGGAGGAATTAGTCATGCCCTTCTGTATGGTAAAGCAAGGGGGGTGGGGAAGGAGACGGGCTTGGGGTTTTGGAAGCACGGACAGCATTTCTAAGAGTTGAGGGTGTTTCCTGACTGGAAAGCATCTTTGTAATTTTCCTGGTGGTGGAGAATACGGTAGCAGTATTGTAAGGTAGTGATCCGCTTTTGTAGCAGGGTAGGTTGACTCCAAGACCTTTCAGCCCTTAACCTTCAATACAAACCAGCCCTTTCTGCCCATGTGCCCCCTCAACCTCAAAGTAAAGCACAGAGGAAAAAAAAAAGAAGGAACTTACCCTCCTTTCAATCGAGGAGCATAAGCAGGGGAGGAAACTGGGACTTCCTCTGCCCAAACACAGGCCCGTGGAGTCTCCTGAGGAGTCCAGAAGCAAAGGTAAAGTCAGGGTAACACTACCGTTCTTAAAAACAGAGGTGCTACATTTCTACCTAGCAATGGTATGTATTTGTAAATGGGAACGCAGTGTTGAATTACTGCTGACAGGAGTTAAAATGCTGTATTTCGTATTCCTGATACCAATTTGTTGATGTAGGAAATGGGCCATCTGCTAACTTCCAGTGTTGAAGTCTGAAGGAAGGCATCAGCATTCCAGCAACTACTGTGCTTTAGACTGGAAGGTCTGACCTTAATTAAGCTGTGGGCCTTAACGAAGAATGGGAATAATGCATGTATATGGGGAAACCTTAGTTTCCAGAACCCATGCGTGGGTCTCCCAGGCCTTTCCCATCTCTGTGAGTGGTGGAGTATGAGCACCACAGCAGCACCGGGCGCTCCTTGGGGAAGGAGCTGCCTCACAGGATGCAGAATCAGCCAGGGTTCAGGCTGGAAGGGAAGGCTCAGCATTGGTGCTGCTTGCGTGCTGAGATCTTAGTCTAATCCCCAAGTATCAACTTTATGAAATAACCGTACAAGTGTGGATTTTATTCCATAAACTGACTTGAAGTCCGAAAAATACAGTGTGATGTTTGAGAGAGTATCTCATTCCCCCTCTAAACCGTGCTCTGGCTTATCTACCCAAACTGTCTTTGAATGAGTAAGAGTAAATGTAATTTCTGGTCTTGCTTTTACTAAACAGTAAACAAAAACGTGCATGACTGTATGTAAAAACAAACAAAAACCCCAACCAAACAAAACCAAAACAAAATCCACCCCCCAAAACTCAGCAAAGGGCCTGCTGATGGTGGTGGAGGAATTGCTTGCTTTTGCTGCAGAAGGGCTAGGGAGAGAACGACGGTAAAATATTAAGGGAACTAGTTTCTGAAGTCATCAAGAAGGGGAGTCTTGAGGACAGTAGCAGATGGAGGTCTGAACTTTTATCAAAGAGAGAAATCACCTGGAAGTTTCCCCTGGTGAAAGGGGAGAAGTTTGCATGGGAGAAGGCTGGACTTGTAAGATGGGGAAAAACATTGATCACCCAGGGAGTTTACACTGGGGAGGTCAGGAAATGGGATTAAGAAGAACTGACCCAGGTCAGGCTGACTTCTATTTTTTTCCAGCCAGAGGCGAGGGTGAGGTCAAGATGTTTGCTCTGATGCTGGATGGACACGTAGTTTTCACTGAGGGGGTTTGGAACAGGAGAAGGTGTGTGGGATGATGGAAATAAAATGTGTACGTGTGAACTGGGAGGAGCTTTTCCCCATGTGCAGACTTTGGGGGAGCAGATCTAATTTGTCTGACACCTAGCATATGAAACTGTATGGGTTAGCAAGACCTGAATAAGCTTTTAAAATGGAAGATGATACTGTGTGACTGACAAAACTGAACTGATTTCCAAAAGAAAAAGATGAATAGGAGATCTAGGCAGCTGCAGACTTCTTGATACTGCCTTGTGTATTCAAGGTTTAGAGTAAGTCACAATGGAAAGTAGAATTAGGTGAATTAATAAAATAGAAGAATGGGTGCGATGGGTTTGCCAGAGGAAGACTCATGCCTGACCAGTCAATCACAAGGTGCAGGATTTGTCAGTGGGTACGGCTATCGCTGCTGAGCTCCCTGTCCAGAATCCCTTAGAAAGAAATGAGCTTTTCTAGGTTGTAATTAATTTGATTCTAAATTAGATGTTGAAAACTGATCTAATGTATGACATCCTGAAAGTTCTTACTTCTCTCATTATAGATATAAGGTAGAGCCTAGGGATCTGTCTCAGATGTGGAAGCTGGGCGTTAACCATACCAATGCCATGGCTGCCTGGCTTAACCCCAGGATGGGGCAAGGACTGAGACCCCTCACTGGAGCTCTGGGTGTTGTACTTCCAGCTAGATGAGGAAAGGCCAATGCCGTCATACCGATCCTTTGAAAAGCTCCTCTGGGGTATGGCCTGCAATCCTGGTTCATCCTCCGGAAGACAGGTCTGCAGATGGATGTAGGAGGGCACCCAGTGAGCTTGGCTTCCTTGGGCAGGTAGAAGAAGGGCTGGGGGTTGTGCCCGTTCTCTTTAAACGGCACCCCGGGAGTCAGAGGCTAAGATAAAAGCAGTGTTGATGGGAGAAAAACTAGGCTGGATTTCAGTCTGTCCGTAACCTCAGTGAGGTGATTCTTCCAAATTTGGCAACAAATCTCTTCAGCTCCCTGCATCTTGGTACAGATGGGACAAGCTCTGGTTTGTCAGTTGGGTCCTCCCTTAATGCCAGCTGGTTTTCTTCTTCCAGGAGAGTAGTGGTATTGAATCACGTGGATTTGTGCTGTTGGCAGGGCCACAGCTTCTGGTGGAAGGGTGCCCCAGGAGCCATACCTACCTCTGACTGCAGCCTTCCCCCGTTGTGGGCGCCTGGCAGCTTGCAGCTGGCCGGTGCATTGCAGAGGCCAAGCAGCTCTGCTATGAAAGATGGAGAAAGGTGCTGTGGGTGTGTAAGGGTGTGCTGGCTGTGGACTTCAAGTCCAAGCTTGCACTAGGATGAAGCTGCCGGCTGACAGCTGTGTGGGTGAAGAGCTGGGAACAGAGGGGTCCCTGGAGCTGTCAGGTTGTGCTCTGCGTGCTGCCTGTGGGGTGGGATAAATGGCTTTGGGATAGGGGGAGACAGAGAGAGATGCCCTTGGCCAAGTAAAAGTTGTGTTGTGGCTCTTTGGTCTGGAATTTGCACATGCCATTCTGGGTATAGAAGCTGATTTGAAGAAGCCTTGACTCGCTCCAGTCGCCTTGCCCTGCCTTGGACCACAGCCCACAGCAGCCGGGCCACAGTAACTGCTCGTTCTCCCAGTGCCAGACCCAGGACCTCACCAATGGTGTGGGGAGGCTTGGGAAGGGCGCTCACAGGAGCACCAGCAGATTCCCAGAGATACCTGCTGTGTTGGCTTGGGGATTTTGTGTTGGGTTATGTTTTCTTTTTCCTCATGTGAAATGAATTGGTTTCCCTATATGAAAGATTGGCTTGAAGGATTCTGTTTGTTTTAATTTCAGTAGATACTGGATGTTGAGCTTCCCCAAACTGCAGCATGTCCTGTCCTGTAGAATCATAGAATCATAGAATGTTTTGGGTTGGAAGGGACCCCTAGAGGTCATCTAGTCCAACCCCCCCGCAGGAGCAGGGACACCGCTA
>NW_009259419.1:2090515-2101280 GCF_000687185.1 Egretta garzetta
CAGCTTTTCATGCTTTTCAACCCCCAAGTCCCTCTCGGCAGGGCTGCTCTCGATCCTTTCTTCCCCCAGCCTGTACTGATACCGAGGGTTACCCCGACCCAGGTGCAGGACCTTGCACTTGGCCTTGTTGAACCTCATGAGGTTCACACAGGCCCACCTCTCCAGTCTGTCCAGGTCTCTCTGGATGACATCCCGTCCTTCTGGTGTGTCAACCGCACCACTCAGCTTGGTGTCATCCGCAAACTTGCTGAGGGCGCACCCGATCTCGCTGTCTAAGTCATTGATGAAAACATTAAACAGCACCAGTCCCAGTACGGACCCCTGAGGGACACCACTCGTCACTGGTCTCCATCCGGACATCGAGCCATTGACCACTACCCTCTGGACACGACCATCCAGCCAGTTCCTTATCCACCGAACAGTCCACCCATCAAATCCATAGCTCTCCAATTTAGAGAGAAGGATGTTGTGGGGGACCGTGTCAAAGGCTTTGCAGAAGTCCAGATAGATGACGTCTGTTGGTTTTCCCTTGTCCACTGATGCTGTCACACCATCATAGAAAGTCACTAGGTTCGTCAGGCAGGACTTGCCCTTGGTGAAGCCATGCTGGCTATCTCGAATTACCTCCCTGGCCTCCATGTGCCTTAGGCATAGCTTCTAGGAGGATCTGTTCCATGATCTTGGCTTGTAGGCTTGTATCAGTCATTGATAACTGAATTGCTTGTCCTGCTTTTCTGTAGGAAGGGTCCCTGCTCTTGTCCCGTGCTCTTTCCTCATGATGGGGGATTAAATCTGCTTCCTGCCACGAGATATAGTGGGAAATCTGGGACAGAGTTGGAAAATTCTGGAGCTTCTAAGCAAGTATGTCCTCCTGAAGGTCCCAAATTCAGTTGCTTGTTGAAATATGCCTCTGATAACAGAACCAGCTCCCCTGTGGGTTGGTACCTTTTCAGTATGCTAGAAAAGTATCTGTATTGGGAGGGAACCTTGTTTGACCCAATTTCCATTCTTTTTGGCCCCCGTGTCCCACCTCTCTTGAAGAGACAGCTCATGGGTAGAACTGTCATCGTTCACTAAAGCCAAAAATATTATTCTTATGTATTTCCTATAATTTTCATCTTTTCCAATACAACTTTAGGGACAGCTTTTCTGATGCCAAAAGTAGCTTTGCACCTCTCATCAGATTCTTGTGCTGTTAATGTTCTCTCTTAAAAAAAAACAAATTCAAAACAACTATTAAAAACCAAAAGCAGTTAATTAGATGTTCTATTTAAGCTAATTCCCTTTTGCTGCGTGGCTGGTTCTCTCTTCCTTGCACGATCAAGTCTCCCTGGTACAAATATTCTGAGAAGATAACTTTTAAGCTTAATCAAATTCTCCTTTAAAAGTATTTGTATAAAGATTCCAGTTCCTGCAATTAATCACAGGAGGCCCTGGGTTCAGTGCCATGCTGTACTCGGGAAGCAAACAAATACCCCGCGTCTGTGCTCCATCACAAGCAGCCTCTCAGTTTGACTTTCAATGAGTGACCCAGAACCACCCTGGGATTCAGCAGCAGAAAAATAATTTAAGAGAATTGTGCTATGCACACAAGGAAGATAAACTAGTCAAGCAATTTGCTAGGAACAATGCCTGTAGCCCTAGGCATGGACGGATAACTTCTCTTCCTCCTAGTTTTATTTTTGTGCATTGTTAGCAGTGAGTACTGGGAGCTGCCCAGGGCTTCAGATTTGCTGTTCGGAATCCAGTGTCAAGAAGAAAGATCCATAATAAATAACTATGAACTGGCTTGCGTCTTCACTGCCCTCATAATGCACGCTGCCTAGTGCCTCCGTAATGTGAAATACACTCAGCCTGCTTCCGCCAGCCCGTCTCTTAAGGTGCAGAGAAAATCTCTTACAAGAAGAGGAGAAAGCTTAATTTTTATAGACATGTGTAAATAAAAATTACTCATGGCTCCCTAACTTCTGCTGGATTTCCCAAGGTATTTCTGTATTAATGCTTTCAAACTACAAGTCCCCCACATGAAGATGCCCCCGCTATAGGCATTAAATAAATAGCAGGGAGCCTAATCCAAGCCTTGTCAGGTGCTTTTACATAGTCTGCAGTAAGAGTTGGACCAGGTGGATAGTAAATAACTTTATAACATTAGAGCAAATGCAGTTTTAAATGATTACCTGTCAGCCTCTCATTAGTGTCTGGGGCCAAGCAGAAGCTTGACAAGGAAGGATGTGCCTTGCTAATGAAGAAAAGCGTCAGCACGCTCTGAGAAGCAGCAAGATCTTATCAATGCTTTATTGACTTGAGAGAGCATCTAGCACCTCTGAATTGCTGCCTTCTTGGTCCGTGAACCTGTTTTGAGGACTTGGAGGAGGGAATTATGTTGCATTCGGGAAACTCTTTGCTTTTTACTTTGTCTACTGGAGGTGGTCATTTCCTGGATCACGCTGGTTAATCCCAAGGATTTCACTGGTAATATGTGTTAACAAGAGGGCACTGCCTTCAAACCTGGATGTGGTCCAGTTTTCTGTCCTGCAACGTTTTGCTTTTGCTCTGGTATGACAAGAACAAGTAATCTGTAAAATGAAGGGAAGAGGGTTTATGTAACTTTTGTTGCTGTTCTTGCATTTGAAGGTTGCCAAAAGGCCGTGGAGTCATCTCTGTTGTTCTTGTAAAGGTGCATTTTTTCATTTAGTAACTCAGTCTTGTTTCTACGTCCTCCTGGGATGGAGAGGTCATGGTGCTGTATAAATGAAAGCTGAGTAATTGAGATGGTTTTCAATGTTTTCACATTTTACTAAAAAGTTTAATGTTTACTTAATGCCCTGTAAACACTCAGGAGAATACATCTTTGTTTAAAAATTCAGAACCTACTAAGGGTTTCAAACAACTGCTGGTCACTTGGGGGGACTCACAACACTGCCGAGAGTTGTTAATGTACTCCTGGAGGAGGAGCAAAATTATGTTTTCTGCTAATTTCCGCCAAAACTAAGTCAATGTTAACTCACCTGTGAGCTCAGGGAAGAGTCAGTGGGAAAGTGCTGTTGTCTGCAGGTGGGAAGAGTTAGGATGTGCCCTTCCTATGGCTAAGGAAGTTCCCTAGTTAGGGATTGGATTGCCAACCTGTGGGTGTTTGGAAGGTAAAACCCTTAGTTACCGTTGCACAGTGGTAGACAAGCAATTATGTACCTAGGGAAGAAGGTGCTTCCTAATCCTTGCGATACATGGCTACCAAAGGCCCCAGAATGTCCTTTTAGGCAGCGCACTCAAATAAGGTGTTGCACAAGAGATTTGTGGAAGATGCTGTCTAGCAGCAAAGGGTTATTTTTGACTTGTATAAAATGAGCCCTGTGAAAAGTCAATGCTGGTGGGAAGGGGGCTGATTTGGGGAGCTGCCTGTGCTTCTGAGTGTGGCCCTGTTGGAGGAGCATTGCAGAGGCTGAGGTCGCATGTTTGAGTAGCAGAATGGAGGGATGGGTCCTTGGTTGGATGCAAGAAGCTTCTGGAGAGAGACGTCAGTGGGGACTTTCTTTCTGAAGGCTGAAGTTCTCTGATGCTAGAGAGGTATTGCCCTTGGTGTTGCTTTGCTCCTCGGCGATGAAGGTATTTATAGCTGGTTTTTCTGGAAACTCCTAACCAGAGATAATCAAAGCACAGAGGAAAGTTGGAGAGCACAAGAAGAATGTCTTGATATTGTACACATCAACAAGATTGCTGGGCTGTGCTCCAGCTACAGAGTAGTGTAGGCGTCTAGAAATCAACAAAAGGTACCTTGAACCTACGTTGGGAGTAGTGGAAGCGCCGTTGCAGTCTGTGGGGAGGTGGGACTTGGGACCTCTGCCATGGTCCCACCTCTAAGGCCATTCCTGAGTAATGGATGAACAGCTTGGTCTTATTTCTATGCTGGGTCTAGCTGCACATCACAAGACCCATTTTTCATGGCAGCCTTTTATAGCAGGTTGTTTTCCTAGAATAGCTGGAGCTTTGGAGAACGCTGTCCGAATTTCCTCAGAGTGGAACTATTTTGGTTCTAAATGAGTTGTTTTGTAGGCAGACCCTAAGGGCCACTTGCCTGGGTGGCTCCAGCTCAGCTTGGTTTATTTTTTATATACTAATTATTCCTATGAGATTCAGTTTGTGATTTCTGTTCAGCTGTTTAGGTGTCTCGGTTGTGAAGACAAGTAATATGTCATTTAAGTAAATTAGTATGTGAAAACTGTGTGTCCTGAAGTGTTTGATTAATGCTTGCAGGAGCCTTTGGAAGCCATGTGTTTGCATGCATACTGCTGTCTTAAATATTGCCTACAGCAGAAGCTTAGGAAGAATCTGTAGACCCTACAGGAGGAAGGGCCATGAATGTGTCATCCTATTCTTTGATCCCTCCTACCCCCTTGTAAGAAAAAGTCTTTCTTTTGTGTGGGAAGCTTGGTGTAAGTCAGGATTGCTCCAGCCATGTGAAGATACTGAAATCTACTGTTAAAAATGTCACCTTTTGTCCAGTGGTGAAGCTGAGGCTTCAGAAGAGCAATGGCAGGAATGGTGAGGGGCTGGAGGGAAGCGGTGCAAGTCCTCGGTGGATGGAAAGGAGGCTCTGGGTGTAGGCTCCACCATGGGCACAAGGAGCAGCTTGGAGCCCTGAGCTGACAGGATTTATTTTTGCAGGAGATGGTGGACAGGTAGGTGCTTCAGCCCAGGCTGTGTGGTAGGGCTAGAAATTAGCTCTTGATGAAGTCCTGGAAACAAGGCAGCAAAGGGAATTAATCATTAGCAGAGTGGAGTGACAGATGTGCCGCGTTCTTTATTGATGTGAAACTTTGAGTTTGGTTGTCTTTCTACACAAACTCTTTCGCGACAGCCTGCGTTCAGTGCAGCAGTGCCAGGTGCCACCTCCAGGTACTTTGCCAGAGCTGGTAAAGCTCTGAGGAAGAGGGGCCGGGACGGGTGTTCCCAGTGGTTCTGAAAAGCGATTGATCTTGTCAGATGACAACCCAAGCAATACCTAGTCCAAAGGATTAAGAACTGCTTGAATAAATTATGAATCACAAATGATTTATTTGGGGGTTTTCTCTGAAGAGAAGTCTAGATGAGTGTAATTTGAGGGGGAGGCACAGGCTGTGCTGGAAAGCACAAAGGACCCACGTGTCTCGTGATAAATGATCAAGTAGGATGAATTCTTGTAGTTTTTGAAGGCCAGAAGGGCCCACAGCCATGTTTTCTGTGGCTTATCCTACCACTCAGACTTTAATAGCTCTAAAACATCTCAGAACCTGCATGATGACCTCTGCACCGAGACACCACTCAGACCCCCAGGCTGGTTGTACTGGCAGCTCTTCTGCAGCTCCTTAGGGACTTCTCTAGGTCTTCTGGTGTCTCTGTCCCACACTCATGTCTCTCCAGGGATGAGTTTTAAACCTGCAGCTGCCTTCTGTTGTACCATGGCGGTTTCCATGCATTGGACATCAGCTCAACATCCCCAGCTCTGCTGGGGGCAGTAGCGTTGCAGAGGCTCCCACAAAGCAAGTCCACATTTGCTCAGGTCAGCAGGACGGCAGTGGGAGCAGATGGTGCGTGGGGCACGTGTTCGGCATTTTGTACCGGAGTGAGACGGTTCCTCCGAGTCCGGCAGCGTTGGTATTTAGCTCAAGGGCCCCATCCAGCCTCCTGAGCCAAGCAGTGCTGTTTTCTTTGGGAAGTGATGTCTCAAGGGGACAAGCATTTCTACAGGCAATTGTGGGAGCTTGCCCTAATTATCCCTTTCCCTCCTTTCCTCTCCCACACACTTCAGCAGTTCCCATTGCGTAAGAATGCCAATGTATTCATAATGACTTCTGCTTGATGTGGCTGTTTCCACAGCCTTTATCATATCTCTGCGCTTCCAGAACATCAGCTCTGTCACACCTGTAATTTATTCTTGAGCTGTAACGTAGCTCTTGGAAAGATGCCCAGGTTTGACTTCAAGCGACGATGAATTCACAAGGTCCCTGAGCAAGTTGCTTCAACAGTAAGTTGCCTTTGCTGCCTTAATTATTTGCCCGGCATATTTTTTTTTTCCCCTCTACTTGGTATATCTCATTGCATCTCCTTCTGCTAGGTTAAAGACTTTGACCAGATGCTTCTTCCCAACCTGGTACTTGCAGATGAGGAGTCACCTGCACCACAGTCTCATTGTGGATAAATGGAGTAGTGGGAGCTTTATGCTGTCCTCATGAAAAGGCAAATTTTACAGAACTGAAGTCATTCCTGTTGCCCTCCTCTCAAAACCATGGTGTTTGGCACTGGTAACACGTGGAAGTGAATCTCCCTTCCCCTGTGTTTCCTGGCATAAATTGTCCGATAGGTGCGTTATCAGTTAGGTTCCTGTTTTACAGTTGCATTGAAGATGCTCTGGAATTCAGGGAACCTGTTTAACCTGATCCTATTTATGAGGTTTCTTTTTTCGTCTGTCCTTGTGCATTGGCCACAACTTGCATGGGAAATAAGTGTGCGCGTGTGGCTGCTTTGCCGGTTTGAGGAACCTGGCAAGAGCCCATCTCCCAGCGTGGCGGAGGATGCTGAGTGCAGAAAGTGATTAAATGTTTGTCTAGCAAGCAGAGCAGCGCGTTGAGCTGCCTGGAGGAAAAGCAGGCTTGTGGGACTCGAGCTAAGCTCATTCATTTTCTGATCCCTGAACTAATCTACCTGAAAAAAATGAAACACAAAATTAGAGCAATTCTGCAGTCTCTGCAACTCGGTCTCTAATTGGCGAAGTGGAGGCAAGAGGCCCCAGGTGTTAAAAGAAGTCCCTGAGAGGAAAAAAAAAAAAGTGGTTTCCTATGGAGGCCTGGAGGGCACCCAGATCTTGAGGCAAAACCGATTTGGGAGGTGAGGAGCTGGGTTTAGGCTCCTCTGGGAAGGGCCTGGGGGAGGCTCCAGGCCCCATATCCCTTCCCGAGGATCCCGGGGGGCACAGGGGGCCCCGTGTGCCACCTCCCTCTGCAGCAAGGAGCTTTCTAGGTGCTGCCTTGGCGAAGAGGCGCTGCTCAGGGCTTTGCCTTCCCCGCAGCGCTCTCCGTGCTGCCTCTCCGCTGCCGTAGGGAGACGGGGAAACGCTTTGCTGCCGGTGAGCGTGGCAGCGGGCCGAGGAGCCCCTGTAGTATGCCGGGCAGGTTGCCTTCAGCGTTTAACTTGTCATCTTCCTCCTCCTCCCCTGTTTATCTCTGGTACCCACCTGTTGCAAGTTTGATCAAGATAAAAAAAAAAAGAGGAGATGAGGTTCTCCGTGCCCAGGAAAAGGGATCATGGACCCCTGGTCAGGGCTCATATCAAATATTAATCATCGGCAAATATTAACCATCGGCAAATATTAAGCATGGCCAGAGATTAATTAGTAAGACCCCTCAGCATAGACTTGTTGGGGCAGAGATGCCAGGCCCAGAAGAGAGCCTAGTGCCAGGTTAAGGACACTTGTCAGTGTGCAGTAACTGTAGTAACCGGCTGCACAGAAATAAAAGTGTTGCTAAATCGCTCATAAATCTTACCCCGCACGGGGTCTGCTGGGTCCCAGCGCAAGCCAAGCACCGTCAGTTGAAGTGGGGAAAGGGCAGCGGGATGCTCGCTTCCCCTTGGGAGCAAATGATGGTTTGGGGTTGAACCTTCCTAAAGGTGGCTTTCTACCCGGAGGTGACGGCATTCAAATCTCCTCTCCTCCTGGAGAGGATCGCTTTGTCCTAAGTTGAGTAAAGCGTCTCTAGCATCTGAAATAATGAGAAAGCTCTGGGACCTGTGGAAGAGGCTAAAGAAAGGATAAATGCAACTACTGAAATTGCCTGCCGCTAATGCAGTGCCGGCAGTGTTTCAGCCGGTCGGTTAGGAGGAATGATTATGTAGATACTCGCTTCTGACCAAGTGGGATTTATTGGAGTCAGCCTGCTGCCGTCCGTCAGCAACGGAGAGAAATTATGTTCTGCGCTGGGAGAGGAATTTGCAAACCCCGGTACAAAATGAGTAATAAGGGTAAATCAATTGGAGATGCACCGTGCTTATTCTGGGAACAGCAGAGCGAGCAGCACAGCGTTTAGTTCAATTGGTAGTGTTAGATAGAATGCTGCATTTCTTATGTAGGCATTTACTGGTATTCCCTTTATTTTTAGAAATACTCTTGGCTTTTGTAATCATGCTTCATTTTGGTGTTGCAACAGTATTATTGGGAAGGGAAATAGCGGTATGGATGCCAGGCTTCTTCTCGAGCACTGTCCCCATGGTTCTCCAAGTCTTGGTGGTAATTAGGAGCCAAAGGCCTGCCCAGTTTACTGCAGCCTGGTTGGGTTACTCAAGGGTGAGTTACCTGCACGCAGCGTTCCTCGCTGCTGCTGCAGCCGTGTCAGGAGCCTCCTGCAGGTGCTTTTGAGCCACCCCTTTGGGGATGTGCCGCTCTTACCGTGCAAGCCCCCAGACCCCCGCTTTCTGCAGGGAAAGCTTGGATTTGCTTGTTTCCCAAGCCTGTCTCTTCACCTTCAGCACCTCATTTCTCCCTGTGGCTCCTGAAACAAACCCAGAAGTGCTGGAGCCCTTGGAGCTGTGCAACCAGCAGGTGCCTGTGGGAACATGGGGAGTTTTCTCAAAGCAGGACAACTCTCCGAGTGCTGTATTTAAGTGCCTCTATATTGGGTTGGAAAAGTCAAGCCTTTGTCCACTTTGCTTCTGCAGAAGCTGCTGTCAGCCCGTGGGCTGGCATCTTCTCCCACCACCTCTCTGCTTCGGTCGCCAGCGGTACAGAAAGGAGACCTAAATGGTGTGGGGATGATGCTCTTCCTTTTCCTCGCTTCTGGGAGATGGATTAAAATGATCGTTGCTTTCTTTTTTTCCCCCCTAACAGAGAACTGTAATTAAATGTCCCTTTCCTTAATGTCTCCTAGGGCAATCTGAGACAACTTTGCTAAAGGCTCGATGGCTGTTGCTGCTGCACAGCACTGCCTGCTTGCACCCAGCACCCCGAGCAAGGCCAGGGGGCTGGCGTGTGAGACCCTGCCCTCGTACACAGCGAGATGTGACTCTTGCTTTAATGGCCTCCTTCTCAGGAGGTAGCTGGGATCTGTGAACCCCCAAAGGAGGCTTTTTGGTTTTTTTTAGAGATGTTCCCTGAAAAATAGGAATGAAAAAAATACCGTATGTGTCTGTGATTGCTTTTAACAGAGGAATGGTAAACTGTTGAAAATATTACACATGCCTTTGCCAATCCATGCTCAGGCATGTTGATGTGATGGACCAAAAGAGAAGCAGCTTTGTTCAGTGAAACAGTGCGGCTCAGTACAAAATTTCCTATATGAAAATCTCCCCAAGTAAGGGCAGCAGCACAGAGATGAAGTGTCAACATGAAGCTTCAGCTGTAGAAAGGAAAATATATTGCAGCTCTGAGGAGAAAATGAAAAGAAATTCAGCATGCTTTAACATGCATACTTTGCTAGGACTTCTACCATTCACTCAGGCTTCCTCTCCTTGAAAAAATAAAAAATCCCAGTCATTTAAAAATCAAACTGCCCCATGTGTATGAGTTCAAGTGACTGGGCTGGTTTTTTTAATGTTTACTTCATGCACTTACACTAATTGAAACGCTAGTTATATTGAATGAGTCTTTAAAAATGCCCTGGCCTCAATATATCCCAGCAAATGTCATGGGAAAAGGACATTTAATTATAGCCTGCTTCAGGGGGGAAAAAAAAAATCAAGATTAAATTAATACTAATGTCTGTTTGAAAAATATAATAAATGTTAGACTAGGTGAGGAAGCATGAACAATCATCTGCAGCTTTGCAGGATACTGCTTTTGCAAATTCATGGAAAATTAAAACCCATTAGCATCTCGAGTACTTTGCAGAGGAGTTTTAGCAGAAGTTGTAGCTGTTTCCCTGCCCTACTGGATGCACCTGGGTGGCTCAGCCCGTGCTGCGAGCTCCGGGTGATGGTTAGCCGGAGCCTTCCTCCCAGCGGAGCCCCTGGTTGGGCAAAAGGTAGGGCAGCTGCTGTGGTCTTGTCCTCTGTGGGGAAGCGGGGGCTTGGTGGAGCTGCTGGGAAGGTGGGTGCTGGGCTGGGGGCCTGGAGGAGCACCAGCAGCTCACCCGGGGTGCCGGGGGTCTTAAATCCCCGGTGAGAGGTGAGGCTGCAGGTTACGTGTGGCTCTCGGCCACCTGGGACACGAATTCATTCCCTTTGCAAGCGCTGAAGCAATAAAATGTACTGAAACAGCCAGCCCAGGATGCCTGTCAGCCTTCGGATGAGTTTATACAGGAGCTGATATGTAGCCAAAGTGGGAGGACTTTTACTGCCATTAGCAGATGTTGGTGGCTGCCACTCTAGAAACGAGCTCGGCTGTAAGTCGGCTTTTCTACCTCTGCAGATTATTTTTTCTTTCTCTAGTTTTCACTGCGCTCAGAACAGCATCAAATTCTTCTCCATCCCCCTCTCCCTCCTCCGTCCTCTCTTGTGCCTCTGCCAAGGGCTCGAAATTCCCAGTCTTGGAGCGTGAACTTCAAGCCTGCAGCAAACCCTGGACGTTGCAGTGCTCCGGGCACAGAGGAGCTGCCCTAGACCTAGACAGGGCTGCAGCTCCGGCAGTGACTCCTCAGCCCCTGGGCAGCGCTGGCCCCCGCGGGACCAGCCCACTCCCCCTGGATAGCCCGGTCACGGAGGTACAGCCACAGCAATGGGTGGTGTTCAGGCGTTGGTAACAGCTTCTTCACCCAGGCAGTATGCGTAGGTGGTGGTGGTGGTTTGGGGGAGGGGAGGGGGG
>NW_009259419.1:2101950-2121419 GCF_000687185.1 Egretta garzetta
GAGGGGAGGGGGGGGGCAGTTGCCTGGCTGGGGTAATGACTTGGATGCATCTTAGCATAAGAGAGGAAAAATATTCCTGCCAGCTGAAGAAAAGCATCGCCTGCTTGTCTCTGGAAACTCCTACTGTTCCCCAAACTATTCAGACTGGGTTGCTCTGGGGCACTGAGGTTCCGACCCACTGTCTGGAAGGACAGACGGACAGACAGACAGACTTGCATAACACTGAAAAAGCAACTCAACAGGACTTGGTTGTGCTTGGTACTGGTCTTCTCACTTCCGGGCCCCTCAAGTGTCCCTGTGCTGACCCCCCAGTCTGTCCACCCCACCCAGTACAATGAGCCCAGCTGGCCTTGCTCTGCAGCTGGGAGAACCAGAGCTGCCATCTCCCCTTTTCCTGGATGAACCTGTTGAAGGGTTTCCTGTTTCTTATAGGTCTGGTCCCCCCTAGTAATCCTTTTGGAAGCAGGAGGAGGGTGGAATTTCCGCCCCCTCCAGCACACCGAATAGCACCTCGTTATACATCTGTACGCTGGGCTGGGGCTGTAGGCATCGCTCCCCGTGAGGTAGATAAGCTGGAGATCCCAGACGGAGCCAAATCGCTTTGGGTTCAGAGGATTTTCTTCGCAATGAATTCCTCCCCCCCCTCCCTGCCCCGAAACACTTAAACTCGTAACACTTGAGCTGTGGTTTGTTATCTGTTGTTTCCATAGTTGTTATGCTATGACTGGCAGACAGACTTTTAGACACGAGACCACATGGTTACTGGTTTGTAATCTTTAATAATGCTATTTTTGGATTCTAAGAACAATGATCCAAAATCAATACATATTTTTCCCAGCATAAGCAGGCCTGTGCCAGCCTTGGCCTGTGAATCTGGCTTCCTTCAGTGTGTTCAGAAACATTAACTTAGGTTCTTTTTTTATTCTGTCTCTTTTCCATTTTACTTTGGAGGTATCATTTTCTGCATTGCCTTCACCTACTACTGGGAATTGGGCTTTTATTTTGGGTGTTTTCCCCCTCTTTAGTTCTGCTGCTTTTTTTTTTTTTTTTCCTCTCACCGCAAGCCCCTGTCCTGTGATGTGAATTTTCATCCAGTAAGGT
Source organism: Egretta garzetta (assembly GCF_000687185.1). Classification (NCBI taxonomy): domain Eukaryota; kingdom Metazoa; phylum Chordata; class Aves; order Pelecaniformes; family Ardeidae; genus Egretta; species Egretta garzetta. Next base: position 2,103,052 of record NW_009259419.1, read on the forward strand.
GAGTTGAATCCTGCCCTGTTTTCAGATGATGATGACCAACCAGCTCGTGTGTAGATACTTCTGGTGCAAAGCTTCCCTTTTTATCCGATGCAGAAAAAGACCCACTTCTAGGATACAACTCACCTCCTAAGCTAAATCTCTAAACTAGCTGAGATGAACTGCATCCTCTGCATCCCAGAGGTGCCCGTTCTCCCTTAACCCACGAGGGACTCTGGACAGGCAGTGCAGGCGCAGGTGGCCATCCTGAAGGTTGGGGGAGATGAATCCAAACACTGAAGCTTAAGGTGTTTTCAGCCCCAGAAGAGAAACACATTACTTGAAACAAACTCTTCAATATTTTGTTTTCCTCTGACATCTAGCTTGTTTCTATCCATGAGAGAAATGATCTTCCTACCATGATAGCTGAGTTCAGCAATGAGCACGATCACATTTTCTCTACCTACCCACTCACAGAAGTGTTCAATTTGTAAGAGACCTTTGTGCTCATGCTGATGTTTCACTCGCTGGGTGCCTTGGCTTCTTGAGAAATCCCCGCAAGTGGTTCCCCTCCTCATCTTTGTACTGAGTCCCTCTGTTCCCTGCAGGGGTGGCCCCTTGGGGTTTCTTCCAAGGTACGTTTCTATGGGTCCTCACCATGTTCTTGTAAATGCTGCAGAGTTGCAGAAGCCCATGTGTACTTCCACACTGGATGGAAAAACCTTTGTGCAAACCTGTTGGGCTTTGCAAATCTTTTCTTGGGTCTTGCAATTCTGGCTCTGCATCCCCGGGGACTGGGTTCGGTCCACCGTGGTTTTCTGGCCAGGCAAATCCAGTTGTGATCTAGAGCAATGGTGAATCCTTACTGGGCTCTTTTAGGAGGCTCTTTTCCAACTTGTGTCTCTGACGGCCCTTACAATCTAACCTTTAAACTAGGCATTGTACTAGGCTGTAGGTTTGATGTAAATCTCCCATCTCAGACTCCAGGAGCTTCAGTCTTTATATGAAACTGATATCCCTTCTATTTTTTTTTTGTAAGACTGCGGTGGTTTTCTATTTCTTTTCTAGTGACGCCTAATAACCAGCTCTTCCCACTTAGCTGTAGACTATTGAGCAAGACTAATCTTTTTGACTGTGAAAAATTATATTTGTTTTAGAGCCATGCTTTGCTTGTCTTCCTTTTGAGCATGTCTTCATAAAAACAAAATCTTGCATGAGCCTTTTTTGATGGTATTTCTGGTGCTAGGCACCTTCCTGTCTCTCATTTTCCCAATTCTCCCAGGCAAGAGACAAGTGTTATAATCCATTATTTAATTTCATATCTCGTTTCTCCTTTACCCCTGTCAGTTTTATCCACTTGATGCCCTGTGCTCTCAAAGCTCCGTGTATCAGTGGGTAACTTTCCTGTGATAAAGGCAAGAGATTACTTTTTTTGAGGAAAAGCAGTGATTTTTAGTAAGTCCTATTGCTTTGGTCTTGCCTAGAGCATCGAGCTTTGCTGCCATAATACATCAGTGATGCAAATCCCGCCTGCAAATCTAGCATGGCTTACCCGTGTCTGGTCCCAAACTGCAGCACGGGGACTAAGGCAATGCTGCCTCTGGGAAGGGAGATGAGCCTGTAGCATCCTGAGGTATTTAGGTGCTTGAGAAGACCAGAAGACTGATCTTGACTCAGGAACCTCAGACTTGATTCCGCATTTCCAGAACCACGGGTGTGGTGTTGTTCTGAAATGCCCCTTTTTTGGGCAAACCCATTCTTACCAGGGCTACTGAAAACAATATAACTTGCAAGGCTGGTACACTATTTACCTCCTAGCTGATTTCTGTGAGCTGCCCTGACGGGAATACAATGATTCAAGCCTGCAGCTGGATCCTTTGGTATACAAAATCCTGAAATGACAAATTAAGCTTTCAGAAACAGGCACCATCTAATTCCAGAGCTGCTACAGAGCCTTTTGTGCACATGCTCTTCCCCTACCTGATCGCCCATCGTGGTTTATGATGCTTTTTCTTCCCCTCCCGTATTATGTGCAGTGAAAAAATGGATTATTCTGAGCATTTGAACAGATAGTTGCAGCCCTCTTAATCCACGGGAAAGAGATGCTGTAATATTTATTACTCTGTCAATAAGGGTGCCTGGAGAGGAAAAAAAGGAGGTCTGAAATGCAAACATGGAAAACAAACAAACATATAAATATCTAATATATATTCCTCACAAACTAGCAGAGGCAGCAAACCGGTGTGCCCATGGTCTAGAGACGGGCTGCTACAGTGAAAGCAAGAGGAGCGTTATCACCTAAACCCTCACAAAAACTGCAAATCGACAGTTTCTGAGTTGAGCCGCTATAAAAAAGGCACCTCTGCATTCCATTTCTAAATTAATTTATATAAAAGCAAAAAAACCCAACCAACCCCAGCCCACACATGCCAAAAACCCTGACAAATACCCAGCCAGCTCCAGTTCGTGTTGCAGTGGAGATCATCGCTAATTTTTCTGTAGAATGACTTGGTGCCAGACTGTTATCCCAATGCTTTTTACTTGGGCTAGAAATGTCCTGCGGCTCCTTTCTTCCCCTCTCCAGGAGTGAGGAGGAGCGCTTTCCCCCCTTCCCATGATTAATTGTTTCACATCCTGGAAAATGGAAGAGAAGGCAGCAGGTAAGGGGAAAACAGTAATTCCTTGTGATGCCAGAGACAAGGTCATGGATGCATCAGCGACCAAGCATTTCCTCACCTTTGTTAGCAACAAATCTGAATTTGTTGGTGGCTGCGTGTTGGATTAATGCCGAGTCCTGTGCTGCGTTAGCAGCATGGATAATGTGAGGGGTTTCTGGCGAGGATTTGATGAACAAAATGTCTTGCGATAAACTGAATCTGAAGAGTATCTGCTCACTGTTGCATGGCGAAACACTAGGAATGAGGGGTACGAGTACCTCCCACTGAGTCACTGCGAATACCATCTGATTTTGAGCTACCAGCAAGTGCTAGAGGCTGAGCACGTGGTGGGAATGTGAGTAGAGGTGTTGGCTTGGGAGGGGAGAGCTGCAAGTCCAGACACAGCAGGACAGGGGGACACACCGTGCCCATGTACCCACAGGTGACACCTGGATTTGGCTTTGAAGCTCGGGCATCCACAGCGCTCCGCTCCAGCGACCCAGCAAAAGGCTGTCCTCTGCCACCGCAGGCTTCTCCTTGCAGTTTCCCAACCTAACCTCACCCAGACAGCTCCATGCCCCTTGGGACAGGTGGGGAAAATCTGGGGAGGGAAATGGAGGTGCAGCGGTTTGGGACCAATCTTGGTGGGGGAGCTGATGCTCCTTCCCTGAGAAGAAGCACGGCTTACTGCAGTGCTGGGGGCTGCAAATGTCAGAGGCTGGACTCACCTGGCTTTGGTGGGAACCAAGGGAGGGTTCGTGACCAAGGCGAGAGGAGGAAGAAAACAGCAGAAAAAGGTAAAGCAGGAACGAAAGTGATAAAAGGAGAAAAGACAGAACAGAGCGCAAAGCAGAAGGAAGCTCCTCTCTCCCCCCTCTCCTGCGGTGCCCCCAGTGCAGCTCTTCCCCCCAAGCTGTGTGGCCACAGCTGGGCTCCTGCTGTGGGTGCCAGGCTGGACACAGCTGCCTTCGCTCGGCAGCGATGGATGAGCGCAGTTGGCCACTTGAGCAAATACAGCAATTCAGAGTGGTAAAACAGAAAATGAGAACGTCACATGGATTTGGGGTTTTTTTCAGAGTCAAGGTGCAGCCCTGACCTGGAGACCTTGGGGCTGGCAGGTGGCCGGCTCCTGGTGACAGTGTGGTGCAAGTACAGAGCTCCGGGCCTAGCGCAGTCAATTGACCTATTACTTGGAATTTTAACATCTCAGGTTGAGATCCCCTGGGGCAGATAACCCTCCACTGCTCCTAGCAGGGGCGGGCAGGAGGCAGCCAGCTGACCGGCAGCGGTAGCCTCCACCCTGCCTGGTCACCCTTTCCAAAGGGAGCCCACGGGGGACTGTACAAGCCAAGCCCAGCCAAGAGGCTTTCAGCTGTGACTTGAGATGCAGCCAGATGCAGCAGCCGCTGCTGCCAACGAGAGTGACTTTATGACCTGGATCGAGCGGGGGTTGCCTCGCGGGGGGGCAGAGGCAGCGAGGGCTCTTATTACCAGCTCCTGGACAGCTTGGCAGTCTGTGGGTAAGTCTCCTGCCAAACGATGATCTACAGCTTATTGCAATGCGCGCGGTACAGAGTGCTATTGGCTGCATCTGGCCTTCACAGGGAATGCAGAATGGGTGTTTTAAAGGAACTTCTCCTCTCGTTCATCCAGCACACCCTTGGGGTACAGACAATGAGCGTACTTATTCTACCTATAGAATAGGTAGAGTTCTATAGGTATGCCTGTATTAGGTGTACCTACTCTAGTGAAGGAGCGTGGGACAGGGTCTCTGGTTGTGTTAGAATAGCACAACATCAGTTTTACCCAGTAAAGACAAGCCTGTGCAAACAGCAAGTGTCGCCGCTGCATCTGCAGCCGCACATCATCAGGTACTCGCTGCTTATTTGGGTTCTCCAAACATTGCCTGGAGTGGAAGAGAATGCAGATAGCAGGTAGGAAAGGAAAATCAGATTCTGTGAGCCTGGAATACGTAACAGAGGTACTGGGGTTCCCCTCCCCCCCCCATACCTGTACCCGATTTCAGCTAAGCCACTGTTTATGTTTGTGCCTCTGTAGAGTATTTGTAACTTCAGGAGTGCTCTTCCCTCTGCATGTGTAACTAAAGTTGGAAGTGATTTTAAGCAAGGCGGCGCGTTGGTGAAATGCTAAAGCGGTGCTCGAGCTGACAACGTTTCATTTGGGCGTCTTTCGCTTCTCAGTTCTGGACCACCAGCCAACTGTGACCCGGGTGCCAGATAAGCGGCTAGAGGCAACGAGCTCCTGCAGGCAGCTTCCCCTGCCCTCACGCTGCCGCTCTGGCAGCAGGCGGTCCCAAGAAATGCATTTAATAACTTCGCACATTGGGGTGCAGCGATCCAAGGAGCTCTGCTCTCTGGGCCGGGCGGGAACCGCTTGTCTGCCATGCCTGTCCGCAACCCTGGAAGCGAGTGCGCGCCTTTTTAACCGGGACGGCTGTGCTGCTGCGCCGCGTGCGGTCCTGTGCAGCCCACAAGCAGGAATCAACCCGAACAGCCTAATTTATAGGTACTATTAGCTGAGGTCGTTAAAGTTTCCTTGGTTTTGAAGCTACTATGCTGTGAGGTTTTAGAGGGAGGTTTCAATTCTGCCCTATCTAATCGGGCAACGCTCAGTTTTGTTCATCCTGAGGTTGGGGGATGATTTTATTTTCTTTTATATAAGCTTAATCTCCTCATTTTTAGAGGTGGTAACTGGAAATAGAAAATGAGCATAGTAGGAGGTGGCAAACCTGTTTTCTGCTGAGGTTTGGGTAGTGCTAGGAATTGGTGAGGGACAGAGGTGCCAAGGAAGGCAGGGGTAGAGGGCTCCCGCAAGGGCGGGGTGAGGTCGAGGAGGCCACGGGTGGTGGGACAGAGCTGGGAGGTGGCCTGGGCAGGAGGAGGTGGCGAAGGAGGGCTGTGACCTTTCCTAGGGGCCACAGTGTGAGATTTAGAAAGTGAAGGATGTATTGAAGCGGCTCCCAGGCCAAAGAGGAGGCAGGTGAAGGTGCCTGAGGACAGAAAACCAGCCATCCTCGTCCCCTATTTTTGATGAAGGGGAACAGCACATGTGCTGGAGCCTTGCAGGCTGGAAGGCAGCACGTTATGTTTAAGACGAGAGGTAACTTCATTAGAGCTGTTATATTTAGCCTGTCCTATAAAGACTCTTATTTCTATGGAATATTACATAGAAACTGTTACTATGTACAACACACTAGAAAAATGTGGTTTCTGTCCCACAGAGCTCGCAATCTGCCTCTGCAAATTAACTTTGCTGACAAAGGTTAAATGGCAAAAGGTAGAATATTTGAATCTGCAAATTATCAAATACATGGATGGTGAACTTGGCGGGGGTGGGGGGGAGGGGAGTAGGTCTAGCTGGGAGACCGAGTCTCCTGTGCTGATGTGATCGTACTTCTGGGGTGGTGAAGGCACCTATGGGCTTAAGGAGGGGAGCTGGACCAGAAGCCCTGTAGAGGATAGCACTTTTCCATGGAAAAAGAGGAGACCTGGAGTAAGGGTGAAGGCCACCAGCTCTGCCCGAGCTTTGACGACATTTTCAGATGTAGACTGAGATTAAATCCCAAGCCTGCCTGGATGTTACCAGTGGTCAAACATGGGAACAGGTCACCCAGAGAGGGTTTAGCATCCCCACCTGTGGAGATCTACACAGCCTGAATAAGCAGCCTGCTCTGGCTGACCTTGCCCTGGGCAGGGGGTGCAGAGACGGTCTCCAGGGATCCCTGCCAGCCTCAGCCATCCTCATACCGCAAATCACCCAGTCCCATTGCTCCTCTTTCTCCCTCCTCCTGCTGGGAGGCACAACCAGTGCATGTGGCCCTGTCCTAAAGCTGGGGGAAGATGCAAGCCTGGGGTGCGCTGGGAGACCAGAGGGTTAATTCTGAGAAGCGTGTGCCTTTGAAACTGGCACTGAAACTCGTCTCTGTGCTCTCTGCTCCCCAGGGAAGGCGTGCAGCTGCCACTTCCCCTCACACCCTGGCTCCGCGCCCCAGGGGTGCTCCAGAGCCCCCTCCCACCTGCCCAGCCTCCACCCAAACCTCAGGCCCTGTCTCCCCAAAGATGGTTAGAAAGTGTTGGAGGGATCTGTGGGACGAGCTCCGGGCTGGGGCAGGGCGAGCCCTCAGTGACCTGTCCCGCAGGAGCTGTGCATCCTTGAGGAGGTGGAGGCACTGAAGCATCCACCCATCCATCCAAAGGGGTGCGAAACCCATGCTCTGGGGCAGAGAGAAGAGCCTGTTGAAGGGAGATGCCCTCTGCTCTCTTCCCACCCGAGGGAAAGGAGTTTGCTGGGAGAAAGCACAAGCCCTTTGGAGGTCTCCTGCAGGGGTGATGATCTGGGGAAGGTCCACATCTAGGTCTCAAGTAGCTGCTTTCCACCCACCGGTGGTTTTGGACCACGACGCGTCCCCAGGCTTTGTGCAGAAAGCAAGGGCTGGGAGATGACCTTCGGAAAGGGCTCGGTAGGTGCTGCCGCACGTCACACCTCGCTGGGGAGAGGGCTGTGGGTGGCTTGCTTTTAAAAAGCAAGCAAGCATTGCCTGGAGAGGTGCCAGACAGCTGCGAGTCGAAGCAGCGACCCGGTCTGCTCACCGGAGGAAGGCTGGGTGGGTTGGCAGTCTTCCTCACCTCTCGTGGGAACTGCAACGGGGTCCCACCAGCCTCTATGCAGAGGGGACGCAGGCTGCCCTGGTGTCTCTGAGGGGGGGCTTTTGGGAGCCTTCAGCATTGATGAGGTCAGGGAGAGAGATGTACGATGCCAAGACTGATTTCTGGGAAGAGGGGGCCATGCTTTAGCTAGGTAAAAGTTGCTCCCATCGCTCAGCCAAGGCAGGACCACACTGAAGGAGGCATCGCTGCTGTTTTGGCAGTGTGTCGCTGCTGGGTCCAGGCAGTGGGTGGGGAGGAGCCATTCAAGGTGTCAAATGATAGCAAGGAGCTAAGAAAAACTGCAGGGAAATTATTAACCTTGGCTATAAATACGCTGTTAAATTGCCATAAACTGCATGCAATCGTAGCTTAAGACGCTGCAAACAAATGGTCATTCATTCAGCTACTGAGCAGGGCTCCTAAACCACAATTAACATAAAAATGCTCTACCTCAAGAAGCCAGAGTTTTATCCTATCGTTTTTCTATTCAGAGCAATATTACCATGCTGGAATGTGCTTCAGCAGCTTTTTAGCCCTTGCCCATAATAAAGACCAGGCGTTTCCAGCCTGTGTTAGAAAGAGTGGCTGCCTGGTTGTGTGTCCCCAGCAGAATCAGGGTACTGGGGAGGGAAACTCCTCTGCTAGCAGCCTACCTATAAACCAGGTGGTTTCAGATTTTACTTGCTGAAAGGAAGAGGGAATCTGGAGAATTGGTTGTGCTTTGTTTTCCATCTGGGCCATCATGGTACTGTGATCCCTAATGAAAGGTGAGCCAGAGGAGGAAAGCCTGGTTAGGAGGGGCTCGGGGCTTTATTCCTTGTGGGAGTGGAACCGCACAGCCGGCAGCAGCACAGCAGCACGTGAGGCTGTCACTGGTGATATGTGTGTCCTGCAGCGGGAGATGGCAGGGATTTCTTAGCTGGTAACCTCAAGTCTGGATGACTGATTTTGTTACCCCTCTCAAAAATTTGTCTTTTTTCAAGTCTCCCCTAAATCAATCAGGTTTTTGTCCTTGTTACTTGGAACGTGCTACAGACCAGTACAATTCTCCCCTCGCTTTAGCTTAATGCTTTGAGTTTTCTATTTCCCTGCTGCAGACTGCAGTCACCTACCCAGTAATTAGAAGGTGGATTTTCAAAGCATGGACATTAAATAGAAGCCTCCTCAGGTTCCATTTCCTACTGTACATTTATCCAGACCACAGCCAGATTTGCACGATGAGTGGGACACCTGCTTGGCATATGTTATACCGAGAAGCACCTTTTCTGAGAGGAACCTTCTTCAACTGATTTCCAGCAAGTACCCAAACGCACCCAGATTTGAGGAGGTCTTGATTTATGTCTGTCGACACTTGGTTAGCTGGCAGCTCTGGGCTTTGCGTGGAGAAGTGTCTCATCCTGAAAATGATTGTTTTAATTTCATTCTCACACTAAAGGTAGAGGATATTAGAAATCAAAGTCTTAATGGCTCACAGTAAAATATGGAATAGCAACTACCCATTACATTTGTTATTGTCTCTTTCTTCTGTAAATCAATATAATTGAATTTCTCCTAACTTCTCCAGTATTGCATGCAGCCGCGTGCAATCACAGGGGACATTGCACAAAGATGAATAAGCACAACACCGTTTTAAATGAGCAAAGCACCCAGTGGCCTCTCCGTGAGTTCGTTTTGCAGCACACTCACGTTCTCCTGAGCCAGCCTGGCTCTGTCCTAGGGGGAGGACTCCTTTCCCTGCAGCAGCTGGGACTTTCTGCAAAATCTAGAAGTAGCACATGGACTCCTCACTGCCAGGATTGTCCCAGTCTCAGGAGTGGACGAGACCCTCTGCTGAAGAGGCTTTTCAGTGTCAGTGAATTGATTCCCAACTGAAGCTTCTCTCTGCCTCAGTTTCCCCAGCCATGTGACTTCGCCAGCTACCTGGCTTCTAACCTGACTTTATTCATTTCTTTTCCCAGGATTCCTGTTTTTTAAACTGAGAAAAAACAGGTGCTATGGCCCTTTCTGCTGTTGCTGCTACACAGCTGGCACATCTACCTGTCCCCTTTCCCTTGCCCCCTCCCCAGGGCAGCGCCCGGGTGCTAGCACTCACAGCGCTTCCCCTCCCTACCTGTCAGAGAGCTTACCAGAAGGGTGGCTGCAAGCCCATTTTACAGACAGGGAAACTGAGGCACAGAGCCAGGCGTCTTGTACGGGCTCATTGGGAGGCGAAGGTGGTGCTGGAAGTAGAGACCTCTGTTTCCCGAGCTGTAGGTCTGTGCTCTCATCTCTGGCGCTTCTTGCTCAGGTGCCTTTTACCCATGTTAGTGCTGGCTGGGGGCAGGGGAGGTGCAGAGGCTCACGGTGAGCATGGCTCCTCCAGGCTGCTGAAAGCCCTTGGTGCAGGACCAGGCTGCCTTGTCTACCCCAGGAAGAAGCCAGGTTTTGTGCTCCACCGCATACATTTGTAATTGCCCAAAAGCTCCTGAGGGACCCCAGGAGAAAGCAAACAGTGTTTCGCATGCTGGGAATTCCCCAAACGGGCTCCAAAGCTATGAGCTGAAGTACTGGGTTTCGCTTTCCTCGCTGCCTTCACAGCAAGGCTGCCGGTCCTCGCCTGCGCCTGCTGCGCCCGCTCGCAAAGGCTGCCAGCAGCCAGCTCATTTCTTCCTATCGGGACAGTGCACATCTCCCTTAAATAACAGCACTTAAGAGCCTGAACCAGTTTTTGATCCTGAGCTAGCCCTTACTGAGGTGCAGGGCAAATCCGTTCGGATTTGGAGCACTGGTCTGTGCTCAAACACTATAAACCGTTCCAACCAGCTCTGATGTGGAGCCTGTAGCTGAGCCTCATCTTTAATCACAGCAGTGACAGAGATGGGACCTTTGCACTTGGCAAACACAGCTGGGGCCCCGGGACCCTACCCCAGGTGCTGGGCAGAGCCGCTGCTGCGAGGCCCAGCTCCCCGCCGGCTGCAGGGTCAGCCTTGCGGGGAAGCCAGGGGTGTTGCGCTGCAGGAGAGGCAGCGCTTGTACAGGGGATGTGGCACTTAAAGTTCAGCTTTGCAGAGCATCAGCGGAGAATGAGGCCCTGCGTTTTGCTGGGCTGCAGTCAGGCGAGCTTTTTTGGGGGGTTAACGCGCTCCTAGGGCGTGCATCCGAGCAAACCTCCTGCGTGCGTGGCTGGTGACGCCGTCGCCTCCAGATATCGCTGCGTATTGAAACAGGCACATCCTCCCTCTGGAATGAATTACAGCCTGTGCCGCGCCGAGGGCTTCCCGGGGACCCGATCCCCACCCGGTGCAGAAAGGCTTTACTCGCTCAGCGCACCCGGGGCGAGGGCATGGACTCTTCTCCTGGCTCACTGGGAAGCAGGCTAGTACACTTATCAGTCGTTAACCTCCTCCCCCACCACGAAGAAACCCCCTAAAAATCCCAAACCACCATAAAAATGTGTTGGCAGAATAGGAGCGAGTCATGCAGTGATATATGGAAAACACGATCTTGTTTTCAAAATAGATTAATGATAGGTTTGGTGCCGGGGAGTCTGCCCTCCCCAACCACCCCTTGGAAAAGCATTACAGGCAGGTCTGCAGTCCAGCAATATAACTTCCTAAAAAATAAATGAAAGACTAGCTAATAATAACAGCGCCACTACTATTACTACTAATAGCTTGCTTCTGGCTGGCAACATCTGCGCTTTGACGAGCCTGGTCTGAATGAGAGGAGCTGGGACCCAGGAGGTCACGAGCCCAATTAACTGGGCTCCACCCCAGCAGGGGCAGTGGCGTAGCCTGATGGAACCTTAATGGCGAGGTTAAACGCCTGCCCCACTGCATCCTAATGCAGTCCACGCCGTGCTGAGCGGGAGCTAATCTGCCAAATGTGAGGGTTTTCCCTCACATCTTGCTGGAGGCCAGGCTCTGGTCTGGCCCCACAGAGCTGCACTGGCTGGAAGTGCGATGAGATGCAGTAGGTGCTTGAGAGAATTGTGTTGGAAAAAGCCCCTTGGATATGTCCCTAGCAGCTCTTTTCCTCCTAGGGCTTGTTTGGGGTAAGAGGAGCAGAGGAGAGGTTGCGTACATTTATCTGGCAGAAATTCAGTTTTGCAGATGACTGGTGCTTGCACCCAGACCACTTTGCCCGGGGATAGTCTGGTCTAGTTATCCTGGTAAAACCCTGCCAGCGCAGCCCCAGCCCCTACCCAAAATGTTCCCGGCTGCCCCAGCAACATTTTATTCTGCGGCACAATCTGACCGGTCTGAGCACAAGAGCTGCTTGGAGGGATTGAATCCGTGTCTTACAGTGAAGCAGCGGTTCCTGGGGATGCAGGGTAGAGCGGGGCTGTCGGTGGCGGCCCGGGGGCCGGAGGATTGCAGTCACATGCTGCTACTGCAGGGCTGGAGGAGAATTAGTAAAATTTGCTGCAGGATTCCCACACCCTTGCAGCAGAGACTGGCACTGCATCCCGGGGGCCTCTGATTCAGCTCTTTCTCCCCTTGGTTTCAATTGCCAGCGCTACGTTTTTATCAGATACTGTGGACTATAAAGTGATTTTCCTAAAAGCCGCTATTCAGAGCAATTTCCCCCCACCCAATGCTATTATTTAATGAAATCAATACACAGTGTTGTTACATGTTATGTTGTTTGTAAGCTATAAGCTTTCAAGGTAGGAATTGAATCAACATTATTCAAAGCCTTTTCAATTTGCCATGCCTGCCCACTTATATGTTTATTGTGGTATTTTGCCCAAATAGCATCAACTTGCTAAACCATAGGAAGAAATTTAGGAATGTTAACAGGCAAGATTAGAGTCTGTCACCAGGATTTACCTGCATGTCAGCGGAGATGTGGCTGCATATACTTTGTTTTTCCCAGCTGTTGCTCAGTTTGCTTGCGTGCATGTGTAGCTACGGCTCAGCCTCCTTCCAGGCACTGTCAGGCTGCACCACGCACTGTTTGCTAAAATGAAAGCCAAGGTGCGAGCCTGCAGAGGCACTGGAACTTGCACCCTGGCTGGGCCAGGTCTCCCCGCGCTCTCTGCTGTGCCGAAGCATGGTGATCAAAGCTGTAACGCTGCCAGCGTGCCCTCACCCAGGGAAGCCCGCCTGGGTCACTGCAGCAAGGCTGGACTATGGCTGCTGCTCAAAAAGCCCCCCAGCTTCCCCTTTTTGAGATCTTTTTTTAACCGTAATTTTGCAGTTGCGTTAGCGCAGAGTTCGGTATTGAACTTCTGTCCTTTTTTCACAGACAGAGGGTGGGAGGGCAAATGAGCTTGGCTTAATAACGCTATTGATGAAACAGCCCCAACTCACCCATGAAGTTCACCGCTCATTAAAGCGAACGGGCTGCAGCTATGCTTTTGGCTGTTTGCTTCTTTCAGCAGTGCCCCACAGACCGAACAGCAGCACTGCAGCTCTCATCGCCGGCACCGTATCGGCTTTTCGCACAAAGCTCATTCCAAGCATTTTCCTTCTGAAACAAAACCTTTGCAGTTAGCAAGGACAGCTGAGGAGATGCTGTCAGGTTGGGGGCTCGACGAGGTGATGAGTGACTGAGTGAATGAATTGTCCTGCAGCATACGGTCTGCATCTCCCACAGGTCCTTTGGGCTTGTTTACGTGAGATATTTTGCCTTTATCGGCACGAGGAGATAGCAGCACATCTCTTCCCTTCCTGGGCAGACCCGAAACTGTGGGTGTACGTGGTGGTGGGAGAAACTGGAGCTGGAGAAGGGGGACGGAAGAGGCAGATGCTATTAGAGATGCAACAGCCCGTGCTTCTGTTTTGCCAGCTTTGTTACACTGGTCAGAGCAGTGGCTTTTTACCCTTTTCTTGCCAAAAAATAGCTGTGCTGGCAAATGTCCTGGTGCTGATGCAGTCGTATCTCTTGAAAAGGGCTTTGCTGGCATTATTTGCTCTCTCTCAAGAGCCAGTCTGAGATAGCCCAGCCGAAGGACGTTGCAATAAGCTGCATTTCTGTAAGGGTGTTTGCTGGGAGATGTGACCGGTAGCTGGGGAAGGTGGGAATGCTCAGGAAGGACAAGATATCCTTTTAAAAAACATGAATCAACCACTTGCAAATTTATATACATTTTTGCTACAAAAAAAAAAAAAAAAGAAGAAATAAACCCCAGGGTTTTGAGGTGCTCCCCTGCATGCTTTCTGAACCTCTGCAGTTACCGAGAGCCAGGCAAGCGCAAGCCGGAGAAAGGGAGTAGTTTTATCTTCCTGAGGACGGCTAAGCCACAGAGACCAAGGGCTTTGTCAGAGGAGCTCCAGGAGGTCCCGTGGTGGTGGTTTGAAGCCCGATTGTCTCTATCTGACCACCCCAGCCTTTGCTGGATGTTACTGCTTGCATAGCAGCCCCTATCTCGGTTGTGAACGGTCCCCCTGGCATTAGTGGGCCAGCAGGGAAAAAATAGCAATGGTTATGTGCCTGCGTAGGGGTGTCCCATTCGAGGTGCACGACACAGGCATTTTGGTGTGCGGTGCTCTGGTCCAGCCCACAGGAAAAGTTCCCACAGTGAGAAGGTCCAGGCAGCATGGGTCCTTCTGCTGTCCTGCCCTTCCTTCCCACGGGTGGCTGGGGAGCTGCAGGAAAGGGGGGGCGACTTGGGCTAAATGCAAGTGAGGTTATGTGCTCATACTATCACTCTGTCCTCCTCTGATTTTGAACTCATTTGACCAACTTAGATAAAATTTCAAGGACTCCAGAAGTATCAAGCTCCTTCAATTCCACGAATACATAGACCTGTTGTCATTCCTAAGACAGGGAAGGGGCAGCAACTCATCTTTCCCTGGGTATCTGGGAAGAACCCAGCCTTACCTTTCAGGTGCTTGTTCAAAAAGCAAAACTTTATTTATTTTGCTGTGCTGTTACTCTGTTTCTCTGTGACTGCACTTGTCTGTTTTACTGATCCCAAGTAGGGCTCCATGAATCCGAGGCTCAAGGTTTGTTTGAAGCCCAAGGGCAGGACAGCCTCTCCGACATCTGTGTTGGAGCTCGCCATGGCATGGCATGTTGGGAGCTGAGGGGTGAACAGCGGAGCAGCTGCTCTTCAGATATCCCCTATGGACAAGTCCTTCAAGGGAGCCCCGGCTGTAGCCTGAAGGTGCTGACCGGCACTGATGGCCTGCAGCATGAATGATCCGGTGATAGAGGCGAAGGTGTCCCTGCCATCATCAGGGTTGGTTTGGCTGCCTAGGTCAAAATCCAGTGGAGTGAGTTTCAGGCAGAGCCCTGCCTGCTCCTGGACCTGCTAGTTTGCTCGGTGGGTAAGTCTGTTGAGCAGAAAGGTAACAACAACTTGAATATGCTTGGGGAAGGACCCTAACGAAGTCAATTTTGGATGATGACAGGTTGGAAGAAATGGGGGTGATGACAGACTGTAATTTCCTTCTTGCGTTTCAGAAGGGAGATGGGTGTGGGAGCTTGAGACACGGCTCCTGCCAAGGTACCAAGGCACCTCAGGATTGTGCTCCAAGCCTGAGTTTACGGCTGCTGGTGAAAGCCAGTGCCGTCACTGACATGGATGCGCTGGTGCGGAGGGTGCTCAGCAGGTATTTCAGGGCTGTGATACAGGAGGGAGGCAAGCAGTGCGGGGCGAGTCTCACCCAGGCACATGTACTTCTGGCACCGAGAGACTCTGCCTCTCAGGCTTACAGGGCTGGCACGGGTGTTGCAGGATCAGCTGGTTACTGAATCACGGAGACGAGGGATGGGAAGGGATTTTTGAAATCCGTCTGCCTGCCATCAGTGATACCAACAGTGCTATTGCTGACAGCAGTAGCATAGGATGGGTAGTCCTTTCTTTGTGGCTGGATGATCACAGGACGTTCCAAGCCCCTCTGTTACTGGTATCATGGAAAAAACCTGTGCCAACTCTCTGAATTCTGAGCTCTCTACAGAATTTAGATCCTATTTCTGATCTGGTTCAGCCATCAATGTGTAGCACCTGGGAAATGCTTCCATGTGGAGCAAAGTCTGATCTCCATGAACTGCAACAGTCCAGAGCGTGTGTGCGCTGCACGGGTGGAGCGGAACCATATTTACCTGAGTGCACCTCTGCAGGCTCTGGAGATAGAACTCATTTCTCTCCTTGCTTCAGGACGTAGACAAAGGAGAGAGGGGGGCCAAGCCTGTGTCTGATGGATTCTGTAGGAATTGCTGGCAGACAAGCAATGGATGTGAGCTCTCTCTCTGAGCTCCTGGCAACAGAGAGGAGGTGAGGGAGAAGTGGGGAGCTCTTCCCCCATGGTCTCAGGGAAGCCAAAGGAAGGGCTCAGCCTGAGGATGCTGGTATGGGCAGTCCCTGCCACAGGGCCTCACCCAGGCAAAAGGGCCAAATACCTTTTTAGATGCTGAAGAAAGACACCCCCCACCTCCCAAAACTAAAGGTCTTTTTTATACAAGAACTTTAAAGTAAGGAAAAAACCCCTCTGTTCAAAAAGCAAACCCAGACACAAGCCCCAAGGTGGGAGTTACAGTAGGAACTATTTTCCTTTAGTAATATTCATGGCAGCATTCACTTCACGGTGGTGTAATGTCACAGCACACAGTACATTGGCACAAATGACGTACTTTAGGTAGAAATAAAACTTGTTGTTTGAATGTCTTTCAAATTCATCCTCTGTTTTTGTGCCAGGGGTTTTCTAATATTTTATGTCATCTCCTGCTTTCCTTAACAGAAGTAGGAAAACCCCCCAGCTCGATGGCAGAGGGAGGTGTACGAACCTTCATTAAATGAGAAAACCCCATTACGTAGAGAGAAGGAATGCTCTGACGCTCAGTGCAAACCATCAGCCTTTGCTAATGCTGAAATGCAACTTTAGCATCACACTACTTTTACCCCAAATACTTAAAATGTCTCTATTTTCTTAGTGTGTTCCCTGGATAAATTTGAGGATATGCTTTGTATAATCAGTTTTGCTGCTACTTGCATGTAAAAACAGCTATTTTGTTTCCCTTGTAGTTCTGGGTGGCTCTTTTCTAGAGTAAGAAGGAAGCTCTGAAGGAAACGGCAGATATATAAATATACAGAACAGCATTCCATGGAGAGAAAAGGGTCAGGTGTAGCATGTGAAACTGCCTGTATTTCCTAAGACTTTCCCAACATCAGGCTGAAAATGTCCCATGAAATTCACATGCATCTTAAAATGAAAGGGAAAAAAAACCCCGCAGCATGAATATTTTCTTGCCTTTGTTCAGACTCCGGTCAGGCCAGAGAACTGCCTGTTTGCACTGTTCATGCTAATTATTTTCCCTGAAACAAAACCCACACAAAACAATGTTGGGATTTTTTTTTTTTCCTTTCTTTCTTTGGGCTGGCTTTTGTGGTGAGCATTGTGTTTGCCTCTACAGCACATTTTTCCATTTGTTTTCATGTACTTTCATAAATCCTATAAAAAAAAACCAAAACCCAACCAAAACTTTTGAAGGATAACTTAGAACAAAACCCTACTTACTTTAACAGTATTTTTCACGGTACAAGTAATACGCAGGGCTCATCCACTGATGCAGTCCTGTGGCTCGAAAGGTGTTTGCTGTATTATCTTGCTTCGATAATTATGTAGGCACTGGTGAACATTGCTTTGAAATAGTCAATAAGGTAAGGTGAAAACCTGAATTATCTTTGTTTTCACACATTTTGGAATGCTGATAGAAAACTCAAGTAGCAATGCAAAGAGAAGTATTGCATGTGTGCCTTTAGCCCTGAAGAGTCATCTCAGTTCAGCTCCATGGAGCTTGCAGAAGCAGTTAGGAGCCCAGATGTTTTCCTCATTTGTTAGACGGCACTGGCTGGCATAAATTTCTGTACAGAAACTGTTGGGATTGATGTCGATATGAGTTCACTTTGTGATCTGAGCTCTGATCTCACACCTGATGTTGCTGTGCGCGTGCCGCAGGGCTGCAGAGCAGACCCTCGGGGTGCGAGCTGGAATGAAGCCACAAAGCCAACAGGCACAACGGCACGTACCCATTAGCAACCCGGAGAAGGGTGAATTCCTGGTCCCACTGAAGTTGGTAGGAGTTTTCTCATCAAACTCAGCGTGTTTTACTCTGACTGTCTTGTTCTTTGGCTCCAAAACCACACATTTTTATCTCTTGAGCAAAAAGAGAGTTCCTGCGGCTGTCGGTAGTAATAAGTCTCTTCAAGTCAGTCACCGGGGAGCAACTTCACTCATTTGTACACACAAAGCTGGTGTAATGCAGGGATGTCAAAAAGCGACCGTGGCCGGCACCTGCAGACAGGCTGAAAAAGTCAATTCTCATTGACTTCGGAGCAGCAGTTCTGTATTGACTTCCAAAGAGTTTTCCCTGCATGAGAACAATGGGGTTTAGCCTGGAAAACGCTAGAGCCAGCTAAAGGAAAGTGCAATTACAGCTGCTGATTATAGATGAGGAGTGTCTGCTGGGATCCCCCTTCCTTCCCTCTCCAGCCCAGAGGAGTTGCTTGGACTGGAAAGCAACCAGCATGTGGAGTACGCCATGGGTTTAAACTTCAGGTGTCTTTTAAAGATGCCAGTTGTAACACTTCATCGAGAGATGCCACAAGGTCTGTTTTTTGTTGGTTTTTTGGGGTTTTTTGGTTTTTTTTGTTTAAAAAGAACTTTATTTTTCTTGGAACAATTGAGTATGGTGGCTTTTTAAGGAAATTAAACCCAGATTTTTTTTTTCTGCATTTTTGAATGATAACTAAACTAATGTTGCTGGCAGCGAGAGGGCTGCTACTGAGTCAAAGGACAGCAAAGGTTCCTGGGCTTGCCAGCAAAGCTCCCCCTGGGCTGAGTCTGGCTTGGCAGAAGGAATTTCATATGGTCCCATAGAGCTATAGGTATGTGTGTGTGTATGTGTATTCTCATGTGCGTGTGTATATACCTACATGTAGATGGGAGTTTTTAAAAACAAAAAACTAAACTCAAGGAAATAAACCACTTAGCAGATCACAAAGGGCTCCGCTCATTCAAAAGTATTTTTATATATGTATATATATATTTATATATATACATATATATATATATATATCAGCAGTACAAGACTCACTTTGTAATTAAATCATACATCTACAGACTACTTAAATCGCTTC
>NW_009259419.1:2127227-2135308 GCF_000687185.1 Egretta garzetta
TAGTCCTGTGGCTCGAAAGGTGTTTGCTGTATTATCTTGCTTCGATAATTATGTAGGCACTGGTGAACATTGCTTTGAAATAGTCAATAAGGTAAGGTGAAAACCTGAATTATCTTTGTTTTCACACATTTTGGAATGCTGATAGAAAACTCAAGTAGCAATGCAAAGAGAAGTATTGCATGTGTGCCTTTAGCCCTGAAGAGTCATCTCAGTTCAGCTCCATGGAGCTTGCAGAAGCAGTTAGGAGCCCAGATGTTTTCCTCATTTGTTAGACGGCACTGGCTGGCATAAATTTCTGTACAGAAACTGTTGGGATTGATGTCGATATGAGTTCACTTTGTGATCTGAGCTCTGATCTCACACCTGATGTTGCTGTGCGCGTGCCGCAGGGCTGCAGAGCAGACCCTCGGGGTGCGAGCTGGAATGAAGCCACAAAGCCAACAGGCACAACGGCACGTACCCATTAGCAACCCGGAGAAGGGTGAATTCCTGGTCCCACTGAAGTTGGTAGGAGTTTTCTCATCAAACTCAGCGTGTTTTACTCTGACTGTCTTGTTCTTTGGCTCCAAAACCACACATTTTTATCTCTTGAGCAAAAAGAGAGTTCCTGCGGCTGTCGGTAGTAATAAGTCTCTTCAAGTCAGTCACCGGGGAGCAACTTCACTCATTTGTACACACAAAGCTGGTGTAATGCAGGGATGTCAAAAAGCGACCGTGGCCGGCACCTGCAGACAGGCTGAAAAAGTCAATTCTCATTGACTTCGGAGCAGCAGTTCTGTATTGACTTCCAAAGAGTTTTCCCTGCATGAGAACAATGGGGTTTAGCCTGGAAAACGCTAGAGCCAGCTAAAGGAAAGTGCAATTACAGCTGCTGATTATAGATGAGGAGTGTCTGCTGGGATCCCCCTTCCTTCCCTCTCCAGCCCAGAGGAGTTGCTTGGACTGGAAAGCAACCAGCATGTGGAGTACGCCATGGGTTTAAACTTCAGGTGTCTTTTAAAGATGCCAGTTGTAACACTTCATCGAGAGATGCCACAAGGTCTGTTTTTTGTTGGTTTTTTGGGGTTTTTTGGTTTTTTTTGTTTAAAAAGAACTTTATTTTTCTTGGAACAATTGAGTATGGTGGCTTTTTAAGGAAATTAAACCCAGATTTTTTTTTTCTGCATTTTTGAATGATAACTAAACTAATGTTGCTGGCAGCGAGAGGGCTGCTACTGAGTCAAAGGACAGCAAAGGTTCCTGGGCTTGCCAGCAAAGCTCCCCCTGGGCTGAGTCTGGCTTGGCAGAAGGAATTTCATATGGTCCCATAGAGCTATAGGTATGTGTGTGTGTATGTGTATTCTCATGTGCGTGTGTATATACCTACATGTAGATGGGAGTTTTTAAAAACAAAAAACTAAACTCAAGGAAATAAACCACTTAGCAGATCACAAAGGGCTCCGCTCATTCAAAAGTATTTTTATATATGTATATATATATTTATATATATACATATATATATATAAAATATTTAAAAATATTTACCAATGGGTCAGGATTCAGAAGTATAGTCTCAATAAACTGTATATTTTTTAGGAGTGTGGAGGGGATGGAGGATGAGGTTAAGTTATCAGAAATATCGACAACAGGCTGCGTGATCATCGCAGCAAGTCTCTGAAGAGCGGATTCGATTTTATTCTGGGTTCATGGTTTGGTGAAGGGTTTTCATGGCTGCTATGATAAAAACCTGCCCCTCTGCCCATATTTTGAATGTGGGACAGAAAGGCCTCTATGAGCATTTCTTGTCAAAAGGGATGAACTCTGGTCGGAGAACAGGGAATTTTTTTTTTGCTCATGATGTAAGGGGGAAAGGGAGATTAGTTTACTAGCTTTGTGCTCTTTGGCCCTTTTACACGTACTAATTAAAGTGGTTTGATGGTAGTTTGAGGATAGTATTAGGATCATCTGTTAGTCAGACTTCAAGTTAATTAACCAGCCAACCCGCTCACACTGGAGGGGCTCATGTATGATTATGAGTCACTCGCTTGGGTAACTGATATTTGTTTATTTTTAGGCAGACTACGAGGCACCCAGACACTATGGCAATGGGTTCCAGATCAGTACTTTAAATATATGAAATATACTGGTGATTTGGACCTTGCAGATGAGAGGAGTGTCTGCTTGCTCACAACCTCTCCCTTTGTAGATGATGAGGTCAGGCTCATCACATGAAGACAAATTCCTTATCCTAAGTATAGTTAAGGCTCATTCCTGAAATATACAGAAAGCATTATTTTGGGATGGATCTGCATGTGCTCTTGCAGCCCTTGGTTGGCCCTATATTCCTAAGTGAAAAAGTTGGTCTTACCCATGTAAGAGTATAAATATGTATGGCACGACATTAATAGCTTCCAAATTTGTTTTGCGCCTTTGTCCTTTGTTCTTGAAGCGTGGTGCTTCTGGGTCCGTGAAAGCAGGAGAGGATGGCAAAAGCGAGGCGCAGAAAGCACGGTGGGATTTGGGAGGTGGGAGTCTTTGGGACTGCTGAAAGAAGTCGCCTGTCTTCGCAGGTGATCGCACTATATAATGCCTTTAATGAATGCATCAAGCTCCGTTTCATACTGAATTAATCTCCTGCCCCTTGCTGCCCCAGAGCCACACTTCTCACTGCCACCTTAAACACATTCATGGCCAGCTCAGACCCATTTGTTCTTGTGCCAATGCTGACTTTGCTTCAGTAGCTTTTGTTATAGGGCATGTCCCGATTTGTTTTGTTAGGAGCAGAAGGAAAGTTTTTCTTGTCCACATTTCTGCATGGGGAATTTGGAAACAGAAGGAGGGCTTTGTCTAACTGGGAGTCTTCCAGGGGCCAGTGCCTTCGCCTCAAGTGGCGTGAGTACTTTTCTTTGCTTCCCCTTCCTTTCCTCAACTTTTGCCCCCTCCATCCTTTCCTCTATCACACATTTCTCCCGCTGGCCTCCTGTTTTGTTTCCTGTGGCACCCGGCGCGTGCATTCCCTGTCACTTCTGTCCCCATTTTGCTCCCTTTCCTCTTTGCCATCGCTTTGATGCCCAGGCCTTCTGGAGACTGGATCCTTTGCCCACGGTGGTTCGGGTTCCCTTTCCAGCTCAGGTCGGGCTCCCTCACCTCTCAGCCAGGCCCTGCTCCATCAAGGGCCAGACAGAGCTTTACAGTGGTGGCTGAGGACTTCTAGTGCTGGTAGCTCAGGCCAGTGCTCAACCCTCAACCGGGCAAGATCATGGCTCTTCAACTCTGCTGCAGCGAAACCATGGTTCTTGGGGTCTTTGGCTCACCCCTTCCTACTTGTTTCTCTCTTCAGGGTCTCCCCTGGCGCTGTCATGGTGCATCTCCTGTAGCTGGCATCAAGCCCCGCAGAGTGACCAGTGTCCACGTGGCTTTCCAGCTGAGCTGTGAACCTTTGCTGTGGGTGGGCAATGAGGAGCACCTGGGAGAGGGGGCTGAGAGATGAACCCCGCTGCCCCCCAGGGTAAGGCAGCCACCTGTCTTCTCCGCATGGAAGGGCAGCAGCAGAGAGAAGGGTGACACAGTCTGTGCTGCTTGTTATTTGCTTTTGGTTTGGGGGAAAGCGTGGCGTAAGGGGGCATAAGTGTCACAGATTCCCCTGCAGACTTTGGACCATGGAGGGTGACGGGAAGAAAGACAGCCGTGGTGAAATGCAGTCCTGGTAGCTTGTTCGTATTGCTGGATGCCTTGAGTCCCACACCTTTATCTGTGAATGTGAGATATGTGATAAACTGTGTGAATAATAATTTATTCATTCTTACTCTATGGCCTTGTAGGCAGAAAAAAATATGCTGGGAATAAGGTATCTTTCTGGAAAAGTGTCATTTTTATAAGAATTGCATTAAGTAAAGAGTTGACTTAATTTAGAATTCCCCTTTTGAGGATTTATGTCTTAATATAGTGATTTTAACGTTGTTTTTGTTTTGTGTATTTTGTGTAAGCAGTCACTTAATTTGCAATGACTTTATTTTGTTATTATAAGGCTGATTTCCATATTTTCTGGTATTTGTTTTAGCACTGTAACTACATAAGCACAGTCTTCCCTTTGGTTTCCAGATGGAAACCCCTGCATTTTCATTTGCCTGAAATGAAAATCTTTTAAGATTTTTTCCTTGAAATTGTTTTGCTGTACACATTTCGTGTTTGGTCACTCTGCAGTGGAATTTAGTGAGCTTTCCTTATAATAGTTTCCAGTGCAATAGTAATTCGTGATTTTGGTAAATGCAGCGAGGAGAGAAGATTTTTAGATGAACTCTTTCTATATGGTGGTTATGACAGGATTTGGGAAACAATTTCTGACAATAACGGTGAAATTAAAGAGAGGCACTTTGTGCATGAGTTCAGGCTCTGAGACAACTTCTCACAGCAGTTTTGTCCCAGTTGGTGCTGGTGGGGGAACCACATCAAGGAGGCTTAGTACAGGGTGATCCGAAAGGGATTTTCTGCAAGCCATGGAGGCCTGGCAACGACAGCATGATGGGGGAAGTTTTTCTGCATGCCTTCTGGCTCTTGGCTCAAGCCAATGGCACAGAGCTCATAATATTTCAAACACTCAATTAAATCACCACTGTATTTAATAAACAATTTAAAAATATCAGATGTAGCAAAACAAACATGGAGATGACAGAATCATTTTTGTTTTTAGAGGTGGCAGAGAACAGAATGTCCTTTTCTTGGAAACGCTACGCATCCAGGAGGAAAGCTGCTCCTTTGCAGCATGCGTCTCAGCTTCTCCAGACATCGTTTGTAAAGTCTCGGGCAACGCTGGCCCATGCAAAACCCATGTGCCTACATTTGTAGGAGCATGGGCTCCCCAGCTCTCCTGCGTATGTTTGTTCTATCTGCCGCTCTTGCAATTCTTGCATGTGAGGGCTAAAAAGATTTGGTAAGAACCTAGGAAATAAGTAATTTGGATAGAAAAAAAGAAGTTCTTTTACTGACCTAGAAGCAGCTGTCCATTCTGAAAAGCATCAGCAAAAATCATGCCTGGGCTTTGTCTTGAAACCTGTTATTTTAGGCTGATGACCAAGAAGTAGGTAGCTGCCATGGTTTCCACCTAGACAACTGCAGCTAAGGGCTGGGTTTGGCTGTTTGATGCATGGGAAAGGAAAACCAACATCCCACTTCAGGTTTCAGGTTGTGTTCATGCTTTAGCAGTTTGAAAACATACCCCTTATTTAATAAGGGAATGGACCAAACCTCACTTCAACATCCTGAACATCCTGAATACAGCACAGTATTAAATCATTTCTCCAAAGTAACCTTCCAAAGTTAAGCTGCAGGTGAGTCCTCCTTTGTGTCAGCATCCTAATAACCTGAAGTTCTCAAAGAGTTGCCTGATTTTTGTTCTCTTTGGGCTGACAAAAGCATTTCTCAGCAGGCTTGGAGGTTTTCATGCAGGTTGCCCTGCTGCTCACATTTCATGCTCATCTGTCAGGTCTGGAGGAGCCACCATCTGTCCCCATTTGTTGGTGTGCTGGTGGAAATGCTGGTGCAAGGTGAGAAGCTTACAGCTGAGATCCTGAGGGTTCATTTAGCATGCAGCATGGATGCAGCAACTCTGGAAAACTGCCTTAACTTGCATGGGTGCTGTATCCCCAGTGGGTGTTGCAACAGCAGAGAAATTACAGGATGCCTCACTGTATTTGCTTTTGCTCCTTATTCTTTCTATGTCTGGCTCTAGCAGCTCTCTTTGGGGTACAGATTTTCGCTGCTGGAGTCATCCTCCAGGAAAGCTTTACAATCCTCTCACCCTGGCTTAGCAACCAAATGTCTTGCAGTCTTGCATCCTGAAGGTTTTTACATCTGTAAGGTGGAGCTGATCCTCCTGAAAGGACTAGATAACCAGATGGATTAGATGACCTCTCAAGGGACCTTCAATCCCTTTCTTATGTCATCACATTCCTCAAAGAGATCCTCCAAGTGCTAGGAATGGGACTAAGGGCTGCCTGGGGGGTTGGAAGCAGAGAGACTTAAAATGGGTATTTCCATGGAAGGGCAAGAAATGACCCTGAGGACTAAAATAGACCAGTGTCCTTCTGTGAGCGTTTGCAGCTAAGCGCCCTGTACCACACGTGTCATCTTGGGGGGGGGCCTGGGGAGAATCTAGAGACACCAGTATGCTTTACACTCATTTGATTCTTGGGCTCTGTATCTTAAAAAAAATTGCATTAAAAGATCTATTAAGAGTAGGTTCTATTTCAGTAATGATTTATTTTTGTCAAGGACTACTGGTTTCATTCTTGGGCTGGTGTGCTCTTTGGCTACCTGCGTTCCTCAGCTTTAACAGTCCTGCAGCTCTGAGGTTTCTCTTGAAGCAACAGCCTGGTTATTAAAAAAAATCACAGTCCCAAAGCAAAAGCAAAGACCAAACTGATTCAGCTTATGAAAGTTTACGGGGAGTGGGGGCAAATATCTGTTTAGCTCCATTTCAGTTTTGTTGGCATAAAGTTAAGATGTATAAAATGTCCTGGAGTTTAAGAAGTCAATCCTTCAGGTGACTTCCTGCAGGTGGGTCACTGCATCATGTGGAAAGCCTGTCCGGCTTGCTTTGCTCCTGTCCCTTCTCACCCCCCACCCCAGATCCAGCAGCACCCTCAGTTGTCAGCTCCCTCGCCTGGACCCTGGGCCCAGGTCTGAACAGGACCCTCCTGCCAGCCCAGGGAAGGTGGTTTTATCCTCTTCCCTCCATGGGGAAGTAAAGGGAGCAGCGGCAAGAGAAGAATAAAAATCAAATCTCTTTGCTGGGGCCTGGGCAAATAGTTGACTCTCTGGCATCTCCAAGTTACTTCTGCTTAATAAAACACAGCAGAGGAGGCTATCTCGGGAGACTCTCTTTACTTCCCTCTGTACTTCAGGGTCAATATTTTAACAACTTCTTTTTCCTCGCATTTATACTTTTACAGTAAGTATTTCTGCTAGCATGGCTCAGGTGGGACTGGCCCCATTCAAATGCAGGGAGAGAGGAATTAACAGCTGGGACCCTCAGCCCATCACACTGCGACAGAACGAGCAAAATGCCACAAACATAGGCACCAGGCACGGGCGGTGGGAGCTTTCTCGGGTGCTGCTACATGCACTGCGCAGAGAGCACACGGGCGGCAAGGGGCAGATCTGTACACGAGGAAGTTGAAGCCCACGATCTTTAAAACCCCTCTGTAGCTAAAACCTAACCCAAAGGCTTTCAAAATGAAAGTTCGCTAGATACCTGAAGTTTGTGTGCCTGTGTGGAGGCACTCCAGCCCTAAAGCCAAAAGCATGATGCTAAGACCATGCCCATGCATCTCCCCACAGGGACGGCAGGCGACAGGATCCAACCCACCTCCAGCTTATCAGCAGCTGGGCTTTCTTGCAAATCAAGGTGAGGGGACCCCCTCGCCCTGAAACGTCTCTCCCGTCCCACCTTGTGCTGGGCCAAGGCTCTGCGCCGGCACAGCCACAACAGCCTTGGGAGCAGCCCCGTGGCTCAGGCTGGGCGGGGGGAGGGAGAGGGGAGCGGTGCTGCAGAGGGGCCGCTGCTGCCATGCTGGCAGAGGGAGGGTCTGCCTGCCCGCTTTCTGTCCAGGGCAGCTGGCAGTAGCAGCCTGCTTTTTTCCCCGGGGGTCTGCAATCCCTTCTCCGATGTTTCGGGGGTAGATGTTTGCTCATGCACCAAGCATGGCGCTCACCCCTCCACTTATGGGGGAGAACAGTGGCTGGGGATGGTCGTGGTGCCAGCCAGAGCAGTAACTCTGCGGGCTCCCTGGCCGAGTCCCCAGAAAAGCGTGGCAGCAGGATCCATGTGGTGCTCGCTCCCCTCCCAGCACTGGCCATGGGGGCTCTGCCGCAGTCCGGCCCAGAGAGGAGAGGTTGTCCTACAAGAGGTGACCACTCTCTGGGAGCTTGCACGCTGCAGCGGATTAGAGTGTGACGGCTGAATCAGCTTCCCAGCAGTGCTGTGCCCACCCTCCCCGGCATCCCCACAGCGGGGACGGGAGCTGAGGGTGTGCTGGAGCTCCTGAACTGCGGCAGCTTTGACAGTCTGCTATGCTAATTTAAAGCAGGAAAGATTTTGGTTT
>NW_009259419.1:2136098-2152697 GCF_000687185.1 Egretta garzetta
GGGATGGTCGGGTTGCCAGCCAGAGCAGTAACTCTGCGGGCTCCCTGCCCGAGTCCCCAGAAAAGCGTGGCAGCAGGATCCATGTGGTGCTCGCTCCCCTCCCAGCACTGGCCATGGGGGCTCTGCCGCAGTCCGGCCCAGAGAGGAGAGGTTGTCCTACAAGAGGTGACCACTCTCTGGGAGCTTGCACGCTGCAGCGGATTAGAGTGTGACGGCTGAATCAGCTTCCCAGCAGTGCTGTGCCCACCCTCCCCGGCATCCCCACAGCGGGGACGGGAGCTGAGGGTGTGCTGGAGCTCCTGAACTGCGGCAGCTTTGACAGTCTGCTATGCTAATTTAAAGCAGGACTGATTTTGGTTTAATAAAGCAGGGTGAAAATGTGGAAATCAACACAGGTATTTGGGGTTACACAGGGCTGAATTCAGTCCCTCACACAAGATTTTTTTAAAAAATAAAAGTAATGAAATTACTAAAAATACATGGAATTGATCAGAGCAAAAGGCCTATTGCCACAGGCACAGTGTTCTGTTAAATGCACATGCCAAACTAGAAGGTCATCAACAAAGGATAAAATGATGAGTGAGTGGGGTTTCTGCCCATTTGGGGTCTGCAGTGGGCACTTGGTGAGGAGGACAGACCTCTGGGGAAACTCACCATCAGGGCTGCCCTGCCCAGGCTCTTCTCAAATCCCAGAAATCACTAAGTTACTAAGATGGGTGTCTTCTACTTGATCTCGGAAAAATTATGTAGTCAGGGAAACTGAAGGAAAGGATCTGGCTGAAATCTTCATTTCCACCCGGTTGGGCTTCTACTTCTTATTTTCTTTCTTCCCTCTCCCCGTTTCCTCTTCTCTCCCCTGTCTGCTTGTGCCCCTATTTCAAAGTCTGCGTTAGGCAGCCAAGATTGCATTTTTGTTCGAGTACTGTGAGGGTGCTCAGAAAGGCTGAGCAGTGCCCTGAACAACCGAATGCTGGTACAAATCATCTCAGAGGAAATGATAAGAGCGTGCGCTGTGCCCTTTCTTTCACAGTGAGATGGAGAGGAAGAGTCAGCACCACAACAGCCGCTGTGTTTTCTGTCTCTGCGGCTCTTCCCTCTCGCTCTCCATTTGTGTGCTCTTGTCTTTTTTTTTTCCCTCTGGAGGAACAAAAGAAAACATCATCTGCTCCGGCCCATTTAAAATAACCTTTTCCCTTTTTGCCAAAAAGGACAGTTGTTGTCACCTCCAGTACCTTACAAGAGCCAGCCAAAGAGTGGCTTTCCCTGATAGTAGGTCATTCTGTAAGCAGGAAAAATAATGAAGCCTGTTTCTCTGCAGATCTATGTTCCTATCACATAAAGGGCAGTATTGAATTTTAAGTTAATTATACTCAAATCTACTGTTATCTCTGCATAAAGCATAAACGATATCGTGCTCTGCTCCATGTTCTTCAGCCATTCTGCCTCCCCACGGCTGCTCCGCTGCCTTTCACCGGCTGGCTTTCCTCCTCCTTTCTATCTTCCCTGCACATTACAGTTTCCGTGTTTTTCTGCCGCTCCAGGTTTCTCTTGAGATTGTCTTGTCATTTCCTCCTCCTTTTTAACCCATCCCTTCCCCTGACGTGACCGTTCTTCTCTTTGCAGGGCCGTGCGAGCTGCTGCTGTAACCGTAAATAACCGGAGGGCTGTGGTCAAGCAGTGAGGACTCCCAGTATGAGAGGAGCACCCGGGGAAGTGGGTCAATAGCTCACCCCACTCCCCCCCAGCCGCTCATCTCCCAAGGTCTCTCTCCATTAGCCACAACCAACCCACCAGAACTAGCCATGCTCCAGAGACGGGACCCATCAACGGCCCTCCTCCCCTCTTGGCCATTTATCCACTGGCCATAATCCAGCTAGGGGATCTCTTTTTCCTGCTGTCTGCCATTGCATTACAGGGACTACAGCTCTTTCACGCAGCTCTGGACAGCACAGGGTTCATCCCAGCTCTTGATATGGGCATGGGACAGTAATTGTAATGCCAGTACCATGGCCCACTGGCATGGCAACTACAGGTGGAAGAACTGAGCTACCGCTGCTCCTCCCTGGTACTTAATCAACCCTTTGCACTGTGCAGTGCACTTCCTCGGTGGCTGCTATCTCCTATTATGCATTTTTAAAGGACTAATTTTTCATCCCTATCCTAAGGTCGTGTGTTCATGGCAGTTATTGTCGGCACCCCGTGTTCATTCCATGTAAAGCTATATTTAGACATTTCCCAGGTGACAGATCCCTAATGCACAATAGCCTTTTACTGCTCATGTTAAGTCAGACTTCAGACCTTTAGACTAGGATTTGGTTAGTCCTTGTCTGGACCATAAGCCGTGCTGCTCAGGAGAAGCTTGTCAGTCCCACTGGTGTGACTGTGGTTACACATCTATGTGAGGTTTCCTGTTTTTTTCACAGTTTTTTGGCATTGCATTAGCCTGACCTCTTCCCTTTACGGCCTGCCCTTGGCACGCTATCCGAGTGCGGTGCGGCCGGGAAGGGTCCCGTCTCTGGCCTTTACCACAGCGGCGCCGCAGCGGCTGTTGCATATGGCGTGAGTCGAGGCACCACGCGCTGTGCTTCCCCTTTCTTTTCCTTTGCAACGTTCTCTCCTGCCCAGGTATTTTAAAGCCAAGAAATATTCTAGAAATCGGGTAACAGGAACAAAATCATCTCAGGTTAACCTGGGGATGTCCAAACTGTGCTCCCTGCTTCCTGGCCACTGTTTTTTATAAATCCCATAAGAATTTAATTAACTCTGAAGAACTTCAATTTCTGTATTTAATTCTGTTGAGACTGGCTAATGGGGGCAAGAAGATGGGGGGAGGGAGAGACGTGTGTTGCCCAGCTGATCTCATAAGCCTTATTTCTATAGAAAATGGGGATAAAAGCTAATGGGAAAGGGAAAAGGAGTGCTAAAAAGTAACAGCCATACTTAATACTTTGCCTATCTGATGCTTTTAATATTTTCTCTCTTTTTCAATATATTAAGGAGGATATGTAGGGCTGAGATGCTCTGTCTGAAGCCTCAAACTTCATTTACCAAGTTGAAGTTGAGTTAGCACCTCCGAGTCTCTGGGGCTGTGTCTTGCATCAGAAACAACACGGCTTGTTATCATCCCTGAACTCTGCTCCTATCAGTCGCTGTGCTAGGTGATGCCAGGTGACACGTGGAGGAAAACAGGATCTCTTCCAGAATATGTGAAAAGGTAGGTTTGACATAAGATTAAATCAATAAGAGGAAGACGGATGAGCATTCATTACCTGTATTTATTGAGGAGACTGTTTTAAGAGGAGGGAAAGTTTACCTTAGGACATTTGTTCGTCTCCCTTTTGTTGTACAGCTGCTTGTCAGTCAGCTCTTTGGCTGCCACAGTTGGGAGCGTGTGTTTCAAGGTGAACTGTTGCTTATTTCGGTTTGCCTTAAAATGTTGCTTGGCAAACCGAGGTAGTTCAGGAGATGATTGATGAGCAATGAGACAAGCATGCAGCAGGGACAGGCTGGACAGCTGGGATGACTTCAGCCACGGTCCAGAGCTGATCCTATCATTTAAAGGGCAGGATTGGGTCAAAAGGAAAAGGGATGCTAAGGGATGAAGGATGAATAAGGGAGAGAGACAGTTTCAAAGGCGAGGAGAAGGGCTGTGATACAGTAGTCACCATAGTGATGATGAGAGAGGGAGGCAGGAGACAGGACAAAACCAAAGTCAGTCGATAGTAAAAGCATTCCAGGTTCAGAAGGCAGCCTGGTGGCTTTGTGCACATCTGGGGATCCTGAAGACTGGGCAGGCACCAGCTGGCATCTCTGTGTCTTTCTGCTGCTGTTGGTTTTATTTTGCTAAAGGTACATTTAAAGTTGTTATTTGGACCATCACGTACCAGTGACAATGATGTTTTAGCTAAAGGGTATTCTCTTTCAAAGTGACTCTTGGCTAAGCTTGACTAACTTTGTGGTAAGATTGATATGGGAAAAAATTCCTTGTGGCCTCCTGCCTGTCTTTTACCAGTGCCTTTGAACTGTTAGTGCATTTATTTGCTGTGAAGGGAGGATTGTCCTACTGACAGGGTAATCGGAACACAGCTACACCCCAGCCACAGCAGGATCTGCAGATCTGTGGTAGACCCCTTGGTCCCCCAGCGCATGGAGGTGGTAAGGTAACATCAGAAGGGTGACACATAGATCCACAAAAGCCACTATGCTGAAATGCCAGCTACCAAATATAATCCAAAGGAGGCACTGAAAAGAGAAGACATCCTTCAATACACACCACCACTTTAGAAGAGGCTGCAGCAATTTAAGACATGATCATCCTTTCAGCTGTTTGAGTTCATCGCGTCTCTGCCCGAGGCTGCCATTGCCACAGCAGCACGGTTCACCCGAGCGCTCCTTGCCTGCTCCAGCACGACGCCTGCCCTGTTAGTTCTTGCACTGAAGCAGATGAGCTGTCACAAGCAACCCTGCCAGCCCCACTAAGGGAGAGCAACAGTTTTCAGCCCAGGAGTTGTAGCTGAAGGACAAGGAGCTAATTCCTCACGCTGCCCCCGTTACATTTGGAAGAGGCTATCTGACCAAGGCTTGAAACCCATCCCTTCCCGTGGCCTAGACATCTTACTGCATGCCACCAGGCAGTGCCTTTCTCCTTTCAAAATTCAAACCGGAGCCAGATGCCTGAAACTTTGCCTTATTGTGTTCGTCTGTTTGGCATTGTTTTTGTTGTTTCTGTGTCAGCTGCTGGAGATGACACAAGAGGCAGGGGTTAGAGCGCTTGACAAAGAGATCCATTCACCTTCTGTCTGTCAGCAGAGCATCCAGGCATAGCTGGAACTATGCTGGAAGAGAAGACCCTGCAGACCTTTTGAAGCTTTTCTCCGCTGCATGAAATAATTAGAGATTCTCGAGGGAGGAGAAAGGGGGAGAATAACTCTGTTTCAGATATTACGGCACCTATCTCTGAGTCTCAGCATCCCAGGCCATCCTAAATAATTTAGCTAGTCATGCCTAGTCTTGTTCTGTCTTTGTCCCCTCAAAACTTTATTCCAGACAGCAGGGTTTCTCTGAACTGTGGGAAAAGAGACATATAAGCTTAGAGACAAAAATCAGTCTTATTCCAGTTATTACTGGAATACACCGAGGACATAAAAATTTGACACCTATATTAAGTGTATTATTGCTATCACTTTGAAGGCTTCAGGATATGCTGTATTTACTCTGACCCTTTTACTTGCAAGTGTGTCTCTTCTTAATGCTTCATGGTAAAACAATCTGTGGGGTTTTCTTCTGTCTTCAGAAATTAGGCAAATTTTAGATTTCCAAACCTGTTTTCCTTGACCTTCTTCAATGAGGAAGGGCCTCTGACTATGCCATGAGAAATTTAGGGATTTTGTGATGTTAGCCTAATTTTTTAAGGCTGTAGGATGGACTGAGTCTCCGGATTTACTTCACGTTCAATAAATATCCTCACCAGACTAGCCCTCCTGTTCCATATGGGTTGTAAAACCAAGTCTAGCCTTGCAGGGAAGAGGGTGTCAAGCCTAATTAGCCGCCTTCCTTTGATCTCTTAAGCAGACTGGAGCACGTGTTAAAGTTCTTGATTCTTGGACTCTGCAGTTCCAGATGGCTTTCAGGTTTCCTGGGCCCTCCTATAACTATTAAAAAATGTGCACATTCTGTGAAGTGTACTGCGTGAGGGACTACTGAAATTGGAACCTGAATTACAGACAAACATACCGACCCTTACTTCTGCGTGTCTTTTTATGGTATTTTGCTATTTTGAGTTATATGGCCCTTGTAGTGTTCAAGCACCAACAAGAGCTCAGATTGCAGCATGGCAGTCTTCAATAACCTGCCTTTGGGGTTTTTTTTTGGCAAAGGTTTCACAGTGGTACCCTGGTGTGGGGCACAGGCCTAGAGGTGAGAGGGAGAGAAAGGGAAATTGTATAAGCAATAGGGAGGAGAAACTGGAATTAACATGACTAAAGATGGCTGGTCCTTGGTGCAAAGGCATTGACAGTGTAGAGAGAACAGTTCTTGGATGGAGAATCCAGAGATGGAGGTTACGGCAACGCCATCAGAGAGACTGGGATGAGGATGGGATTCCTGAGCAATGGAGAGTGAAGTTAAAACAATGGGGGAAGTGAACAGCATGAGAGGAAGCAGGGATGCGGCAAAGACTGAGACGCAGAAAGGTCCATTTTAGGGGCATGCCCATCAAGATGCGCGATACTGCCCGTCGGTGGATGGAAAGGCAATCAAGCTGCTGAGGCTCCCCGTTCTGCTGTTGATAAACAGCAGTGAAGCTGTGATGGCAGGAGAGGTGCTCTCCCCTCCAGAGAACACGGCATTGTAGTACCACGAGCAGATACTCCATTAGGTCAAGTGGTAGAGGAAGTCTGTGGAGTGGATCTAAAGAGTCTCCTCTTTCTGAGCATAAGGATATGAATGATTCCAGATGATACATTAAAAAAAAAGTCTTCACTCTCCTTCCCCTCACCCCAAAATAGAAATCTATGTGTTCAAGTGACAATGAGGTTGAAGTTCAGGTGATTCAGGAATTCGGATGACTCAGAAAAATGTCAGAACAGAGACTGCATTATGATGCAGTTCTTAGTGGGATACTATTCTTTCCAACAGACTTGAATTTCTTTGATACACAAGTTGGACAGAGGATCCCTTAGTCATTTTGTTTTATCTGTATTTAATGTGTGGTCCCTTATATATTTTATTGTGTGTTATTCAGGCTTGTTTTAAAGGCCATCTGTTTCCTCCTAAGTAAGGATGCCGCACATTTGTTTTTCTCTGGTACATCCCTTTTTTCTACCCTTTGAATTCCATCTGGGTGGGTTTTTTAGGAGGAAATTAGGATTTTAAAGGCAAGTTTGAGGGACAGGTGCTCCTGGCTTTGGAGGGTTTGAGAGTTACCCCATAAGACCTCTACCCCCTTACTTTTTGTCAGCGATATGGTAGCTCAAGTCCTAAAATGTTCTCTAGTGCTCATCACTGCTGTTCTTGAGGGCTTCACAAACACTCAATTCGTCTTCGTATCAGCCTGGCAAGGGTTTCATTTTGCTCTGTTATTTTGGGAAAAAGTTAGGTGGGGTTTTAGAAATAAATTTCATTATCTGTCTTTCAACTTTGATTATAGGGTGCATCTGTCCAAGCAAGGACCTTGCCAACAGCATGCTAGTAGCACAATGGGTAACACCCTCTGATTACAGATCAGAAGACTGCAAGCATGACTCCTGTTTTGCAGGCCACATGCTTTTCTGTTCTCATTCAAGGTGTTTAAAGCAGACCATGGTAAACTCTCTTTGCAGTCTAGGATTCCTTACCAGCTGAGTGCACAAATACCCCATTTTCACCTACTTTCTACAGGACTTGGTTTGCGTAGTAGCTCCAAGTACCTCTTTAAGATTAAACTAAAATAGAGATCTGGAAGGCACGACGAGTCTCTCTTACTGCACACTTCACATTTAAATCCCCATAGAGTGATCCGTTACTCAGAGAGGTAGAGGATCCTGTGGAAAAAATTTGATCACATCATTATTGGTTTCAGAATTAATTCAGAAGCAGGGCAGAAGGAATATCAGTCAAAATGAAGTTGCACACACAGGCTTAATTTTAGTACTTCCTCAATTCCCCCATCATATTGTTCTTACTAGATTTTGATATAAATGCTGGAGCTAAAATGGAATGACAAATACGCTTAGCAGAACTGAAATAAATTCACTGCAAAATATATTAGTTGTGACCAATAAAGTCAGATTATTTCACTGGATTTACTCTGGGTTTACCCTAGTGTAACCCAGCACAGACTGTGGTCCAGTGGGTATGGGAAAAGTTAGACTTTAAAGAAATAAATCTCACCTATTTCAAGTTTTATTAGCTTCTCTTTCTGTTGTGCCTTTCAATTTTTATATTTATCATATACTGCGGCTTGGCTGGATGAAAGCTTTAGTCTTCATTGTGTTACAGAGTTTTTGTAAAGAGTAGGTGATGTTTTTAAAAAGCCAGGAATAGACAATATGTGTAATTGTTTATAGTGAACTTGCTCTTGGCTCAGTTTAGCTTTTAGCATGACAAAGAATTTTATCCAAGAGCATAGTTAATCTATATGGTATTGCCAAACTGAATAATTTAAAAATCATGAGTCAGATCTTTAAAAAAAAAAATATTATGACATGGACTTCTAATTATAATGTTTAGGAGTGAATATATGTTCAACTCTTCTGATTCCTGAGCCTCTGCAGTGTGCTCAGGTTATATGTTTAAGCTTTCTCACTATAACCAGGAGAGCAGGAAAATTACTGTCTTTTTGCCTAAATGAAAGAAAAATCAGAGTTTCTCACATAATCACATCACTCCAAGAGCTGGTACTTTGAGGAAAAAGCCTCAAATATCACAAAACTTATGATAAAAATTGTGAGAATTGGCAATTTGTAGCTCCTCAAAGGTGTCTTGAGTTTTAGATATGCCCTTCTTACAAATAAAGAACCTCCTGAAGTATATAAAAGATGCAAAGCTATACTTTTGCGGCAATACCGTTAGAAATAACTTCTCCTCCTCCAGGGAAAGACGCAGATTGCCACCTTCTCTCCACAACCGCTGAAATGGGAGACCCAGCTAAAGAAAAAAAAGTTCTGATCTTAGCTGAGTCGGCAATCTGTTACCACAGTATGGATTGGGAATAACTCCAGGAAAGTTAGCACAAATACCACAGCTTTCCACTTTGGATCTATGATCAGAATGTTTCCTGATACCTCAGGGAAACTGGAGGAGGGAGGGATACTGGTTTTTGGTTTTATGACTGTGTATTATCTTGAATGGCCCAGGAGAGGTTTTGGGCCTCCTTCTGTTCTGGATTACGTTGGCTTAATTCTGCAGCAATTGCACAAAGACAAATTAGCATACCTCAGATAAGACTGAGGTCAAAGAAGAATTTAGCTTTTTGCAACTTTTAGTTCAGTGCAAACATGACATTAGATTTTGTGCATTTTAACTCACATCTGTCTGCAACAGGAGAGCATTTAGTTCAGGACCTGGAAGCACTTTTCTCAATGGCTAGAGCAGACACTGGAGACTGACCTCAGAAAAGTTGTACAGGATCAGATACGGGCTCTTATCTCTCTGGGATATAATCTAGGAAGAACAAAAAAGTGAAGCATCTGGGAACTGCTGTGGTGTGACCTAGTGAACGGTGAAGTCCCATTGTCCCATCTCCCTAGGGATGCTAAGAATCCAGCTATTTCATTTGAGAATGGAGATGGCAGCCCCTTGTCCTCAACCCCAACAATGACATTTGTCTGCTTTTATTAAAGAGAGAGGGCTGCACTCAGAATATTCTGGAGCTTCTTTGGCTACACCTGCTAAAACTACAGGAGTGCCTGGGCCTGCCTGCAGTTTGCCAACAGGTTCTGTTCTGTTATTATCTGGTTTTATTACATGCTCTTCTCTTTTTGCTTTGCAGAGTCCTTGCTTTCCATGCTGGCAGCAGATTACTGGGCGTGACCAGATTACTTCTCCATACATCTTCTGCTTTTCTTCTGCTGCTCTTTACGGAGTTCCAGCATAAGCATCTCTCCTGAGTTTCAAATGAGCTCTTTTTTGTCATGAGAGCAGCTACAGCAAAGTGTTACCACCCCTTTTTCTGCAGGAGTATGCCTGTGACTGCTGTACCATCCCCTGGCTACAGGAGAGGACCACTGCTGACAGCAGTAGTTCACTCATTTCTTGTGGAAAATCTTGGAGCCAGTTTTGTCAGATGCACTCCTTTCCAATCATCTGAAGGCTCCAAAGGAATTCTTCTAATACCTCTAGCTTAGACCTTTGCAGGGTCTGAGCTAGTACTTCACCATTTCCACAACAGGCCTCTCAGCATCTTGAAGAGCAGGAGGGGCTGCTTCTCTGTTGCACATGGCTTGGTGGATGGGTTGGTGCCAACAGAACTTGTCTGTTATCCCCCCAGTATCAAAACAGCAGCTTCTACAGTGGAATAGCTGAAGACTAATATCCAGTAGTTGAAGACCCAATGTCCAACAGGTTCATTGGGCTTCCTCTTGCTGCTCGGGCCTTGGTGCGGATCTGCACCAGAAGTCTGAGTAGTCCTGCATGATTAAGAATTTCAAGGTACTTACCCTACCGGGGTAGGTCTCTTCCAAATGCCGTACATGAGGAAGCCATAGCTCATTACAACTATCTGGCAGCTGACTGGCCTCCGACCGGGAGGCCTCCTCCCTCCTCATCCCCGTGCTAGCAGTTCTGCCATCCTACATCTCTCAGGTTGACTGGAAGCCTTATCCTGGAGAGCCAACTCGCCCTTTTCCTTCTCAGCTTTTCTCCCCAGTCTATGTGCTCTTGAGTCATTACTCCTTTATGCTAATCATTGGAGCTGGGTTCTTTCTAGCTCTTTAATTACTGTCTAGCTTATGTATAACCCCCTCATACTGTAATCATGGAGATAGTAAAGATTATGCAAATGCTGATTAGGGTGTAATGCGGCTTGCAGAACATTCATCATAACTGGTGAGAGGGGAAAAGTAGGGAAGCCTGATTCTTAGGAGCTAGGCTGAAGTTGTCCTGAGAGAAATTAGAATTTACAATTTTTTTACTTGAAAAGTGAACATATTTGATACAGAGAAAACTGAAACCTGGCAAGGAAAATATTTGAATAGAATCATGCTTCCCTGGAGATACATTTAAACTAGATACCTGTTCTTGGGTCTTACCCATGTAACACGTGAGGGTTGCTAAGAAAGTCGTTTGCATCACAAGCCAGCCACTCTCATCCTGATACCCCTCGGGGTGCTTTTTGTCACTTTCTTCATATGCACAGGGTAGAGACCTCCCTAAACCCTGTGATAAAAAATTATAGGCAAACGTGAAATTATCCTAAATATCAGTCAGTGAACATGCTGATCTTCTTTCCTCTCAGGTGGATAAGTAGAATCCACCTAAGAGATATCTTCAGACAAACAGCTGGGTAATTATTTTTTCTCTAGAGTTACCACATTTTATGTGTATTATCATGAGGCAGAATGAATGGTGCTTGGGAGACAGTAAATCTGAATTACCATTTACTATATAAGGTGAGAAGATTGCCAGGAATAATGGGGAAAAAAAGTTGAGCAACGAGAGGCAGACCAACAAGGAATACAAGCTTTATGGTAAAAGCCAGAGAGGCACAAGGATATTGTACCTTCATGTAGGTGTGCATATGTCTTGGATCCAACACTCCTGGACCCACTAGAGGACTGGGTATATGTTAGACAAAGGCTGTCAGGGAATTGTTAATGCCATGGAGGAAGTCCCCAAACTGTGTCTGTAAGAACTAGAGCCGGAACGGAACGTCCTTCAGTAGCACAATAGTATCTCTGTCATACACGCAGGGCAAGATCCATGAGATTTAACAAAGGGAATCAGGGTTAGCTCTATCAGCTACAGCTCCCAAGGGAACAGCGTTGACAAGAGAAGTGTTGTTTTCCTCTAGGCTTCTAGAACAACTACTCTTTAGATTACGATTGCTCCTGACTGGATTCTCTCTAGGAATCTGCTGGCATTGCTGCGTAGCAAACCCAGAGGTTCCATCTTGCCGTAATCTCTTTGGTCCTGAAGCCTGGTAGGTCTGCCTGAGTCAGGCTGCACATGAAGTTGGGACAGAATATTTCAGGTATTGGAAATGCATCTTTTGCAGACAATTACTTAGAACAAAAGAACACCCAGAGGTTCAAACAACCTTCAAGAATACTCTGAAATCTCCCTTTAGAACTTGCTAGAGCAGTGTCCTGGAAGTAAGGCATACAGCTAAGCTGGAAGCCAGGAAAGTGATGAGACTCAGTGACCGCCTCCCAGTCACCTCAAATGCTCAAATTGTTCCTAAGCCTGATTCTCACAGGTTGGTTTGTGTTCCCATGACTACATGCAGAAAAGGTGAAAGTAAAAATAGTTGCGTCACCCTGAAGAAACAGCTATTATTGATTACTGCAAAGAGCCAATAACAATTTCTGCAATAATGAACAATTCTCAGCATTAAAAGTCTACTCATCTGGTCTTTTTGCCAATAGCAGGTGAAGCTTTTTCCTTGTATATGGTTAGATGCTGAGATTCTTGCTGGAGAAAAAATCCTAAGGATATTTTCAGAGATAGATGTACCATCCAGAGAATGAGGGCATCTGGATAAATCAATACAGCTGTTTTATTCATGTTAGCCTTTTACTTTGCCAGGTATTCAACAGAATCCTTGCAGTTGTTAGTTACAAACAACTATAATAACTGATGTTTTACATCTGGGGAAAACTTTTGGACCAAATCCTTGTTCCCAATAAAGCTGCTTTGTGCTGCTCAAAAGGCACAAAGCAGCCTTTAAGATGCTTTTATCGGTTACGCTCAGATTCAGCTGTCACAGGGAAATCTCCATATGGTGGAGACCTGGTCTTGCTGAGTCTGCACTCTTCTCATCACAGCTCTGATTTTGGAGCCATACTGAGAGACAGACGTACAGCTGAAGCATTGCTGTGCTCTAGTAATTCCCTGCTGTGGAACTGTATCTTGTCTCTTTTTCCAGGTACAGCTTAGAGTTCATGTGAACCACTTTACCGGCCTCTTTGGAAATCTACTGACATGCACTCAAAAATGTCATTTGATTCCAAAGTCAATTTGGCATGAGCACAATGGCAGTCTTGATGGTAGGGGAGCCTGGGGACTTTAATATATTTTTAATAGTCTCAAGAAGAGAGTAAGAAGCCCGAGGATTACTGAGACGCAGTTGTGATATGCCATACTAATATTTCTTGTCAATTGTGAAGCAGATCTATAAGCTGATTTGGGAATTACAATTAGCTTGGAAGAAAGGAAAAGTGTCACATAGCATACTCATAAAGGCATATATCACTAACTTCGGGAAGACTTGGGGAATGTTTCACCTCAAATGCTTGTCATTTAGAAAGCCATCACTTTCTAGGAATTTAAAGTAGAAAATCACAGCTTGGGCAGGGGAAATCTTTTTCTTCCTTAAGCAAGTGGGCTATCACATTAGACATTATTGCTTAGTAGCAGTTGAAATAAACCCCAGGGAATCTGTCTCATGTATAGGATGCCATAAATGAATGTGTATTCCCACTATACAGGTCCTCTTGGGCTGTGCTTCAGCAATAAAAAG
Source organism: Egretta garzetta (assembly GCF_000687185.1). Lineage (NCBI taxonomy): Eukaryota > Metazoa > Chordata > Aves > Pelecaniformes > Ardeidae > Egretta > Egretta garzetta. Next base: position 2,149,255 of record NW_009259419.1, read on the forward strand.
GAATATAAATTTAATGATTTTATTATCCTGTTAATAAGCATCTTCAATCCAAAGCATTGGATGAAGAAGCTGCAAGTCAAGAAGCTTCCTCAGTGCCAGAACTGCAGAAACTGGGTCCTGCTAAGTCTTGCTCAAATACACAATAGGTATCGATTAGGAACGCAACATAACCACCTTCGGCAGGAACTGCGGAGAGGGCAGGCACGATGCACATGGATCACATTGCTTAGAGTTAGCATTATGTACAGAAGCAGTGCCAAACTGCACCTGAAACAGCGGGGCTAATAAGTATGTACTCTATCATTACCAATTACAATAGTTCAGCTGAATGACTGTTAATTGCAATAAGCCAATTCACACAAAAAACAATGGTTTGCTGCCTGTCCTCTCTTCCGCCACCCCAGGTTTACTTCCAGCATTAAAAATAACCTTTTGATGCTGCTGTTGGGAAGACAGGACTGGAAGCAATCCCTCTCTACAACTACACAATGGCCATCTCGGTTAGGATGTCTCACAGAACACCTTTCCAGCAGCCCCCACTCATCGAGGGTCACAAAATGCTTTTCAGTAGCAGGTAATAAACTTAAGAGCTGCAGTAAAAGACCAAACCTCTCAAGCACAATATCACAGAACACTATAACCAGTACTCCTGCAACAAGATATTTATCAAATAAATCTCCCAGAAGACTCTGAGAAAGTGTCAGGGGGAAAAAAGACCAAACAGCCCTTTGCCAGGCTCACCTGAGAGAAAAGGTTTCGTTGTGACCCAAATCTGGCAATCAATTCAACCGTACGTCTGTGAGCAAGATGCACCACAAACCACCTGATGATTTAATGTCACCAGTGTCCTTTCTACATCCTGTCTCTGACTAATTTCCAGTGCTTCAGAGGCCGTTGAAAAAACCCTCACAAGCCAAACAGAGATGGGGTAGGGGACCAGAAGAAGCCCCAAAGCTTGGGAATGGTCCAAGTACAAAGCCAAAGGTGAGCAGCTCAGTCCCCTTTAAATCCCCCTTGGACACACTGAAGTATCTAGCCCTGATTTAAAACCATTTAGCTGCTTGTGCTGGGAGTACCATTTGTTTCCTCATGGAATGGTTAGAAACCTTTCCAGTCTAAGTGTCCTCGTGGCCAATTTATAACCATATATCCTCTTGCTAGTAGGATTCTGTAATTTAAATAGTTCTCCTTCCTTGATAATTTACAGGTTGAATGTACTTAAAGTGAATCGTCACGCTGGTTTGGCTTCATTTGCCTAGCTAAGGAAGCCAAGCTTGCTTGCCTGCAGCTCCCATTCAACGGGATCTCTGCTCCCCTGTCACCCCAGTATTTCTCTTCTACACCTGTGGCGACCCGAGTCAATCTTTTCTGATCGTCAGTCACCAGAACAGGACATAATTTTCCAAACGAGGGTCCTTAGCTGTGCTGTGTAAAGCCATATTAATACTTCCCTATCTCTACTAAAAATACCCCGCTTCGTGCATCATCGGCTCACATAAGCCTTTTCCACAGCTATTCCCGCTGGCTGCTCACAGTCATTTTCTCATGGAGGAATTCACCCGCAGAGTAAGCTCAGGCGAGTGGGCCGAAGGCTGCCAGCATCACCACCTTTCTCCCTTCACTCTAGTGTTTGAGACACAGGGTACTACTTCTGACCTTGAACAAATCCTTGCTTTGGCAACTGTAATTTCCTTTGGCAGCTTCTTTCAGTATCTCTGGGTAAAAATCATCTCTTTGGGTTCCTCTGGTCTGTCAACCTCATGAATTTCCTCTGTTTCTCTGCTGTTCTGTGATCCCAAGCCTTAGACAAAGAAAGATCTACGTTTGTCCCTCTTGCAGTTTAACATAAGCCGGATTAGTCCGTGATCACTCGGTTCAAGATTAGTTTCAATACCGTGGCCTTCTGGAAGGCCCTGGCTGCTTATTAATACTAGGCCTAAACCTGCATCCTCTTGCACGGCCTCACTCCCTGTTTGCTCGAGAAATGGAGTTTCTGCAGCACTCGAGGACATTTAAGCCCTACCATTTCTCAGCAGTATTTTCCAGTCTGTATCTGAGAAATGACAGTTTCCCATTATCACATGATATTCGCTCCTCTGTATCTTCCCCACAGTTTTTGGAGATAACTATCCCTGCCCAAGTTTGTAATGGATTACCACCCTTCTCTTGATGGATTTTTTTTTTTTAAATTCTTCGCTCTCATGTAATTTTTCAATGTAATGCCCTATTATTTTATTTCTTCGAACCATTTTACTAAAATACAGAGTTACTCCATCATCTTTACTGTTATTTCTCTTATTCTAAGTAGCTACTCCTCCAACAACTGCATTCTAAACACTGCCGAGGAGTGCAGCAGGTAGCAGCGGCGTTGAGACAGCGCTTCGGGCCCCAGTGAAAGCATTGCTTATAACACGAAACCCCAAACCAGTTAAAGACAAGACATCGGTGACGTATCTCACTGTAAAAACTGTATCAGAAAGCTTTAAAATCTTGTAGTAGTGATACGGAGAAATAAAAAACCACTGAAGCACTCAAAGCGGTAGCTACTGCATTAGATCAACACTTCATCCCTTTGGCTCGGACATTTTTGAATGTGGAGAAGCTTCTGGCATCTTTTAGGTGGTATAAGAATTTGTTTTCTCTTTTTGGGGAAGAACACGTATTAGCTGCAAGCACTGGGATCCTATTATGTTTTTTCCTTTTTTTTTTTATTTTTTTTTTTTTTAGGGCAAAACAAGAGGACACATATACAACGGCAAAAAGAGTGGCAAAGAAGGAAATTGCAGGTTTGTCTCTGACAGAAACTTATTTGCAGCCCCGCCGCTGGAGAAATCCAGGCTCGGTGCACAGTCCTGTCGGCCGGTCCAGAGCTAAGCCATCTTGAACAAGTGATGGGAACGTTTAAGACATCGGTCTTAGATTGCCTTTCTGATGGCAGGTTCACGGCACCATTTTCAAAAGGCGCAGTTGTCTTGACAGCTGAGGCAGCCTCTTACTGGGGACAGCAGCAAAAGGCGGGAGAGAGAGAGAGAAAGCCGAGAAGGGGGATGAGGAAAAAACCAGCACACACGGGGGGAATTAGCAGTGCGAGCCAAGCTTCGTATTTTAGGGGCTGGTGAGGACACAGCCGGAGCTAGAGATGTTTGGTTTGCAGGGCAGGTTGGCGTGGGCGTTACGGAGATCCGGGGGATGAGGACCGAGGAGGTCAGGATGGATTTCGGGACGCGGGGAGATGCGGTAAGCGGCAACTATGACGCAAAGCTTGTCCGTTCAGGATCACGCATCCAACTGTTCCTCCCTAGTGATCCCTCGATAAACAACGTCCAAAAAGGATGGTGACCTCATCCCACTGAAATTAGCCAAACACCACACATTTCTCCGCGTCCAGCTCCGCACATTCCTCACAGCTCCGGCTCTCCCGGCTCCCTGACCTGCCAGCCCCA
>NW_009259419.1:2154496-2183290 GCF_000687185.1 Egretta garzetta
CGCTCTGCGCCGCGGTGGTGGTGCCTGCGCCGGCGGCCCCGCTCCTCTCCCCGGCGATGGGGACTTCGGCCGTCGCCGCCGGGGAAAATCCTTTGCCGCTGGCACGGAGCTGCCCCTAATCGGTGCGGAAGGAGTTATATTTCTGTAAAGTCTGTCAGCCTACAACGGCCCTGCGCTAGAAGCCCGTCTGCCTGGCGTGAGCGGAAAGAAAAGTGTTTTGTTTTCACGCCATTCATTTTATCTGCTCTTTCGCAGCACCGTGTTTTAATGTGTTCAATTAATTACCGTGTCGTAGGTTAGAAAAAATAACGAGTGTTTAAAAGTTTATACTGAGTCATTCCTCTGCAGATGAACCTATGACTGACTCATAATCTGAGAACTGCAGCGGCTTGTGAAATAGGAAGGTAAGGCATTTACATCTTGATTTATTTGTATCTTCAGGTGTCTTAAGAGCTGAATTGTCTGCGGAAAAACAAGAGAAATGGTATTAATGCTGAGAGGCACAGTCTCATGTTCTGCCGATCTGAGCTTGTGTGTGACATGAAAGGCCGTGTGTGCACCTCTGTGTGCATCTTTACTGTGTGTTAGGATGTTTTTCATCTTTTTTCTCTTTCTGTAGTAGTAAAATGTGGGAAGTTCCAATGATACAATTTGAAATTTGCAGTCTCGTTGGGTCACTGACTTCTCTAGCTTGTTGAGATCTAACTAAGCCTTGTACATTGTAATTCGTGCCGGTTTTTTCATTTCTTCAGCAGAACTGTGTATTTTTCCTTGCAGGTTTGTCCCATAGAATGCACGTAGCCTTATTGTGCACTAACCTGAACTTGCATTCATAGACCGAGAAGGAGTTTAGTGTATGGCTCGAAGGTGTACTCGCGGTATTTAGCTTAGACAAACAAAATAGTATAATTGGAAATAGTAAAAATCTGTATTTAAAATAGCTACTGACTTGCAGAGAAGCCTGGATTTAAAGGCTGCACTGATTGTTAGATCGAAAGAGATTGTAACATACACCGTATGTTGCTCTTTAAAATGAGCCATTTGGCTAAAAGAGTCTGTAAATGGCAATCCATACGCACATAGATGTAGATGTTATTTACTGTGATTAGGGAGAGAGTTTTTGTTTTAAAACGAGAAATACTCGAACATTTGGACTGAATCGAGAGGGTTTTTTATGGCTGAACTGGGAAACCCCTTGTCATAAAGCTTGATAACGGAAACATTGATGTATCATGAGTTTGGCATTGCAAGCAGACGGTACTATAAGGTTATAAAAGTTGCTTTGTTCCAACATGAAAATGGTAGGTGTTTTACTGAAATGCTACTTGATGAGAAGCTTTCAATAATAGCTGGACCCAGCGTATAGAAAGATGAAGTGCATTCACTAGCAAAGCAAATTAATTCTAATCAAAAGAGGGTGCTAAATGACTCAGTCTTTATGCTTTCCTGAAGTCCTTCTGCAATTAAGCTTGATGATACCGATTTTGAGAAACCATTCTTGTATGCCTTCAGAGAATTCGATTATCATGTAAGCATATTTACTGTTGGTACCTTGGAAAACTCTGTAAGATGGCAGTAGTTGGCACCAGTGAGAAAAAATTCTTGAGGAAGTCTTACCAGTCCATGCTGATACAGTTTGTTTTCTAAAATGATTTCAAGATCTTGTTGTATTTTAGATCTTTACATTATTCTTGTCTGTAATGAAAAGTTTAAGTGAGAGAAGAGGAACATGTTTTTTTCAATACTGAAGTCCAGCTGTTCTCTTAGTAGATATGGCAATGCTGAAAATATTAAAAGCCAGGAATCTTAATTTTTAATGTTTGTTGTTAGACCACTGGAACATAAATAAATTGATAAGTAGATGACTGTAGTTCTGCAGATGAAAAGGCAGTTTAAAAATAGGAATGACTTAAATGTACTTCAGTATCCTAAACTGGCTTGGTATGAATAGATACTGCAAGAATAACACGTTTTGATCTCTGATATCTTAGATGATGCAATAACTGCATTTCATTAGTGGTTTTTTTTTTTTTATTATAATAGTGTTCCTTAATTGAAGGTGCCGAATCTTATGATGTCTGAAGACTGCTTATTACAGATTGGTTTCAGATGTCTGTGCTGTTGTGCACAGTTCCTTTAAAGAATTGCCAAGGCTTAGTGTGTTGGTTTTTTTTTTTTTAATGCCTGTGGGTGGGTACTTTCTGAATATGATGCTTGTATTTGAAACCTCGTGGCATTTTTGGCATATGGCTCAGGAGCACCAAAAGTGGTGGGAGAGTGAGTGAAATTGGAGATTTCAAGATGTGGTATGGAGAAAAGAAGCCAAGGGAAGGAGAGTTGTGTATTTTTGTGAACAGAATAAAGGTGTGACTGTAGCACACGAGATAGTGCTGTAGGCACGCTAGGTTTTATCTTATACTTTTTAACCTGTGGTGATGAAGTGTTGACATAGAAACTACAGCAGTGAAGGGCTGGCAAAGAGAATATAACTGGTGTCCCTGCTGGCTTGCGTCCTGGAAGCCCATACCCTCATAAATGCATAGTTTAGAGTTAGTATATGTTTGTTTTGGCAAATCGTAAACACATTTCATTTTTTCTATGCCTTTTTTTTTAAGGTAGAAAGAGAAAGGACTAGAGAATTAGGAGGAAAGGGGGGGGGAACTTACAATGAAAGATCACGAGGTGTCTGCAAGTAGGAGGAGGTGCTGTCTTCTAATGGGAAAGAAGAGAAAAGGAAAAAAAGACAAAAAAGCCCCTAGAAAATCAGCATGGAAAGTATGCAATAGAAAGATCTTAGAAGTTAGGGAGAAAATAAGGCAAAAGATTATTTGGCTTTGGGAATTGTGTGTGAGAGAGATACATATTGCTATAGTCTTTGAGGGTGTTCTTGTTTTCTTCCTGGAGATATTTTCTACTGGAGCACTGACAGCAAACTATCATTGCTGCTGTGACTTCAATTGCTACTGACTGTTGGCTTTGTAACTAGGTTAACAGGGTAAGTGTCTCTAAAATTATATACAGCAACTGTAGGTCACTAATCCTCTCCACCCCCCAAAATATGTTAAGCCTTTGATTTCCATGCTGTTGTTGTTCCCTGCTGGTTTACTCTGCATGTGTAAAGTGTGATTTTTAGTAGAATTCCAAGTTCTGCAGTTCAGCTAGTCAAGGGCAGCATGGGAAGGGAAGTCTCAACACGTTCGTGGATGCAAAAGTTCAGTATTGGACATGTGTGACTGCCTCCATCCCTGGCTCCCTCCTTATACTGACAATTGGGGTGTTGGGTCCTTTGACATCAAGACTGAATTTTTGCAAATACAGGCATTAGAACTGCAATGGGCACAGCAGGAAGGCTTGAAGTTGGAACGTTTCGTAGTTCCAGCATTTTATATAGTGTCATAAAATGATCATTTATGAAATAGATTTTTCTGATGTATAGAGGAAGCATTCTGTAGATTATTTACAATGATAAAAATTGCTCATAATTCTGTAGTATAGTTTAAATGCTCTGAAGTGAAGATATCCTTTCATATGCAGGATACGTAGCAAATGCTTCAGTCAAAAACCTTAGTGAAAGAAGTCATGAAACTTCTATTATACATGCTTTAATGATGACTGTATGGAAGCTCATAGGTAGAAAAAATTAACATTCGGAGTAACCTGAACTTTTGTCTGACTTTGTGGTTTCTGCATTAATATGAAAAACACCTTTTTGTAAATAAAGTAAGATATGCCCACTCAGGACAAGCTCGAAAAGCCATGAGTCTTTACAGCTTTCTTAGGTGTCTAGCAAAAAGAGTTATTTTGCTTTGGTCTGTCTTGAAAAACATGTTGCAGATGCTACGGTAAGATAAGAAGTGCCTTCCTGGCTGCCACTTCATTCCTGCAAGCTTTGACATCTATCAAGAAAGAGAAGACTCCATTGAAGATACCAGTGTAAAATCCAGGAGACCTGGAGGCTGTTTTGTTTTGTTCCTGTAGGTGTGTATACTGTAAGTCATTCAGTTAGGGCCAAATCGACAAGGGGCTTTGATGTCAGTGTGGAGCGATGTGACATCATGCCCAAGTCCCAGGAGTAGAAGGGGGATTCCAATCCCAAATTTCCTACTTCCCTGGGGATTATTTTCATCAACAAGCCACAGGCCAGTTAAACGTAGTGTCACTTCCTTCTCTTGAAACTCTTCTGCTATGCCAGGAATAATCAAAACTCATTGTGCCTGAGAAACAGAGCAAGAGGAAGCATGATGTCTCAGTCAAGTGGTTAGGACAGTTACCAGGATGAGGAAAGACACAGAGTCCGCCGATGCTTCTTCCACTGCTGTTTTGTTTATTGTTCTCTGGTGCATTTGAACTTGATCTTGAGATGCCTGCTGAGGTGATCAGCCTTGTCAAGATAGATGTTTCCTTAAGCGTAGAAGATGTGCTGGGGAAGAAAAGAATACTGATGCTTGGGTGCTGCTTGGGTTAGGTGGTAGCTGTCTGGGAGTTCTGAGAATAACTTATGCAACTGGTGTCTTATGTGTGTCAGGCTTTTGCCTCCATATACAGACCATGGTCTATAATAAAATGGGAATAGTGTCTCTTTCCTACTGTCTGAGGACATAAAAATGATGAGGTGCTGAGACCCAGCAGGGCAGTACAAGCATCATCTGTTGATAAATGAAATGAATTGCAGGTGCTGTGTAGAGGCATTCTGTTCTGTCTCTGCAGTGCTGTACCATTCTGCACCGTCAGCATCGTGGGACAGGAAACAGTATTTGCTTCACACTCTTCCATTGTTGCATACAGCAAACATGCAGTGCTATATGAAGCTGAGCATACATGACAGAATTTGTCCGTGATAGCTGTTCTGGTGCTTGTACTTGTTCCCAACTTCCTGCTTTCCAACATCGTTCTAGAAATGTAACCATTTTTTCTTACTCTATAGAACCAGCTCACACGATAAATATGCCTAAAATAACTGTCTAATAGCAAAGCCCAGCTCATAAACCAAATTTTGGCAACGTAAATGGATTTTGTTTTGTAAGCTCATCCATGTCCTTGTGAGAGGGAGATAATTAGAACAATTATTAGAGGGTTTTATAATGGGGATGTTGTGTACTGTACCAGCTTGACTCTGCCCTCTTTCTGTCTTTCCACAGAGAGGAACCTTCTGAGAATAGGTTTCCTTGAGTGTTGTGGCTTCTGTTTATTTAATGACTCATAGATGTAAGTCTTGATTTTTGCATAGGAAGTATAGCCTTAAAATTTTATTCAACTTGTTTTCATCACCTTTAAGCCATCTCAAGTGAGTCCTCTTTCTGTATTTTATGCTCTTCAGCTACTAATGGAACTCTCTGGTCCATGCTGTGCTCTTCTTCCATCTTGTTTGGCCGAACAGTATAAACGGTCTTAATTTCTCAAGCTGGTTCCTCCAGTCCTTAGAAGTGGCTTATTTTGAACTGGTTTCAGTCAGATCTCTTGTCATCCCTTAACAAATTAAAATTACTTTTATTCCAAGGTGGTTTCATCCTTGCACTTGAGCAAAGTGACTGCATTTTCCCATTTACTTCCATTTACATCACTTTTCTCTTTAAATACTTGTTGCCACACCTGTACTTACTTTCACACTTCTGGCTAATAATTTTTATCTGCAAATCCACTTTACTTTGACCTCTCTGTAGCTACCTGCTTCTTTGAATCTGTCCCCACTCCAGGTGAATTAACAGGCTTTTCTCTCCCAGGTCACTAAAGATGGTCTACAGTGTACCCTACTATTGTCTGAAGTGCATGTCTTTAAATCTACAGTTGCTTTCTCATTCCATCCTTTTCACTGTCCTCTTTTCTGTTCAGCACAACATCCTTGAGAGAAGAGCATTGTGCTTTTGCCTGGGAATGTTTTTATTGTTATAACTGTTGTGGTTGAATCTGATTAGGATACCAGTTCTACATTTAATGGGTGCCGAAGGTAAAGTGCTTGTGGTTGTAAAATGACATACTCCCAAAATGCTACCATTTGGTTGGTGGTTTGAGTAGAAGGAAGTTGGATGAAGGCTGCTGATTTGCGTATGCACATCTCTAGCAGTTTGGGAACCCTTTGATGCAGTAGCATTTTCATTGCCTTCTAAAACTCAGTGTTTTGGCGGGGTGAGGGGGGAGGATTTGAGCTAACTTCAACTGAAGTTAATACTATGTAGTATCACTTGGAGTCAACAGTACCTTCTCTTGTCTGTTTTCGTCAGGATTTGAATCATGTTTCTATCTACAGAACCTGAGCATGCTATATGTCAGATTAGCAAATATGTCTCACTTCACCCATGGTGTTGATATGTAATGGAAATACTAATGGATCCTAGGTGGTAGTTCAGCTAGTAGATACTGCTGTTGTATTGCTCATACTGTTTGGCAGCGGTTTTTGTATCTGTGTTATAGCAAGGTATTTTGACACTTTTTTGAAGCATGTGCAGAAGAATGCTCTTGGCAATCGCTAGGAAGAATAAACAAGTTTATTGTTATTTGTGTGTTCTACGTCATCAGCTAATTTTCAATACCTGGGACCATGAATTTCCCTTACTCCTCTTTCCTTCTTACAAACTCCTGAAAACTTCACTGTCCTCATTTTTAAAAAGATTATTTAGACATGCAACTTTCAGTATTTTGGCCAGTAAGATTTTGAGGGATTTACTCGGTTGGTTGTTTGTGTGTGGGGTTTTTTTGGTTGCTTTGGTTTTGTGTGTTCGGTAGCATTTTTTTGTTGGTGTTTCTTTTCTTAAGAAAGATTTAGGACAAACAAATAAATATCCACCCACTGCATTCTGTATGTTTTTGCTGAGGAGATTCTCTCAAAATAAATGAGGAAGAAGCTTGGAATTGTCCTGTTCGTATAAATAAAGCTGTTAATATGTATAGCCAAAGTATGATGCTGTCATTTTGCAGGATTTTGGAGTTGGTTTTGTTTTTAAATATGAACTTTCAATGTATTAGTTGACAGTTCTGAGATGAGATAGGGTAGACAGACTTTGGAAGTCCTTTGAGCTATACATAAAAAGGCAGTTACTCCAGAGCAAGAGTGTCCATATGCTGAGTTAATTGGAAAAGTTCAAAGTAGTTGAACCCTTACTTGCAATACTGTGATTTATATAAAGAACGAGGAGAACAAAATGCAATGAGGAAAATATACTGCTACTTAGATCCATTTTGTACGTAAGTCCTGTCATGTTTGTTTGCATGAGAAAACGTTAATGAGATAAATAGTGGAAGTTGCCAACAGTCACCATGCTACATGCTTTTTCGATACTTACAGTAATTTGCTATATCTCCCATAGTGTGTTTTGTAGCAGAAGTGCTGAAGATGCCTTGAAATGCGGAACTTCATCTTAAGCAGGTGTAGGTAGTGACTTCTGTTGCTGTGGTTAAGGTCCAGGTTTGTCCATATTCCTTACACTTGAGAAGCACCGAGAGCTCTGTTTTGCTTTCAGAGGGAAAGTTTAAACATGCTTAAGGTAGCTGTATTTTTAAGTTGGCATTGCTGCTTTGCAGCTAGTAGTGGTTTTTTTTTTAAAAGTATTTCTAAGTGAAATCTTACCTCCTGGTTAAACAAATGTCCTATTGTACTTAATAAATTTGTGTGTGAATGTAACGTCGGTGGGGAGAAAAGTACTGTCTGATTACTGTCTGTGGAGAAATGATTTGGCTTCTCTTGTAGCTAACCAGTTTTTATAGAGTATTAAATAGGCCGTGTGTTAAAGTATCAATTGTTAACACCTCCAAAATAAAATGTTTGTCATGTTAAAGAAGGGGAAAAATTGGTGAGCTCTCCATTAGATGGTGCTGCTGGGACTGAAATATTTATATACCTAACGGAAGCAGGCTTCTGCCTAGAACTGTTTTCATGGTGCTATATATATATTTTTTTTTTTTTAAAAGGAATTCTCTTTATTAAAATACTTTCCAAAGGCAGGGATACTTGATAAGATGGTTTTGTGTTTTTTTCAGCTTGAAATGTGAATAGGTAAGATAGGCTGTCTCCATGGGAAGGAGATATGGAAGAAATAAATCATATGCTTTTTGCTTGGGTGATATAGATTTTGGAAGCTGCCTCTGTTGTGGCTTTCATCTGTTTAAGTGTTGACTTTGTGTTACACTCATGCCCTGTTATCATGTAGATGGGGATACTGCAGTATTAAAGAAATTCAGTGTCAGGAAACACTTGATTTAAAAATCCAGAAATTAACTAGGCTGACCATTACAGCAATAACTCTGATGAATCTAGCATCTGAGTTCCTGTTGACCCCTCTCCACTAGCATTTCTTTAAAAGAGCAATGTTTTAACTTAAACGGATAATGATAGCGTTCCTTTGCCTGAGCCCTGATGGGCTAGCGATTTTAGAATCACTTAAGGGAACAAAGATGGTGCCTACACACAGATGCACTGAGTACCATCTTAAATACCGTAGGTGATCCCAGATGGTCTGAAGTTGATGCTCCAAAAGTGTGCAATCTTCCACATGGCCAAACACTTACCTGCCAGTCCTGCACACATCTTGGATATTTTAGGGCATCTAAAATTGTACTAAACACCCATGATTGGACACCTGACTTGCTCTGCAATAGTTAGAGTTGAGATACATATTAAATAAAAAAAAAAAAAGTGCATTAGCAAGTGTCTTTGTTAAAAACTTGTTGCTGTTATGAATCCTTCAAAGATAGTAAGACAAGGTTGCTGAGGTCTTTGAATTCTCCCACACCACCGTAGAAAGTAGAAAAAATGTTTTTAGGAATAGTGTTGGTCAGGAGTGATAGAAGGTAGTCAGGTTGGGTTCATGAAGCCACAGCCCTCTTCTCATTACAGATAGAAGTATTTTTAGTGTGATTTAGAGAATCAAGGTAATTGTGACCAGCTAGCAAAAAGTTTTAGTAGCATTAAATAGCACCGAGCAAGAAATGTAAGAGACAAAATCTTTCTTAATAAATGGCAATTTTTTTTTTCCTCTTGAGTAAGTAGCTTAGCAAAAATCTACTTCTTGGGGTTGGAAAGTTTAAGCAATTTCAGATCCAGCAGTGGGAAGCCTAGCTTAACAGACTTGGCCCGAGTTTAACAGCTGTTAAAGTGGTGTGCAGCAGCCAGTGGACTTCACACGTAATTTTCTGGTTTTGGGGAAAAAAAAAAAAAAAAAGAAATTGTGAAGTTTGCAAAAATCTTTATTGACTTTCTAACCTTGGCCAGGGTTAACATGTGTGATTGCCAGGTGTTGTTAGTTCCCCAAAATCTAGCAGTTTGGGAGATGGCAGAGGGATGATTTGCATTGGTCTTAATCATCCATTTTGGAATAACTCAAATAGGAAAAGTTATCAGTTATGTGATAACCAGAGAAATGGACAAGCTGTTGTGTGAGAGGACTTGGCCATTAGCATTTTATCAATTTGCTAATAATAACTTAAAGCTTGCTAGTAATAACCCTTAAAGGGGCAATTAAATGATAGGAGTTGTGATGTCATCCAGCCATACAACTTCATATCAAATATGAACTTGCTATTCCTTAGTTATGTGATTGGCTTGCTAAGTGAGACCAAAACCAAAGGTGGAAATGTATCAGGCAGAAAGTTGTGCTTGGTCACCTTGAATAGAAAGCCTTGATTCTAACATTTGCCATCGGATAGTGTGTAGACAGAAGGGTGATAGTATTCTGGTCTCTATTAATAGTTACTTAAACATTAGCAAAACCTAGCCTTGCTTCTTCCCTCCTACCTTGAATTCCAACTGATTAGGTGGCTACCTTCGTGTTTATAGGCTAAGACTTGCAGCAATTAACAGGATTTGTCATTGTATTTTGCTGTGCTTACATTCCAGATCGAGGAATAGCTATTGTTCCTACAGCCAAAATGGCCTCAACAACATATCACACAGGAATGTTGATCAGAGAGGGCGTAGTAAGGACAGTCAGGGGAGAACTGACAATGTATTGTGGTATATTAAGGATGTGTATGTTTATGTTTAGGTGAAGAATGTAATGAGAGGAGGCCTAGGGAGTGATGAGAGCAATATTGTGATAGAACCACCAAAAATAGGTGGGATGGTAAAGCTTATTTCTGTTTAAAAAAATACTGAATGAAGAAATGGTCAAACATGAGATATGGTTTAAATGAAGGATTTTATTTGCGCAGGTATCTTTTGAGAAAGGTGCGTGGGACATGCACTCCTATGCAAGAATTTGTTGATGTACGGATGCTTGTCTTCATTTGCTGTTGACCAAGAGAGGAAGGAGCTGGTTAAAAAGATGGAAGAAAGAGGCAGGTTGTGAAAGATTAACTCAAACTGATAAAATTTGGTATTTCTAGGAAGTGAAGGAGGAAGAATAGCAAAATAGAGAAGAACAGCAACAAGAATTCAGAAAATTTGTAGGTAAGATGCCATAGGAAGCATGTTAGAGTCTAAGAGGAGTTCAGTAAAGTGGTCTTCTTTTTAGGGAACAGGAATAGATTAGCAATTTTTACTTTCTTTTGCACTGACACATAGCAACAAACTGCTTTGGCTAAGTCAGGACACTGCTAATGATACGAAATATGAGAAGAAATTACATGAATTTAGGTGACTGTTAAAGATGAGTTAAAGAATGGCGCAAGTGTGTAGGGAGAAGATTGGAGTGTTTGAGCCATAAAACAATATCAAACTAACAAGGGAGATAAGAGGATAATGAGAAAATGTTTTCGTATGGTCTTGAGCAGTAAGAGGGTATTGTTCCAGTAGCCAATATGGAGGGAAAAGTGATAGAAGTTGATGCCAAGAGAAATGACGTAATTAATTCTTTTTTCTTCTGTCTTCTTTAGAAGAGCCAACTGATATAATGCATAACTAAATTAGCTGTTAACTCTTTCACATCTGTTTGTGATAATTGATTAGGTTAAATGCAATTCAAAACTGTTTTTGTATTTGATCTTGTGATTTGTTTTCTGTGATGCGAGTTATATGAAACTGAGTAATGAATTTTTTTTTCCAGAAAAAGGAGAATGTTTTGTCTATAAGCATCTGCAAGAGAACAGAATGGTGTTAAGGGCCATTAGAAATTTCTCCATAGTATTTTGTCACAATTCTTTCTGTGTCCTGATTTATAAGGGTCTAGGGGACTGAGGAGAAACAGCCTGGTTTAAAGGACATGGCTGCAGGGGTAGCATGCAATGGATTGGAAAAGTGGGCAGGAAGATGCAGGTAGCTGTCATCGTCTCGGGTAATATTGCCTAGGCATCTATTTTGGCTCCTGAGATAGTTGAAGTTTTCCAACAGTTACTTTAAGGACTAAATAATAGGGAACAAATTTAGTACGCTTGCAAATGGATACCAAACTGGGAACCCCTGTAAGTATTCTGGAGAACAGAACTCCAGTTCAAAATGAACAGGCCTTGATGGGCTCAATGGCATCAGGTGGCTCACTGCTCTTATGTTTGCATATGGCCTACATTTTTCTTGCAACCAAGGATGCAGCTTTAGTTTCTCTCGTTCTCCTGATTTCAAATACTGAATCCAATTCAAGATGTCACTGAGCTTCAAAGTACTTGTCCTACAGCCTCCTGTATTATCTTACATGAAACGCCTGAATCTGATGTTAAGACTAAAGGTGATGTGTCGGTCTTCGTGCTGTTGCCAACACTTGAAATGAAATCGTGTATTTCCCCCACTCTTAGAGTAGGCTCAGAGCGGCAGTGTACTGGAACTCACTTTGTACCTTGGGTAGTGTCTAAACCACCAGTAAACATGAGTTTTATGTTGTATGATGTTGTAAAGTGAACTGTAAAAACCAAGGAGCCATGGGGTTTTTTGGGCTGTTTGTTTGTTTGTTTGTTTTACTACCACAAGCATAGTAAATTCCAAGGAAGAGGTGGGAAGGCCAAATGAAGGTATCTTAATGGCTGCAGTTAGTCACCAGGGCTCAAGCATCAGAGCCTATTGCCAAGCATTACATACAATAAGTAAAATAGAAACAAGGGTGTTTAGAGAGCCTTTTAATAACACATGTTTCTATATGGTCTTATTCCCTGTTAGAGCTCCCTGAGCACATATGATACTCTCCTTAAACTGCTGTTGTCTCTTTGTTCTTCTGGTCTCTACTCTCTTTCCTGTAAATAGAAATGTTTTTAAGAAACCTTTAATGTTTGCATACAAGTGACTTCTGAGATGCCGTTTCCTTACCGCCTCTGACGAAACCACCCTGCATATCCAGATGTTCACTGCAAGAATAAAGAGGCCAGTGTATTAATGGCTGTAAATTAGTACAGAAGAGCTCAGCTTCCATTGCTCTAAGCTAATATAGGATATTAATCTGTTTTCAGTAACTAGGATGAGACTAAGTGGGGACAAGGTTGTTCTTTCTGCAGCTACTTGGAGTGGCCAGTCCTCTTTTCGACAGTATTGCAGCTTTGCTAGGACCGTGGCAAAACTAGTTAGCCCAAGTGAACTTACTTCGGAAAAGCAGGTGGGATGAGAATTGGTATCAGGCTGATGACTTTTCAATGTTATGTTAACTGATAAAACTGACCTACTACCAATAGTGAATGAGGCAGAAATGCCTAGGGGGAAATAGATCCTGGAACGTTACACACTTTAAATCCGTAATGCTGTTGCCTGCCATTTGCCCAAACTTAACTGTTTCTGGTGGCTGTCTAAATACAGAAGGCTTCAGGGTTGTCCGCAGTCCATACCACACTTGCGGGTAGTCGGACTGGAGGTATGAAGTCTGGGAAGTCAATGTGTCAGTAGAGAACTCGTACGTGTTCTTAAACAGCGATACAGGGGGCTTTATCTTCTTATGTCCACAAGCAGAGTGCTACAGAAGGAAAGAAGTCTCCATTACAGGAAAAAAAGGAATCTTTCAGGTGTGTAGTGTTGTTCTGTCTGCCTTCACCCTCTCCTCTTTTTCCATTTGCCAAAGGACTAAATCCAGGGCTGGACTACAGGATAGAACACAGCTGTTTGTTGCTGCTGCAAGGATTTCTTTTTTCAATCCATCCTTTGCCTCTGGTTTAGTTCTTTTGCTTTCTTGGTTGGTTGGTTGTGTGTGGTTTTTTGGGTTTTTTTGGGGTTTTTTGGGTTTTTTTTGGTTGGTTTTTTTTTGGTTTGGTTTTTTTTGTTTTGTTTTTTTTTGTTGTTGTTTTTGTTTTGTTTTGGGTTTTTTTGTTTGTTGTTTTTTTTTTTTAAATCTTCATTGTGCATTTTGTGTTTTGGATCAGGTCCTTCCCTGAGCCACATGGGGACAATGTTAGACAGGAACAACTGAAACGCCTATAGCATTATATTGCTATATTCATTGAGGAAACTGTCTTCATGGTGTGACCTTAGCTTACAACAGTAGCTCCAAGGGTTCTGATCTCTGTAGGGCCATTTGCAAAACCGCAGATTAAGCTTGCTCCAACACGATTTCCAGATGTCTAACGCTCTCGGAAGAAAATTACTCTTGTGATTTGAAGTGTAGCAACTGCCTTAGGTGGAAAACCTAAGGCAGACCACAAAACCAATATTGTTCTGGCTGTGGTTTTTTGATAAGGCATACAGGGAGTGCAGCCTGCGAGTTCATGGAGGGTGAGGACTGGTATTCAGTCTGTGGATAAAGGTGATGAAGTCCGTGTAAGTACAGAGCTGTCAAGACTGACAAAAAAGTCTAGTTGCAGGTGAGGAGAAGCGTTCAGCTGTCCTGGGGAACTTAAAAAGCTGTGCTACTACCTGCTTCCTCTGTGAACTGCTGGACACCTTTGGGCCCTCAGGAGGGATCCCAGAGGTTGCTTTGGCCATCACAACATGGAGATGTTGCTTTTTACTCAGGCAGTGTAGCTGTATTGCTGGTCTTGGAGTGTATGTTCCAGGGGTAGAATTTAGGCCTTCAAATGGATGAATGCATCACCAGATAGCAGAAAGAAACATGCTTTTTGTTTTCTGTTTTGAATGCTTTTCTTTTTTCTTTCTCCATAATTACAAGTTGGTTCTGTTGTGCAGTGGAGACAGCCCCCTTAACTAGGTTTCAATTTAAAAAGTAGCGTATAGTTGTTGGGAGTCAGAAGGCCTTTTTCATTCATTCTTCTGTTATCATCAACTAAGATAAAACTCGCGTAATCACGACTGTGGCTTTTGCTGGCAAATACATAGGTAAACTGCATAGGAGAAGAAAAGTGAGATAGGATGTCTTAACGTACTGTGGGGTGGAAAGAATGTTTCAGTAGGACAGAATGCTTTATAAAGGATTTGCATCACCAGGAGTAAAATAAAAAAATAGGGACCACAGTTCGTACATTGTATTATGGAGCCCTAACACCAGGGGTTGGCGAAAGATGATGAATTTAACTCTTTGAATTTGGGCTTCTAAACTCTCCCTGCCTGAATGCATTGTGGCCTGTTAGGACAGTTGTGTTACACTGTCAGGGTCACAGAGTTGTACCTCAGTACAACCGTGGTCTTTGTGCTTTTGAGACTTTACATTATAGAGTGTAGTTTATGATCAGTTTTGTAATTTAGAGACTGTTTCAGAGCCCAGGTCCTAATACTTGTGCATTTACGATCCACAACATTAATTCAAAATATTTATTCAATTTCCAGCTTCCAAAAAGTTGTGCAATTAAAAAAAATAGAAAATAGAGTTACTCTTAAGTATCATTTAAAATGTTTTAAAAAGCAGCAACTAAAATATAACCTGAACAATCTGTATTTTTAAATTCATCGTTTTTAGCAGAATAAGGGGAAGAATATTTGAGCTGTGAAATGTTTTGCATTTACTCTTTGATTTTTAAATATAATCCTTCAGCTGTTATCGGCCCTCTGAAAACTGAGGAAAGATTCCTTCACTCAAGCTACTTTACTTGGTTTGAGTGAACTGGAATTTATACTGTAGTTGTGTTGCAGCATATTTTTATTGTTAAAAGAAGGAAAGAACACCTTTCAGTCTGTTACTGACTGTTGGGATCCTTGGCTCTCTTGTTAGCTTTTATTTCACAGTAAAGTGAAAATGGAAGAAATAAGATGGTATCATGCTTTCCCATAAATCCATTCCAACTGTTTAACTAGTACTAGTTTTCTGCAAGCATAAAACTGGTAGCTCAAGAAACCACTTCAGTTCTCAGTATCGCAGTTCAGAAATGGCGACGACGTGCTAGCCAATATGCTTTAATGCCATTTGGTAGTAGCATTAAAACTACCTAAATAGGTTGAAGTACAGTAGCTAGTAAAATTAGGCCTGTGTTGTGAAATGGAGCATGCATCTCAGATAGTTTCTTTTCTTGGTTTTGGTTTAGGTTAACAGAAGTATCTTTACATCTGCAGTTTCTGGAAATTTAAGAACACTATGAACCTCTGGCCAATAAAAATTTTCCCATTATGTAAAACATTCTTGCAGATTCGCTTGACTCACTAAGTGGTGGCAGCGGTAACTTCCTCCATGAAGTAAATAGACTTTTGCAATGAATTTTCTAGTGAACTAATAAATCTCAGTGCAGCTTTTTGATTTGCTATAGTTTGTTACGGTTTCGTGCAACCTTAACCTACTATTTCTCTTTCCTGCCTTCAGTCTTGTGAGAATTGTTTCTGTAATTTAATAGGAGATGCTTGAAACCGACTTGACTTGTTTGTTTCCCAGCAGGAAAGCCTGAGTGCTTAGGCTTTAACTGAATCAAGACCAGCTCTCAGCAGTGGGAGACAATATATTAATCCATTGGAAGCACAGGCTGCAATCTTGTGTGTCACTGTGGTTTGTGTTGTGAATTGTTTTCATGTAAACAGGTAGGTAGCAACAGTTCTTCTGCTGTATGTATTTTTGTGATGCGTACATTTAGAAACCTCATGACAGTTGTGTGAGTTGGGTTTTTTGTTGGTGTGGGGTTTTTTTCTTTTTGGTGGAAGTAGTAGTTGTATCATTGCATGAAACTGTAAAGTACCTTGTTCTCCTTTGTGTTTTCACATCTTTAAGTTGATGGTATTAATTTTACAAATCATCTTCAGTGCCTGGACTTGCTTTAGTTATGAATGAGGGTGATACCTCAAAAGTCAACCAAGTTTCACTCTTATTTCTGTAAGTCAACCCTCTTATAGCCTTGCTCTTTCTTGTTCTGTGTCTATGATGCAGTCAGAATGGACTATTAGCAAGTTCTCCTTCACTCTTTGCCTGATGGAATTAAGTTGCCTGACAGTATGTGGAGGCTTGTTTATAAATTTTGGTTAATTTTATCAGTTCCTTGTATTCTTTATTTTTTTTTTCTATTTCAAATAGCTTAAAAATATGATTAGAAATCATAGGTGGTAGCCAGTTTCCTCAGTCAGCCACAGCCTAATTTGGGAAATTACATTATACTTTAGTTGCAAGAGGAGAAAACATCCTGAATCTTTCAGAACAGTACAGTAAATGTGTTTGAGGCTGTGCTTTTCTTACTTGTTCCGCTCTACTTATTCTGGAGTTTGAAAAGAAATGATGCTCATATGAAAGTTAGTAGTCCTGTTTGCCTTCAGTTTAAGCTGTAAATTAGGAAAGGATAAAAAAGTGAAACGTTCCTTTCAACTTCTTGACATCAACACAGGAAATTTCTCAATCCTTCAGGTGAGTGATAGGGGCTGTGTCTTTGGAGAGTAGCAGCAGGTGATGCTCTGGGACTACTCTGTGGCCTGCTCCTTGGAGCAGGTTCAGCTTTATAAAGCTGGAAGGTAGAGAGGCTCTTTTAAAATTTTGTGTGGGAAAGGGGTGAAAATAAGCTTTTTGCTACAATAACGCAACACAATATGTTAAGCACTATGACTAAGAACTTCTTGTAAGTAATAAAATGTGAATTAATGATGCTGTTTTATACACAGAAGTTCATGTTCTTGTCACAGTAAGTTCTTTTTGTAGGTTCATGTAACAGTATAACAAGTCCTTCCTAGGTTGTGATGTAGATGTAGCACCTGAAGGATGCAGGAGGAGGAAATAGTATGCTGGAATGATTGCATACTATCCTGGCCTTTTCTCTTTCTGCCTTACTTTCCCATCAAGAATACATGGGACCGTGAACCATTTATGAAATGGACTTCCTATCTTTCTGTAAGATTTTTCTTCCTTGGCCCATCTTCTAACTTAGTGCTAGGTGTTTTCTTTTTTTCCCTAGGAAATGCTGTGTGCATTCTTGGTAGTGTGTGAATCCCAGCCAGAAAACAACCAGGGTGCACGTGGCTGTCTTCAAGTCATTCTCAGTGTCCCAAAGCAAAACAGGTTAAAAAGTGTCATTAAGGCGCTAGTTTGAGACTAACTGTGGAAACTGAAAGATATTTAAAGATCTTATTTTACCATTTACATTCTGGTTTTAGGGGAAAGGGCTATTTTTGGTCCTCCTTCCCCCCAACTTTACTAAGGTACAATTATGGTTTTGTGTTACTTATTTCTAGTTATTTTCTTCACTTTTGGCAGTTCCCAGCTTAAGACTGAAGTCCTATTATACAAGGTAATGCGTATACAAGTATGTGAAGAGATGGGAACTTGGTAGTGCCCAGGTAAGATCAGAGAAAGGAAGCATTGTATCTGTTCCTCAACGAAGGAGAATAGAAATGTACAGAAGTGTTCGCAGTGTCATGCAGAAAGTCTCTGGTAGCTCTCCTGATTCTTTTTCTGTTTCAAAGTTGTCAGGCCTTTCCCTTTTTCAAATTCATTGTCATATTTTTAACTGTAGTATGTGATCTAACTAAAACTTTGGGAGCCTAAACTGAGTATATGTTGTCAGTTACAGGAATTTCGATTTTAACTAAGCCACGTTAGAAAAGAAAAAAGAATTGTAAAACTGCTGGTTTAGTATGTGGAGCCCCTGTGAGGAGAAAGCAAAGGACTTGTGCACAGCTGTGAGAAATTAATCTTTCTCCCATCTGCAGGTGGGGGAATGGGTAGTAGGTACGTTCATTATATCTGTGAGCTTGTACCTATGTTGCCTGTTACGTTTTCTTTACAAGGCCAAAGTAAATCTTGTTGAAATGCACTGCTGAAAACAACGAACCTTTTCCCTGCTGTGAGCCAAAACCCAAAGGGATGCATCTACCTCCAGACTCTCCCATTTCCTTTCTGCTTATCCCTCTGTAATGTGCTCTGAATGCTGGTTACTGCCCCTTCTCCTGGGGGGCTACAGCAGAGGCAGGGAAGTGCTGGAGGTTTCTGAGCTCTCCGTGCCTCTCAGCATGAGTTCAGCCCCACCTCATGTTCCAGTGAGGCCAAACCAGAAAAGACTGATGAGCAGGATCCTCCCCCAAGGAGGACATGGATCTCAAGGAATAATAGGTTGCTGATGGTAGGCAGCTGGGCTGCTATGGGCTAACAGATCTGGCCTTGAGCCTTGCTCTGCAGGATGAGGAGGGAAGGAGGGGTGGAAAGCGGTAATGAGCCTATTGTTGCAAATGAACCAACAGCCGGCTGATCAACACTGAGGCTCATTGTTGCTCCCTTTGCTCTTAAATGCAGCTGCGGAGAATGAAGAAGCCAGGGAGGGAGGAGGGGGGAAAAAAAAGCTAACCCAAGTATGAATTAGACTTTTAGTGTCCAAAGAGGCAACGGGCATAAAGGAAAACCCCATAAAATTCCATCTGTACACAAGAAAAGCCTTGGACTGTGGAGGTGCTCAAACACTGCAACAGGTTGCCCAGGGTGGTAGTAGAGTTGCTCTCTCAAAACCCGATGGGACACCATTCTGGGCAGCTGGCTCTAGCTGACCCTGCTTGAGCAGGGGGGTTGGACTAGATGGTCTCCAGATGTCCCTACTAACCTCAACCCTTCTGGGAAAGCTGCTTTAATATTCAGATGTATTCTTTAGCTGCTGTTGTGGAACACTTGGGAAATAATTAGAAATGCCCCTGCTGGGCATTCGTCTCAGAAATGCCGCTGCTGTGTAATCATGGCAGTTTTAATTAAAAAAATCCAAGTGTTAAAATAGTTAATTGACTAAACTCCCAGATTTAAGCAGCAAAAGCAAAAAAACCAAGCAGCATCCCCCACCAAAACCGAGAAAACCCTCATACACCCCAAACCTTAAAAGACTTTTTTTGTTTAATTTTTTTACCCCCTTAAGGTATTAGTGGTTATGAGGATAAAAAGTAGCTTTAATATAATTTATAAATAACGAAGTGACTAAATATAAGAGACAACTTAAAAAATTTTAAAAATTGTTTATATTTTTTCCCCAGTTCCCTCTAATTTTGTCACAAAGTAAAATCCCCAAATTATCCTATGAAGAATGAAGGAAAAGAAAGGCAGGAAAGTGAGAGGAGGAGAAGCAGAGAGAATCCTAAGAGATCCCACCAAACTCTGCAGTTTATTCCTTTCAGCCCACAACTAGTAAGACATGAGGTGATTTCAATGGACTTTTCTGTAACTGTGTTTCTTTCCCCAGCTCTTTCAGTCCTCTCCTGTTTGCATTTTGCACAGCCCTCAGAAAGACTGCAGTGCAGTAATTGGCAAGGAGGGAATTACTAGGAGGGAAAATCAAGCTATGGTGGCTCCTCTTGCAATGTGCTGCTGAGATCTGCGTTTTGGAGCAGGGGTAATGAACGGCTGCCTTCAGGTTTCCAATTTGGAGATCTGACTGCTTGCAAAAAAAGGATGTGGATAAGTTTTCATTAAGTGTCCCTAGTGTGTGTATGGCATGCTGGACAGCCATTAAGTTTATTGATGCAGTGGTTTGTTTTTTTCTTGATATGAAACACCTGCAGTTTCTGCCTAATACTTTGTTTTTAATCCTCTGTGCTCAGACAGTGGAGAATAAGGTAAGGTATTTTTTGTTGCCTAACATATAAAGGATAATAGAAGTAATTTCTGCACATTGTAGCATGCAACAATAACTGCATTCTGTTGGAAAGTAAAAGTTTTGATTACCTTTTTTATTGCTTGTAACTCATTGAAATTCATTGTAATAAATTCCTGGAATTATCTAGTATACCAAAGTTGACAAACAGTTATTTGTACTTCATATATATTAAAATATTTTTTGTAGTCAGTTTTCATTTTGGGTATCTTGTATAATAAGGAATTGTTTTCAAGAACCGTGTTCTGGGAACGTTCCTCTTTTTATGTTAATCTTAAGAGCTAAAACGCCAGTTCTTCTATGTCTTATCCATGTCTTCAGATGGGTTTTTTTTAATGCCAGAATTTTAAGGGTATAGCACTGTCATAATGCTGCTGTTTAGCTGTGGAGTGCACTTATTCGGTAAGAATGAAACCTCGGAAGCGTCTGAATTCTTGAAGGGCTTGGGTGGTGTGTTGGGAGAGAAAGGAGAGGCTGGAAGTACAAAACTCCCTGCACTAAATTCAGCTTTATAGCCAAGAATATGAATGGACAGTGACCAGGGCAATCATAATTGGTGTCTAAACTCAGGATGGGAGCTTAAAAGAGCTTTAGAACTTAAATTTCTTGCTGTTACTCTATAAATGTTTAGTGCAGAAATTCGTACTTCATGCATGACATCTGTAAGAATTACGGGCTGCTTTGCAATTTATATACTATTTCGGTGGGGAAAGTGTTGTACAGTTGCTGATCTCCTTTTCATATACGTAGAAGTTTATTCCTGTAGTTTTCTATAAATCTCAGTGCTGGGCTGTTTTTCCACCTGCTGTGATTCTGGAATGAGCCAGATTGGGCTTTCCTTGGCCAGTGTGTTTCTTTTGTCAGTCTGTAACCGCTCGTTAGCCCGTTACTTTCGTATGATTCTGGTCCAAAGTAGGCATGGCTGCTACTTTGTTAGTAGCAGTAGCCTTTCCTTTCTACCTCCTGAGGACCAAAGGCGAATTGCAGTATGTGATAAAGATGAAAAAATCAGAAAGCCGCAAAAGACTCATCCTTAGCTGTGGAAGTTTGTGGCATTTCTCCTGACGAGATAAATGTTATCTTGGTCTCGTGTTATGAAGTCACTTACTTTAGACATGATAATGGGAATGAGAGCCCAGCACATTTAGTGGCAGGTATTCAATTCTGTGTCCGTCCGAAGTCCCATAACCAGGTCTATGTAACTGCTGAGGCTGATCCATCTTCACAGCATCCTGTGCAGCATGGCAGCTGGGAACACGCTGCCGAGCTGGGCCCTCGGTGCCGGTCTGCTTAGTGTCGCCTGGGAACATCGCTGCTCTGGCACTATGGAATAGCTGCTCAGGTTTGTCAGTTCACTGGCACTGTTGGACTTGGTGGTAGGTTGATGCAAGCTTCATTGACAAGATTTGAGAAGTTAAAATTCTTGCAAAAATGTGGTTTGACTCTATATTGTAAACGGTCAGGTGAGGTTACTGCAAAGTGGTCACGAAGTGTTGTCCTTGAAGCGTAAATAGGAGAGAGACTGGGGACTTCAGATTTAGCATACTGGTGGCCTAGGCATTGTTATAGCATTTATTGCATCTAAACTTTGCTATCAACATTTAGGAATGCACATAGATAGTCTGAAAGCATAATTAATACAAAACTCTTATTTTCCTCTTTTTCTCTATGCCTGTAAAAATTCCAGGATCAAAGAAGCTTCCCAAACCAGGTTGCTTTCTTCTAACAACCTGTTTGACAGGGTGTTTTTTTTCCAAGAAACACTCTGCAGAACAGCCAGAGTTGGGCTGATATTTCGAAGTGGAATTTAACAGATTGCTACCAAGAAAATGGCACTGCTTTGAAGATTTTGTAGTCTGTAATGCCACATAACGTATCTGGGTGGAGAAGTTTGTATGTGTGTGAAGGCAGGAAAAATTAGCTGTGACTTTTACTTTGTGCATGTCCTTTTATAATGCTGCTTTGTTGAGAGCCCATTGTGAACAATAGTGGAAGAGAGGAAAACAAGGGTTTAGAAATTATATGTTGGTATGTTACCTATAATGTTCTTTATGTTATTTTTAAAATTTCTCGTTAAAAATTAGTTTGATACTTCCTCATTTTCTTAGACTAACATGACAGATGCTAAGAAGCCTAGTGTAGGGTTTTGAATGAAGGTAACGTAACTTGAACTTTTCTTTCTTTAGGGCAAAGAAAGAAACTGAGCAGACTATAGCAAAGCTCCCCTTATTGGCAAGAGTAAAGAGAACTCTAACAGAGCATTGAGAAAGCCTATTCTCCTTTCTCCTCAAGCTGCTGATCAAATGAGATTCAAATAAAACAAAGGAAATGTAAGCAATCAGTCTTCCAAATTTGGGGGAAGGGAGGGGTGTTAGTGTGTGGAAAAAAAGTGTACAAATTTCATTAAGAAAACTGTTGCACTTTGGAAATCAAGAGGTGTTTTTTTTTTTAAACTAACCAGTCCCCTTTTAATACTGTAATCTCTTCAGTTGTCTTTCAAGGAGAACCGTTATGTGAGAAGTAGTATATACTTTACAGACTGATAGAGAGTTTATGTGGTAGCAGATAGCTAGGGAAGAGGTTAGAAGAGGCAGTAAGAACAAAGGTTGGGCTGGGATGAGGACAAGAGCTATCAAGGATTTCAACCTTTATGCCATTCTGACAGTGCTGTGATACTGGTGAGGTATTTAAATGCAAAAGGGTCTTGTAACCTGCTCTTAAGGCAAACCTTATTATAAACAGTAGATTCTAAGAAAATACGTATATTTTATGCAATTGTGTTACTGCTAGTTTGGAGACTCACCTTTAATCTTCTAATGCTTGTAACTTGACTTGTGGGTTGCTTGAAACTGTACTCATTTCTGTGTTGAATTCTTTGGTGGCACTACCACTGCTTTGTGTGGCTGTGATACGATAAAATTCTTTCCTGATGCTTTTGTTTTTAATGTAACTTTTTTGGCTGCAGGGAAAAATCTCACATTTGTCAAGCATGAAAATTCCTATAACATTGGATAAACTTTGAAGGAGAAATATTTATTTGGAATTATAGAATGATCTACTTTCTCTGTGTGATTTGTTCCCTTCCCCCTCGCCCCCCGCCTTTTGATTTGTGTGCATGGCTGAACTGGACTGCACTCAATCCAAACTTCATGATCTTGCTAGTTAATGGCTAGGAGACTACATTTATTAAGGAGTTTGTGATTTTTATTTATTTATTTATTTTTCTCCTAAAGCATGAGTGAGAAGAGAACATTTTACCTGAGCAGTCTTCTTACTGCATTGAAGTAGGTTGTTAGGATTCATATGGAGTATTTTTCCACTTGCCTGCCATCTCAAACTTTGCTGGAAATCTTCTCCTTTTTGCCTCGGTTTTTAATTCAACATCTAGTCATACACATAATGTTTTCTCTTTGCATCAAAAATATAATACAACTTTTTGTGAGGATGAGCATTTATTTTGACGACTGTGGTCTGATTATTCATGTGCAACACCTGATTTCCATTGGACAATAGATGCTGGGAAAATACATTGCAAAAATCTGTGTTGTTGATTTTTATGTTGTGCTTTAAGGTAAAACTTGAATGTGGTAGTGGAGGGCTTGATTGAAACTACTGCTCAGAACTCTGCAGATGAGAGAAAAAAGGCGGCTATAAAAGGGATGTTATATGAATACAAAAAGTTTGTATTAATAGAGATGATTTCTTCCTTGCATGTTATATTCAGCTTAAGCCACTTTAAACAAGATATCTGGAGATGGTTAAAAAAAAAAAAGAAAAAAGTGATGACATATCATTAAATATTTAAAATATTCATATGGGACGAAAGAGAAAATTGGGGTTGTCCTCATTCGGCTGAATGTAGATACCATGGATTTGCCTTAATTACAGCTGTTGTTGGCCCTCTATCCTCTATAAGCTCACTAATGAAATCCCTTACTTAGTGAGACACGGAAGCTGTTTGGATTGATAACAAAATGTATCCTTGTTCCAAAATGGGATAACCTTCACTTACACTTACTTGCCGACAGCTATGCTGGTGATAGCTGTGATTAGTAGAACTCTGGTGTAGTCAATACCCAGGAGAATAAATTACTAAAACTATATAAAGAAAAAAATGCAATCTGAGTTTGCATATAGCTAGTTTCATAATTCCCCACCGAATAAATGTCTTGAAAAGTGGAAGATTAAAAAACCCCAAAACCCGACCCCAAAACCAAACAAACAAAAACCCCAAACAAAAAAAAAAGGAAAACAAATTTTTGACACCATATGATTAACCTAAAAAACTTGCTGATCTGAGATAACACTAGGAATTTTCTGCTCTTGGCCTCAAAATAATTGCTTATAGGGTTAGCAGAGGTATAGAGGAAATGGGAATCATGCGTCACAGATGCTTTGGAGTTGCCTTTTTAATTTTATTTTTCTTTTTCCTCCAACTGTTGTATGTTGCTAGAAAAATTTCAACTATGTCTACTGAAAGCAAATACTCCTATTCTATAGGCTTGAATGAAATTATGACAGGCTGTCAGTCTATGCTGTAGGCTATGAGCCGATCACTAGTGTGTTGTAGAGGCTATTTAATAATGGAAAAGAATCCCAGGATTGTGCCTGGCTTCATGGATGTATGTTATGGCATTTTTGTTGTATTTGCAGACTTTATGCTGTGTTGCAGGACGTGCGTTTGTATATGTTCTTAATTGGATTCAATTTGATGCTTTTTTGAGATCTAAAGGCAGCAATAGAAGAGCTTCCAGAACAACATGAAGAAGTTAGAAGAAAGCATTCTTCACAGAAGGCTTTATAATGTTACCGTGGTACTTTTGCCTATGTATAGAGACGCGGGTACCTTGACCTCTCTAGCTGTTTGTCTCTAATATTATACCTAGTCATTTCAGATCCTGAAATTGCTTCATATAGAGCATAAAGCATTGTGCTGCAGTTTGATTGGAAAGTATTGTGGGGGCATCTGCTCCAATTGGATTCTGCATATCTAGACTGTGCCTGTGTGCATCTTTATAATGCAACAAGTTCCTTCCTTTCTTACATTGCTGGGAAACATGTTTTGTGAGTCTAAATCTTCAGTTTCAAAAAACCCAGCTTCTTCCATGAACATCTTTGTAAAGGTAGAAAATCCCTTGGGTAGCAGTGAATGTGAAGTTCTGAACCGGAATATTCTGACAAGTCTGACTTAAGCGTTTATGACTTTTTCCAAACCTTGGATTTTGCTCTTGAAAACTCAACTTCAATGATACATTTTTACTAGAGATGTAGAAGCTGGAATGCACTTTACTATAACGAGAAATTCTAGGGTTTTTAATCTTCCAGATTCCATTTACAAATGCGTTTCAATTTTTCTTTTCTCTAATAGAAAGTCTTAACACCCGCCCCCCACTGTTTCCCAAACTTCAAGATGTTGGTCATAGAAAATACAAGATAAACAGTGAAATACATAGCAAATCACTGAACTTAAACCTGCAATCACTTCATTAAACAAGTGGACAATGTTTTTGTCTTCCCTCACATTCTGATAAATAATAAAATACAGGCAAATGCCGAGAGAGTTGCCCTCATGCCCTTTTTTCCTTTTTCTCCTGAATAAGAAGCAATGATTTTAGACAAAGCTGAAGATGTCCTCTAGAATGGTGGAAAAATCCACTTACGATTAGTGAGAGGTTGAGATCTGTGCATGAATGAATGTCTTCCAGGCAGTTTAATGTTAAATAAAATATTCTGATGATGTTGCTTGTTGTTGTTATTTTCTAGAATTTGATTAGTATTTAGGGCAGTGTGAAAATAGTTCTTCCTTATCTGTATTTATAGCATGCAGTGGTCAACTGAATAAAATGGAAGAGTGGGAAATGTTCTATGTGGGTGAGTTAGTTGTGGAACTGAGGTCCTGTGATCTCGGTTTTCTGGGATAGCCATTTCTAGTTCCACAGTAGTATGTGGGTGAGTTAGTTTCCATAGGAGACAGGATGGATAGATTTTTTTTTTATTTTTTTTTTTTTTTTTTTTAGTGGTCAACTGAATAAAATGGAAGAGTGGGAAATGTTCTATGTGGGTGAGTTAGTTGTGGAACTGAGGTCCTGTGATCTCGGTTTTCTGGGATAGCCATTTCTAGTTCCACAGTACTTCATTTCAACATTGAATTCAAAAAGTGCAGAACCAGACTTGAAGTTGCATTCTGTTTCATTTACCAGCTTCCTCTATAGTCACTGTGTTCAGAATTTCCTGGGAGGATTATTTTGTTAAAGATGAGCTGCATTTTAAAATTGGATGAACTAATATTTTGGGGATTCTTGAGAAGGCAGTTTTCCTGTAATTATTTATAAGAAGCCCCTTGAAGCACTTTGGGTTTTTTTTTTTGTTTGTTTGCTGGTCTCTGACACCTTTGCCTTCAGACACTTTATTCTAATAATTGCAGAAGATGAGGTCAAGAATTTTGAGACAGGTAGCACCTCTTCTTGTCTTTCAAGGCTGGATTTATTTAGAGTCAGCACAGATGCAGTCTGCCAGAAACTGGCAATGCAGAAAGTATTCTTCATGCACTTGCCAGTCAGTAGAGTAGATAGATGGACTGTGGTTGGAAGGGTATTTGTTGCTATTCTGCTAGACTTTGGAAATTTCGTAAGGTTTGAAACTGAGGATCTCCTTGATTAACAGAGTGGAAAAGAACAGCATCCATTGATAAGTCTTGGTTTAAAAAAAAAAAAAAGATGGTAACTTTAAAAGACAGCAATATTTTTCGATTCCTACTTGGTGATTTCAGAGATGATGATTTGGTGTCATAAGTTGCTATAATTTAAAAGCAAGTTGTTTCTGATAAATCAGGCAGTAGATCCTTCTGGAAGGCACACCTTGGGAGAAAAAGGGGACTTGTTTTAGGTCACTAGGGAATGAGACCTTTTTTCTAGGACTGTATGCTTCAGTCAAAATGATTTGGACATGCCATCTGCCTTAACCCTTGTTGATCCTTGTTAGGATTTGTCATGGGTAGTTCAAATGTACTGTTTCCTGGTCATAGTAGGCGTAAGTGGAAAACATAGCGAACAACTTTTCTTTTGGGTGTGTGTGATTTGACATTACCACTTGTAGCATATGAACCGATGGCTTTTATGCTGTGCAGCAAAAGTAAAGGAGATGTTGTGCTTGCTGTACAACGAGAAGTGGAGGAAATCTGGACTGATGGAAATAGCTTTCCATAAAAACAAAGGTATTCAGAATGCAAATATAAGCTGGTTTTGCTAGTTCTCTCTTCAAAGCATATATAAAACAGATTTGTAAAAGGAAACCACCTTTAACTTGAAATATGATTATCATGGCATTTTGCAGAATACTTGATCTGAATATTTTTCTTCTGTGGTAGATTAGAACTTTCCTTTGTAAACAGAGCCAGAAGTAAAAAAAAAAAAACAAAAAAAACCAAACCAGCATTGATCCACTTCCTTCACATGGGACTGGCATATGTATCTCAATCATGGACTTCCCCTGAATAGCAGAGGAAGAGATTGAAGTACGCTTTGTCTTACGATCATCTGATCATCTTTTGATCTTTCCTGTTCTTTAAATGCTTCTACTAAAAACCTCATATAGAAATACGGATCCCAACTGGGGGTTAATTTCATAGGTGAAATGTAATAACCTTGTACGTTTTTTCTTCTCTCCTGCACCCATAGACAAGAACCCAAATTGGAATTCAAAATGCAGAAGAAAGTACACAGGGCGAGCTTGGACAGCATGTCTTGGATCTGTTGTCTTGTGACCCAGGCTTTCAAAGCTTAAGAGGTCTTTTGATTTCTAAAAGAGGCTTTTGATTTCTTGCACTTCAAATGACTTTGTACTGTGTTTTGGTAGCCCACTGAGATTACAAAGTAATTATTGAGAGCTGTAGATAGCAAGTGTAAGTCAAAATACAAACACTTTGCTTTTACTGCTGCCTCAGGCCGAATCTTAAAGCCGCTTTGCCAGCCCATATGTCATGATTCAAAAGAATGCTGTTAACTTTCAAAAAAGTAATAGCTGAACGTAGTGTCAGGTAAAAATCAGTTTTCCTAAACTGCACTTAATTACTTTCCTGTTGTCCTTTTTTAATAGTTAAAATTGAAAACCTTTTAAAGTTTTTCTTCTCATCAGTGCGGTGTATGTTAGACTGAAAGTTAATTCTATGCAACATATTATTGGGTAGTTATTAAAACTTGTCAGGCCCTGGGCTCTTGGATACTCCAAAAGAAATTAATTGTACATGATTATTTATAAATATTCCCATTCTCATCCCCTAATACTGATGTAATTACTTGTGGTGGTTTGACCCTGGCTGGATGCCAGGGGCCCACCAAAGCTACTCTGTCACTCCCCTCTTTAACCGGACAGAGCAGAGAGAACTAAATCAAAGGACTCGTGGGTCGAGATAAGGACAGGGAGTGATCATTTGTCGGTACCATCATGGGCAAAACACACTCAACTTGATAAAATTAATTTAATTTATTATCAATCAAAATCAGAGAAGGAGAGGATAAAAACTGCTAAATCTTAAAACACCGCCCCCCACCCCTCCCTTCTTCCCGGGCTCATCTTTACTCCCAGATTTCTCTACCTACTCTCCCCCAGCGGCGCAGGGGGACGGGAATGGGGATTGGGGTCAGTTCATCACACGTTGTCTCTGCCGCTGCTTCTTCCTAGGGAGAGGACTCTTCCCCTGCTCATGCCTGGGGTCCCTCTCACAGGAGACAGTCCTCCATGAACTTCTCCAACGTGAGGCCTTCCTATGGGCTACAGTTCTTCACAAACTGCTCCAGCATGGGTCCATAATTTCCACGGGGTGCAGTCCCTCAGGAGCAGACTGCTCCAGCGTTGGGTCCCCTGCGGGGTCACAAGTTCTGCCAGCAAACCTGCTTTGGCATGGGCTCCTCCCCCCATGGGTCCGCAATGGCTTGCCAGGAACCTGATCTGGCTCAGGCTTCCCACAGGATCACGGCCGCCTCCTTTTGGGAATCCACCCGCTCCAGCGTGGGGTCCTCCACAGGCTACAGGGGGGGAGCTGCT
>NW_009259419.1:2183370-2195983 GCF_000687185.1 Egretta garzetta
ACAGGGAAAACTTCTAGCAGCTTCTCACAGAAGCCACCCCTGTAGGCCCCCCACTACCAAGACCTTGCCACACATTACTTTTCACATCTATCCAGTGCTTTCTTTTCTGTTTAGAATCCAGAAATTTGTTACACGCAGGAGGGAGTCTGTATTAGAACTGTTTTCGTGAAAGCATAGTCTAGCAGGCTTGCTAAATTGAGTTCCCTGTACTGGGATGCTGGTTTGTTTAATCCTGTAAGACACTTCACGTGAATGTCTAGACTCATTGTTGAAAGAAATAGAGCCAAGGAAAGTGATAAAAAGTTAAAAGAATAAAACAATGTAAAACTTAGCTTACTGTTCATTTTCTGCTATTCAGTCATCTTGCAAATTAAAACATGGGAAATACACAATGCTTGTGATTCATTCAAGTGAGATGCATGGTTGTTCTTTTGCAAGAACATCAAGATACCATTTGTGGTTATACTTCTGATTTTCTAGTTCAGATAGGAAAAGAAGGAATAGCCTGTACCATCCAAGCCAAAAATAGTTTTGCTATTTGTTCAATAATTTTTACAGAACAGAGACCTTAAAAATTGTGGTAAAATCTGGTTTAGTTACTTGAGAACATAGCAGTTCATGTATCAGAACAGACTTTTTTTTCTACGTAAGAATATCACACCATAATTGCTATAATAAAAACTCCTCACAGAGGAGTGTCAAGCACTGGAACAGGTTGCTTGTAGAGGTTGTGATATCTCCATCCTTGGAGTTTTTGAAAGCTCAGCCTTGGACAAGTTGATCTAACTTTGAAGTTGGCCTTACTCTGAACAGGAGGTTGGGCTACATAACCTCCAGAGGTGCCTTCTAACCTCAGCGTCTCTGGGATTCTGACTCTGAAGAGCTTGCAAATGGCAGAAGCTTCTGGTGCAGAAAATACTTCGTGCCTTCTGTGTCTTCTCAGATGTTTCTGTCCTACTTGCTTATATCCAAGTAGTGATTTTTCGTGCCAATCTTCATCTGTTCTTTTGTGTGTGATCTCAAGGTCTTCTTCACAGTTGGTTTGCATTAGTTTATGCAAGGAGGGTGTGGATGCTTATGGAAGTATAGGGCAAAGTTTAAAGTAGATAAAATACCTGATTTATTTTAATACAAGGAAAAATATGGTTTAAATATCAATGCTGCTTTTATATTTGTATAGGAATTAGACACTTTTAGTATTTGAATGTTTTGCATAAAAGAAGATAAGGAACGGTCTCATCTTTTTCACTGTATAATTATACCCAGCGTTGGTGACCAGCAACCCTTCCCTGTCCTCTCCTATCCCCCTCAGAATTTCTGCCTGAAGCATATGCTGGAAATACCTCAGCACTGGTTGGTTGATCCTATATATGCTTTATAGAAACAGTGAACAGCGCAGAAAAAAATATGTATCAGTAGTTCCCCTGTACAAAGAAGAGGACGGAAAATGCCAAGACTTCTGACCTCACACAAGGCAGACTTGATGGATGGTCCTTTGCTTTCAAACCTGCCACTCCAGTGCTGCTTCAGTCACTGCCTAGATGTTTTTTGGGACTATTTGCATTTTATTTATCCAATGTTCTTCTGTGCCCCTCCCCAGACTCAATGGTGGGGCTTTTACTGGAATGCCAGGCTGAGGGGTAGCTGGCAGCAAGACACCCTCATGCTTTTAAGAGCTCTAGAGTCAAGATTCCCATGGCAGTCTCCCTGCTCAGCTTTAATTTTTTTTGACATGTGTGCACTGAGTAAATTGAGAATGTGTTGTCACCAATATATTGCTTTCAGCTTGCATTATTGTTTTAACCAGTCATCAAGGTATGACAGTGTATGTTGCGTATTATAATCACGCTCAGAAGTAGAAGCAGAACCGAGTCAGAAGACTTATCTAAAAGATGGTGAAAGAAAGATGTATGTTCTTTTCAGTAGGTATGTGCTAGGAATTTATTAGAAGCTATAAAATGCTGAAATATAAGACAAAGTTCAGATTGTTTTAATAATTTAATTTTAAGATAAAGATTTCTGTGTGATAACTTGAAGCAATAATTCTTGCTGATAGAAAGCACATGGGCTAGGTAGACTGCAGAGCTGGAAATACCACTCCAGGTACCTGATTATTTGGCTCTCTGAGGGTATCCTGGAAAGTACAGAAGAAATTCTGTGACGAGTGACACTGATGAAGTCGGGTTTGCTACTAATCTGTGCTCTGCATCCCCTTTTTACCCCTACTCACCCCTCCTCAATAAAAAAAAAAGAACTCCACCCCCTGCCATTATAATATTGGAGAAGACCAAGACCATGAAGTTTGCCTGGACAAGAGGGAGCCAGTGGCCTTGGCTGGTTTGGATGTAATTGTGCACTGCCTGGCCAACTGACAGCCCACACAGAGGTGGTAGTGATTTGAGGCTGCACTTTTATGGCCTCTTGCTCACTGGGACACTACATTAAGTGTCTCTCTCTGTTCCCCACTGAAGTGCTCATTTTCATGAAACCTATCTGTACAATTGGTTCCCAAGTGGTTTTGAGAGGCTGGGAGGAGAGGCAGCACAAATGTAAGCCTTATCTCATTAAAATCTAGACTAAAAAACCATACCCCATGCTACAAAAAAAATTACCTAGTTAGGATGAGACGCTGAAGTTTGCGTGGTTTTATACTTTTTAGATAAAAAAAATACACCAACTGTTTTTTGGAGAGGAAAGTTTAAATCATCTCATTGGTCACTTTTCTGCTGTGATCTTTAGCTCCCTGTCCAACTTCAGGTTTCTTTTTCAGAGCTTAATTTAGATATTGTGCATGCAGTGCTGTTCTGTTTGAGTAACTTCTGCTCTCAGTACAAATTGTAATTTGATCGAAAAGCTTTTGTGTCCTAAGTAATAACCAAATTAGATGGTGTCTTCTGTTATTCTCTCCTCTGATAGTGTAACAAAAACATTTATTTCAAATACCTTCTTGACCTTTTTGAATTTTAAAACTTCAGCAAAAGCTTATTTGCTTTGTATTGTCAATACATTGCAACTGTCTTCACACAGAGCTTGCTAGGTGCCAAATCCCGTGGTCCTTTTTGCAATCAATTTTGGGGGGTATTTTAGATTATGTAAGAGATACGAAATAAATTTTCATCTAAAAAAAAAAACCAAGGAAAAAGAATTGTATTTTTATTGAAGGTCTGTTGTATTTCTATGTTGCAAATTGGTTTTATTCTCAAAGAGCAAATAAAAAAATCTATGTGGTATAATACAGAACACTAATGCAGATTTCTAGGATGTTTACCCTCTTTGCAGTGAGAACAGCATCCTTGCTTAAACAAGGAAAGAGCAAAATACTTTTTGTTTGGGAACTCCCATGCTTTCTAATTCTTGGAACGTCTTTGTCGGTAAATACACTTTTGCTTCCAGTTTCTAACCCGCTGTACTAATGTTAGTATAAGTTAAGTAACAACAAATTCTCACCTTTATTACAGTGTATACAGCCTTGAAATATTAACTGTGTCCAGCCTCAGGTACTTAGTACCACTTGGGTTGAGCAAGAGTAGTGACAAAAATGGAGCTCAGTGAGACGTGACAGACTGGAGCAAGCAGTGTCACCCATCTGATGGCCAGAACAATCTCTGCTTCTGCTTTTCTGCAGAAGTGTATGCTGGCTGCAGGAGGGGTGGCTGAAAGAATGTAATCAATAGTGGATGGAACCAGCCTTGGTGTTTATCTGTCCTGAAAGGTGATCGTCCAAGATTTAACAGTCTTAAAAGACATTTAAAAGTCATACTCTTTTATTGTGATGATTTTTCCCAGAGATAAGTAACTTGAACTTAAGAAATAGCTAGTGGTGAATTAGGAGTTAAGATTTAGCTTGCTGAACAAGAACCAGTCTTTGACTTGATGGCAGCTTGCCATGCCTTTAGGAATTGAGGGCCCCACCAGAACTGGCCTATCTTGAAAGTTGTGCTTTCTGGAAGTGTGTTATGTTCACTGCTGTAAGTGCATAGTGTCTTACTGGGGTGTGACTTCAAAATTACTTCTTGTTGGCAGTTTGAAACATGATTATGGGGATATAATCTGAGTCCTGCTGTTAAAGGTTCCTGAAAAGGAAAAGAAGACATTGCAGATGTCACCCAGTAGCAGTATGTAAACCGTAATAGAAAGCTGTTTGCAAAAGGGTGGCAGCTGAGATGTTTGTATTATCTGCACTTGTATTCACCGCTGATCCCATGTACAGGTGTAAGAGCATGTTAACGCATATGTGTGAGGACATAGCTCTCTGCACACAGATTTCTCTCTGCAGTTTGATAGACATTGCATCTCCCCACCCCCTCGTGAAATGCAGCTCTTCTTGTAATAAGGAGGTTTTGCTATTCTTTTAAGCTCAGTTCTGTATTGTATTTTATTGTGGTGCTTTGTGAATGGCTTCCTAGTTTTACTGCATAAGAAAATGCTGGCAGTTAAGAGTATTGTGGACGAGAATTCCTCACCAAGCTTACTCTGGTGCCGTGCTTGTTTAGCTTTGCTGGTCTGACATGCTTCTTCGTAAAATCTGGGGCACACAAAGCTGACTGTTAGGCATATTGCTTAGTAAATTTTATTTATCAGTGTGCTTTCTGGTTGTTTTCTGTGACAAGCTATCCAATATGTCAATTCCAAAAGTGGAGTCCTATGGAGCCCTGTGCAGTTTATTTTGGTATGAAATCTCTCTTGACAGCTGACAGTCCAGCCCCTGAGCAGTTTCATATCTCTATGAAACTCTCACCTGCTGCTCATTTGGCATTCAGTACTCTTTCTCAATTAAATCTTGAATATTATCCTCCTCACCCCTGCCTGCCTCTTTGTGACTAATTATTTGGTTTCCATGAAGAAATCATGCTGTTGGAAGACTTTGCATCTCTAATCATCTTTCACTTCTTTTTGTTTGGAAGGAACCTAATGGGGAAACAGACATTCGGTAGTTATGTTGACTTAGTTCAGGAACTTTGTGCACCCTTGACTTGCTAATTCTTCTGTCAGCGTCTCTTCTAGTGCCTCTTTTTCTGAATTTCTTCTGTGGGTCAGAATCAGGTCATGCTTTGTTTTATTCTGGCATTTTGAGGACGTTCCCTGTGTTGTTCTTACCAGTCAACATGCTTAAAGTTGGCTTTTGACTTCAAGAGTTGACAGAATGGTAGAGGTCTTGAATATAATTAAAAAAAAATGCAGTTGCAGAGGGAAAAGAGGCATTAGTATCGGTCTACAAATTATACATCAGAGAACTGAAAAACTTTACAGATTCCTAAACAGCAAGCTCCAAATCAAGCTTTTCCACGGTTGCATGCAAGAAGCAAATCTATAGGTAGCTAAGTTTCAGCAGTCCTGATGCTTATGGAGTTGCGCTTTTTTTTTTCCCCTCTCTTGCTAATCTCCTGTTCTCTTACAACTGTAACGAAGTGCCAGGTCCGAAGCTTGTGCCTGGATTCCCCCCCATCTAGCTCCAGATGTTCAGCAATGGCAGTCATGCCATTGGGCTTGGGCGATCTCTAAAGCTAGACTACTTTCATCAGCTGCTTTCCTTTCTCACTCATGGCATTTCTCTTAACCTCCTTGTCTCTCAGAGTGTTGTTCTTGGCATCACATCTCATTTCTTGTGCTGGTTACAGTCTCTTGAATTGTCTCTTCAGTGTCATCATTATCTGGTTGACTTATGCTTGCTGCTGAAAGTCTAGTTCAGGCTTTGCTTACTTCCCTGGTCTGAAATAATCTGAATTTCCTCATTAATGGGAAGTACAAGTTACTTTCAGTTCAGCGCTGATTTTCTATTTTTTCAGATACTATTCTGCCAAGGCATTAGACTCTGCAGTCTTTGAAGAGTAGGCAAGGAATGGCCAGACATTATTCAAATTATGGTCCAGAATTTATATTTCCCTTTCAGTTACTGTGAAAACTGTTTTGTTGGTCATTGTTTGGGGGGCATGGGGCTGCTTGGTTTTTTTGTTTTGGGTTTTTTGGTATGGGGAGGTTTTTTTGGTTTTGAAGAAGATCCAATCATCGGATCTATGTACGAAGTTATGAGGGTAGTTTCCTTGGGCTGTCTCTGTGTTTGACGGAGATACAGAGAGGCTTTCCCCTGGGGCAAGGGGGCAGTGGAGTGGGGATTCTTCAATGAACACCTCTACCTTTGCTCAGCTGGTGTTGGTAAAGACATGAAATGGTATCAGTGATGAGTTGCAGTGAGTTTGTCTTTTGTTTCTAGAAATAACAGTTGATATCAGAAATGAAAGAAATTTCCTTGTCTGTTTAGTCTCCATGGAGAATTCTATACCAAAAAGCGTAGATGCAGAAATTATCTACAAGAAAATATGTTTAATTACAAGTACTTGTTTTGGGCTTAGCGAGGGAAGAGAAGAGATCACAAAAACCATGTAGAAGAAGGTTCGTGTATTGGGGATGTGAGGCATTTGACTCCCTTTGTGGTATCGGTGCACATACTTCCGTAATTGAGAAGTGAACCGGGCCTCATTTCTTCATTCTGCTTCTTAAAGTTGAATTATAACTGTAGCAGTTGAGGCAACTGTAGAGTGGTGGAATAGGTTTATATTTCAAGTATTGGTTAACGTGGAGGGAGAGTTGAAGTATGCCTCTCTTGTAAATAGCCAGGCATTTCCCATATGTAAATGGGTGTTGTATCCTCCAACTATGCTTTCTCTTTCATGTCCTGAGGTTTTTTAAGACCACTTACGCTTGCTTGACTACAAGATAAGCAAGGAAATTATTGAAACCAGTTTTAAAATTTAACCTGGGGTATTCTTCCTCTGTTGCTCTGCTAATGCTTTGCATGCTGACCTAGAAGAATCACAGTCCAAGATCGTAGGTACTGTAATGCAGTCTTCAACTGCATGAATTATTTTCTCAGCTGCCTGCCAGTTGTGCTTAGTCCTGGTGCATTAATGAAGTCCTGTTATGTTGTTCTAAACCAGACTTAAAACAGCATGTCTTAGCCTTTGCCACTGCATGGAATAGACAGGAAAAGCTGGCAGTGGAGCTGTGTAGACTCCAGATACCCTGTATAGGACACTGGTGGTTGTGTGCTATTTACAGTAGCATCTGAGTAGTATCGCACGTGGTACTGTACCTGTGCACCTTCTCCACCACACCCCTTGCTGCTTCCTCTAATGATACAACTTCAGTATTAGGGACACTTTCCAGAGAGAGAAATGCAAGAAGCATGGAAGAATGCAAGTTCTGTTCTTACTAGTTCCTAGAATAATGCCCATAATTAATTAACGCTTTGCATTCAGGAACAGGTTTTAATTCTTGACCTTCTAGAGCCTTTGAAAAGTGTAGAATATTTTACAGATTTGCTATGTTTAATATACTTGGGCAGTTACATACGTATTATGTTCACATGATGCATGGACATGCATCTGTTCTTAGTGCTTTCTGGTTTTATGTGGTCTCGCAGAGACACTGTATTTGTTTTATTTAAATGGGAAAAAGAGGTCTCCATTTCTCAGAAGTTTTCTCATTTTTGCTTCACAGAAACTATCTTAGAGCATGGACACCAGTAAGAAGACAGAACCCCCTTTATCTGTAGAAATGGTACAACAAAGGGCCAATCCTGATCGCAGTCCTTCAGCATCGATTTATGTTCCAGAGCAAGGTGGCTACAAAGAGAAATTTGTAAATGCCGTGGAAGATAAGTATAAATGTGAAAAATGTCACCTCATCTTATGCAATCCTAAACAGACTGAATGTGGACACAGATTCTGTGAGACCTGCATGAATGCCTTGCTAAGGTATGGTTGTTGTGATGGAATGTGTTGATATCTTTAAAACTTGTGAACTGCTGAAAATAATGTGAACACCATTGTAGTTATAGGAATATATTAAGCTAATGCCCTGGCTCAAAGCAACCTTCTGCCTTGTTGCTTGCTTGATTACTTGTTATCCCTGTGCTGAGCAAACATTTGTGTTCTACTCCAGGTCAGGATGAGACAACTGAGCTTTCTATCAATATTTTTGAATCAGTTGTTAAAGTGGCAGTATGATATGTAATGATGTGTTAGGTAAGAATTTCATTGCCTGTGGAGCCTAGACTGAGTAGCTATTTCATGTGACTGCTAATACGGCTAGTTTGGTGTAGGATGTGCTTACTAAATTGTGGCTGTGTGAGGAAGTGAGCCTGCAGAGGCTCCTCAGAGTGATGGTACCTAGTCTAGCTGCGGACCCAACCTTACAGTTGAGTGGTGGGACCCTTGGATAATGTAACTGCTTGTGGAGCTGCTTCTCCCTGTAGCCTTTCTAGCTGTATGTCCTGGAGCGTGTATGTTTTGTGGATTCCAGGAGGGTCAGGAAGGCTGGCTTCTCTATTACTGGGATGTTTGGGCCAGAGTGCAAAGTGGGTGAGTGAATGTTACAGACATAAAATGAATGCTGAGAGATGCAATCTTTCCCAGTCTAGGTAAGAATAAGAGTGCAATCATTCAAAGAGTATCTAGCTTTTAAGAAGTATCTGTGCATCAGTGGAAGTATGTTTCTCTGCCTCTCAACTTTGATGCGTTGCTATTGGTTGTGTTCAGCAGTGTGATTTCAAAACTTGGTTTAATGTTTGGAGACCATTCTGCAAGCTTTAATCTCCTGGGGTAAATAAGCAGTCAATACTTCTATTTACTACTGGGAAAGCAGAGGTGTAGAAGAGATTGAGCTCACTGGTTGTATTGCTTACTAGACTACTAACAGAGAGAGGATTTGACTTTGGAAGGTCTTGGTGATCTCCTGTTTACTTTTTGTGACCATCTTCACTCTAGGTATTAGTTTATATTTCACTTGCAAATACTGTAATCTCTGGTAGATAAAAATCAGAACTACATGCAGCATGGCAAAAGAAATTGCAGGATATTACATTACTCTGTCTCATAATAAAGAGTAACCTCTGTACAAGGGTCTGTAGCTCACTAAGCCACTCCTGTAGGTTTTGTGCTACAGCATGTCAAATTTAAAACAACGAAAGTCCACCAACTTTTCTTTCAGTACACATTTTCAGGTGAGGCGTAGTTTGTATTTAAGAAATGCAGTTATTTCTTTCTGAATGTATGTGTTTGGAAGACTCTTACATGGTTAATAACAGTGACTGCAGAAAAGGAAACACTTGCCATGCTTGGATGTGTGCAGATGGACAGAGCAGATCCTTAACAATCTAAGCAGTAACAATTCTGGCATTGCTGGAATCCAGGCAATTTTCCTTCCCTGCTGTGAGACATGCACATGTGCTTATTACAGTGCTGCTAGAATATGTGTAATTTTACCTTCCTGACTTTCCAACCAGTCCGTTATTGAAAAGGACACATGGGTAAGGCCATCCACCACACTGCTCTTTCATTCGAGTTATTTCACTATATTTAAGTGCTTGTTGCAAACAAATCCTTTCTAAAATTAAATTTAGAGCTTTTTTTTTTTTTGAGATATAGTGTGCCATAAAACTTGGAAGCAAAATAAGTTTACATTGTTGCTGTATTTGGCACAAAAATTTTTCATTCAGTGTTGATACGCTGCTGCACACACACACACTGATTATATGCTAGCAGCTTCTGTTCCAGGGTTATATGAGGACAAAGAATTGGGAGTCAGTGTAGATAATGCAGTAAAGATGTCTGCTCAGTATGCAGCAGTAGTTTAAAAGAGCATGTGGAATGCTTGAGTGAATTCAGTAAGAGCAAGGAAAGCATGACATTGTATTAAACACTGTATGCCCTCAAGTAGATTAGTTTGTTTCCCTTATTTTTTTTTTTTTAACTTAAGAAAAATATTACAGATATTGAAGCTGCAAGGTAGTTAAGATGCTCAGAAGTACAATGAAACACAGAATGGTCAACTCAAGGAGCAGAAGCCAGTGAGATGATTTTAAATAACCCCACTGATTATATAAAGTAATCAAACTTACTCAGCCTTTTACACTGATTTCCACTGCTGCTAGCAGCTGCAACTTAACGCATCCTGTCAATGAGTTGCTTTACCAAAGAATTCACCTGGCTTTTGCCTAGTACTTTTCATCCGTAGATCTCTGTGCTTTATGAGGGAGATCAGTATGACTATCCCCGTTTTACATGGGGAAAAGAAGCTAAAAAGGAATGAATGGATTTACATTACAACACCTAGCAGATCAGAGCCCGAAACAGCTGTAGGAATCCAGGTTTCTTATACTCCAGTTCAGTTCATAGGTTGCTTTGCTCCTCAACCTACCTGTTGTCTGAGAGATCAGAATTTTGGTAAATAGATTACCAAACCAGCTACAGGGCAATAGTTCAGATAAAGGAGGGGGCAAGCATCTGTAACAGTTGCTAAAACCAGAACAGACTTGAAGGAAATGGACATAAATACTTTTTTTTACCCTAAAAGGATGTGTAATTGACTGTTAGAGAAAGTAAAGTTTGATTAGGTGTTGTTTGGAAAAAGACTGGATGATTGAAGAGACAATATTTTGCCTATTTGCGCAGATGGATTGAGAAGTGATGAAAATTGTGGATCAGGCACAGACTGTAAAA
Organism: Egretta garzetta; assembly: GCF_000687185.1. Classification (NCBI taxonomy): domain Eukaryota; kingdom Metazoa; phylum Chordata; class Aves; order Pelecaniformes; family Ardeidae; genus Egretta; species Egretta garzetta. The sequence continues at coordinate 2,193,870 of NW_009259419.1, forward strand.
TAGGGAATGAATTCTGCCGCCTTGAAGAAAACCACTGCGCAGTTGGCTGGAGGCGTGGTGGTCTTATTTCCTCGGGAATGCCAGATATTGTCCACTGAAAACTCAGTGTTCAGATTTTTTGAAATAACATTGTGTTATCTCATTATAATGAACTATATCCACTTTTAATGATTTTTAAAATAAATCGAATAATCATAACTAAATGCCTCATAAACAAAAATTTTTGTACTACAAAAAAATCAGATGAGTTAAAATAGTTTTTCTCTTTTCTTTTCTCTCCAGTTCTTCTAGTCCAAAATGTACAGCGTGTCAAGAAAGCATAGTAAAAGATAAGGTATTGTTAAAATGGTTTCTTATTCAATAGTATTGAATTGTGTGGCATACATAAGATGTGTTAACTGCTTTGTGGTAGTTATTTCATAAGTCTAATAATCTACCTCAGGAAAACAGTTTTGTTATAAAACCTAAACCATGTATTTTATACAGGAAGACAGCTCATTTTTCCCCACGGTAGAAAACAACGTTAGCTTTGTCCCTAATGTCCAGCCAGGTGTCACATCTTGCCACATTGCAGTTGCCCTCCCATCAGCCGGGAGGATGACGAGAAATACTGCGTCCCCTGTAGATGCAGAGATGGGGCAGATCTAGAGAAACCTTACTCCTGATTTGGCTCCAGACCGGTGTCTACTGTTTCAATAATCTCTTTTTACAGTGTGTTGTTCTGTGAACTGCACTGGAACCAGAACAGTGTGGAGTTACTGTAACTCTGGTAGAATGAGATCCTTTTTATATGGGTATTTCACTGATACCCTCCTCACTGTTTTTCACAGCAAAACTTTGTGTTGCCTTTGAAAGGTTGAGGGTAGACAAATTTCTTTTTGACTTAATACATGGTTTATGCAGTTTTTACATTAGATTTTTCTAAAGTATTTAGTAAATTCTTTGTGTTAGTAGTCTTCCCTGCTTAAGTGAGTACTTGTAACCATTTTCAAGAAAAGGTTAGCGGGTACATTAATCTCTCCTTGTCTGAACTCAAAATAGTTCTCTGAACAGTGCTCGGCATAATCCAGTTTTGACATGGATGGGCTCTCCAGGAGCTCAGACCAATAATCATGACGCCTACTTTATTTGTAGTTTTAACTCTGACTTTCTAGCTCCCAATATGCATAAATATGTACATTCGTTATGAAACTTCAAATATCTCTAAACCCAGGAGGGGGACAAGAAGGGCAGTGTATATTAAATACATGTTAGACTAACTGTGCAAGACAGTGATTTTCATGAAACTGGAAACCTCTCTCTTCCCATGGAGTGCTGATGTCCAAAATCACTGAAGAGCTTTTAGATGGTCTTGGGAAAAATGCTTAAAAATTATCTTCTTACCTTGACTTCAGTCAGCAAAACTGTACTGGCAAACTGATTATTCAAATGAGATTTGTTGATTCATTAAACTTCACATGTGCATTTGAAAAGTAAACAGAAATCAGTGACCTAAGTTAGATGAGATCAGATGAGAGCTGCTGCAGCGTTTCCTTCTTCACTGATAGATTCATAGTCACTGTGGACAGATCTGATCTTAATTCTTTGTTGTTGTTAAATATTAGTATGCAGAACTGTTCTGTAATTATGGTATCCCTGCAGTGTACACAGTATCACAGAACTTTGTCAGAGAAGTAGTCATAGGTTGGGTTTCGTTCTTTGGTATTTCTGAACAGTCACGAAAGCAATTGCAAAATAACTGGAAGATTTTATTGCTTTGGTTTGGACTTCAAAGTAGTAATAATGGTCTTCAGTCCTCATTCCCAGTTCCTGCTCTTCGCAAGGGACTTCTTAAGAGTGCAGTTATGTTGTCTCTTCATCTTGTACAGGGTATCACCCAAAAAAGATGAAAAAACCAAACCCCAAGCTCTATTTCTAACTTCTTGCAGTTGCGTTCTAGACAAAAATGCTGGAAAGGCTTATAAAAGTTTAAATGGAGAGATGGTTAAAGCCTGCTTATCTGTGAAATAATAAACCTCCTCCAGTCTAAGACCTTAGAAAATATCTTTAATTATATGTTACCACTGAAGTGCAAGTAGGTGTTCCAGCTAACCACTGTGGGACTGCCTGCCTGG
>NW_009259419.1:2195995-2222845 GCF_000687185.1 Egretta garzetta
TGTGCTTTAATTCACCAGCTTCCCAAACAGTGTAGAGAGTTCTAGCATATGCAGGCCTGTTATTGGCAAGTAAATAGCAAAATATTTAGTCCTTTTTTGTACCTTTTACTTTATTGTACTTATAGTAGAAGTGAAGCAGTAGTAGAGCATCTGTCCAAATACTATCTTTCACTGGGCTGCTTCATAGTGGAGGAATTCCAGTGTTGTGCACATTTAAGAAAAATGGAATGCTAGGATTTTATTTCTGGCACATAAAGATAGAATTGAATGACAATGCTGTAGCCAAATTGCGTGGCTTCTACTTTACTTGAACTTGCATATTCTTGAGAGGTTTTAAATTTCTAAAATGAAGTGATTTCTGATATTTCAGGTATTTAAAGATAATTGCTGCAGGAGAGAACTACTTGCCCTTCAAATATACTGTAGAAATGAAAACAAGGGCTGTAAAGAACAACTGTCTTTGGGTCAATTACTGGTAAGTAATCTAGCATAGTCATAAGCTTCCTTTTGAGTTAAAGAATGAGAAGAAATCTTGTAAATTAAAACCTCAGTCCATTTCTTGACTTGCTCACACTAGTGGTTAATCTGATTTATGAATGTCAGAATAGAGTTAAACTGTTTGAAACTCAGCTTTTCCATGAGCTATAAGGAATTGTAGTAAAAAAATCACATGATTGTGTGACACTAAAGCTCAGAAATGTAAATGCATGAAGCAAATGAGAACTGGAGGGAGAACTAAAATTGGGAAAAATCTTAATGTGAGGAATTTTAATTCCTTTTTTGGTCTGTTTTTATTTTTATTTACCAGTCTTAACCCTCTCATGTAAGTGGTGGTTTATGCGTGGAGTTAAACCTTTGGCTTCTCCAGACTTGTACAAAATAACTTGTAGCTTTGTTTCATGAAGGCGTAACATAGTAGTAATCTGGTAATTTATAGCAGTCTGAGGGACGGCTACACAGCAGTCTGCTGTGAGATGTGTAGGTACTTAAACTTGCTTTGAATGAGCAAGCTCAGGTACTTAAACAACTTAAAGCAGCATCTATGTTTATGTGGAATAATATACCTTGATAAAGAGTGCTTACCTCTTGTTTAAATAGCCTGTGTGGAATTTTGGACTCTGGTAGAATGCTTCAAGTATAAAAGTAGCTTGTGTACATCTATAATACAGTGAAATCTGTATGGAGTGTAAAGTCAGAAATGCATTCCTGAGCAGATTTGTTAGTGTTTGCTCTTGCACAATGTAGTGCACAAAAAAACTTTGCTTACTTTCATTCCGAGTTATTTGTGGGATGTCTCAAAGGATAGAAGACATGCACAAAACTTAGTTGGCTTGACCTTTTTTTTTTTTTTTTTAAATCCTTCAGATGCATTTGAAAACTGATTGTCAGTTTGAAGAACTCTCGTGTCCTCATGCTGATTGCAAAGAAAAAATACTGAGAAAAGATTTGCCAGACCACGTAGAGAAGACCTGTAAATACCGGGAGACAACCTGTAAATACTGTAAAAGCCAAGTCCCAATGATTATGTTGCAGGTGCAGTATTTTCTTGTGTACATAGAACAAGATTCCATACATTAATGTGGAATAATAACTCTTCCTGTGCTTCTGTGTAGCTGCCAGTAGAGTCTTGGCCTCTCAGCTAGAATTAGTAAGTCAAAAAAATAAATAGGCCACTTTTTTTTTTTTGCTGCAAAAACACCAGCTACTGCACTGACTGGGAGACATTTTCTTTTTTCTCATGTTCAGATACTGCATTTAAAAAAAAAATCAGACCCACTGCATAATATTGATACTAAAGTAATTTTTGCTATGCTTTTTTATTTTGCATGAATTGAAATAATAAATGCAACCACCATCATAACAATTAAATGTTGTGGAGGAAAAGCGTAAGCATAGCAATTGACTGGAGAAACGGCATCTTTCTGTATAATCCTTCTTGGATCTGTGTGATCTGTTATGAGAGGAAAGGAGGAAACAATGTAAAAACAGATTGTGTCCTGGCATAAGCAGCAGTGGCACGTGACAGGCCTAGGCAGAGTTACTGCTGTTCCTGGCACGCGAGTAGGTTGTCTGATAAGCAGCATGCCGTGAGTTAGAAGTATAGAGCAGAGGTTGAGAAAGTCATACTCGCTTCACATGTAGAATTGTAACTTGACTGTGTTTGCATTATTTCACATTGAACTGTATTATGCTGAATCTCTTGCTGTAATTTTGACTCTTTTTAAAAAAAATTCTGTTCACATAGTTTGACAGTCTCGGATCTTGGACCTTCTAGTGCAGTAAGAGTGATGTGAGCCTTCACCTGACAAACAATGCACAGGAACACAAATGAAAATTAAGTCCTGAATGATCTTTGAGCAAAGAATGCTTCTCATGTCATTAGAAAAAGGCATAGGTAGAAGCTCACCAAGTTCTGATTTCGATCTAGCTTTCAATTATTTGGGTGTAAACTCGTACTTTAATAATTGTGCATTACCTAGCAGAAGATGGCTGAGATGTGAAAATACACAGAGAAAATTGAGTTTACACTGTGTTTATTCTTGCACACTTCTGATACAGAGGCGAAACTGTATGTAGTTAGATTATGGATACTGTTCTTACTGAATTTTCTTTAGGCTGGGAATTGATGTGAGGCAAAAAGTGACATTAAAAAATGCGTGGTGTCTTAACAGACAAAATCAGTCAGTATTAAATACGTCTCATTGTACAAGCTGGATTTCCGTATCTAAGCAACATGCTCACAGGTTCCTTGTAGGCAGTTTCTTTTTATAGGAGCAATGTAGTTAAATTTTTGAGAGTCTGAAAACATCCTTACGTTTTGAGGAACGTAGAACTCTGGTTTAGTTTAAGAGCTCTCTCTTTTATCAAATGTTGATGGATTTGACATTTATGGAATCTTTGAACTAGCAGTAGCTTTCAAGATATTCAGAAGCCGAGGCAAGCTTTAGTCTATCAGATTTTTAATTCACAGCGAAACCTGTTTTAGACATACATGTTGGAAGCGTGAATGGCTTATTACTCTGAAGTACAGAAAAGAGCGTTTGTAAATAAAGTAATTGTTCTCCAAAATCTTAAGTGCTGGGAATCTGAGTTGCTTTAAGAGATAATAGAAGTGGCTTATCCAGAGAGCCAAAGAGGTTTGTTAAAATGTAGTTTTATGCTGATGTGTCACTATTTTGATTATAATACAGCTGGTACCATTATTCACCTGCCCTTAGAAGTTCTAAACAAATCTGCATTTGTAAATCAGAACATTTCCACAGTGTTACATGTTCTCATGTTATCATTGGCTTATATGTTTCAGTACATAGAAAAAGGACAGTTTTGCTTTCATGTTGCTTTAAGGTGCAGAAAGCCCCACAATGAGAAAATTAGCAATTGGCTGCTATTTTTCAAATTTTTTTCACCTAGATTTGTAGAAGTTCAGTGATTATAGAAATGCAGATGGTTTTATTTGTTGTGGCCTGATAAAATGTTGCCTCATTGTACATTAGTAATGAGAATCAGAAGCTTAATGAGACTGTGCATTTGAATGAAAGGCTCCTTTTGACTTCTAATTTGAGTTTTGTCACCCAGAGCTTGAGTTCATCTCTAGCTTCTGTAGCCTAAAATTTTGTCTAATGCAATAATGACTGAAGCAGGCCTCAGTGACTTGAACTGAAAATGGAGATAGAGGGACCGTACCGAGAAAAAAGGTATGCAAATGGAAACAAAAATAATTTTACCGGAGTACTTATGGTTCATGTCTTCATAGAATCCCATGACCCGTGGGGTAGGAAATCCCCATTGTTGGAGGCAGACTCTTTAGTTAATAATGTTAGTACACATTTTTTTAGATTCCATTTGTCTTGCCTGCACTGTCATTAGGTGAGTTAACTTCTTAATTTCTTCTCTTTTGTTTAAACCATCTAAAAGTTGGGGTTGTAACTCCTGGCAGATAAAGAAGGTGCATTGTTAAAACAGAAATTAGTAGCCTGAAATGCTTCTGAATTATTGTATTTTTCTGTGGATAATCCACAAAACTACTTGGAAGTGCTTCTTTTATAAAATTGATACTTGGGCAGTAGTAGTATGATGCAGATGTGGAAGGACAGCATTACTTAGTGCCTAGGCTCTTCACTACCACCCTGGCCACAACAGGGTGCCCTAGGCAGACCCCACCAAGACAATCTGGGCTCTACCCAGTAGTCTGAGATACCACTGAGCTGACTGGGACAGCCACTGGGGAAGACATGAGACATTGCCTTCTTGCTCCCTTGCCACTGCTCTGGAACCAGATACGTTCCCACTGTGGCACTGGCTTCTATGGGGAGCCATATTAATATCCTGGCCGCTCCTCACCTGTGCCAGGTGCCCTGCATGTGGCATCACCCATGTTTTATGATGCATTTGGGTTTGTGTGCTGGACTGGGTGAATTTAGCTGGTTGGTAGGAAGAGGGTTCTGTCACTGGAATGGGATTAGGGTGGTATATCCTGAAGTAATTGGAAAGGCTCCCCTTGGTTCCAGAGGGTGGGCCCTGGGATGTAGAGTGAGGAGGAGAACTGGAGAGGGCTGAGAAGCTGCATGGTGGCTTTTTATCTCTAATCGAGAGTCAGTGTCATCACCTTTGCCAGACTGGGCAGGTTAGAGGAGAGAATGAGTTAAAATCAGGGAATGAATGTTAGAAGGGAGTATTATTTTTCTAGTTTTGTAGTTGATAAACCATTAAAGAAGTTTGTAGGGCAGTAGGCTCACAAAGCTATGTGGTAGCGTGTGATGTCTCTCTTCAACCCGATTACAGATGTGTTCAGAATGAGGGGGGGCCCAGGCCCAGTTCTTGAGACTGAGCAGAAATGGCCCCGTGAGCCATTGCTGATCAGAAGAGTACGATAGTCACCCTGACAGAGGTTACTCTGGGGAGAGATGATGTGGGTCTGTAGCATTGCTCCTGGTTGGGTGTCCATGGGTGGGGAGGGACTGAAGCTAGCTCCTCACCCCCACATTTTGGGAGGCTGTCCCAGCTCTGTGGCTAAGGAGCAATTTAGGCTTCCTTGCTTTCTGTCACTGTGCCTGCCTACATGTGCTACGCCAAGTGAATTAGTGAGAGTAAGAAGGATGGCAGGATAGACCTGCTTCAGAACAGCATACCTGATGATCTGTTTTTAAAAGCAAGGAGGTATACATTTTCAGATATTTGCAGATTTATGACAGAGTTCTGAACCAAGGCCTTTCATATCTTGGAGATTGGGTCTCCTTTATGTCTTGGTTTTGTTTCAAAAAATAGACATAATATCGGGGCAAAAAAGGCATGCTATTTGTTCTTCCTTTTCTAACAGGCTTATAAATCTAGACCTTTGTTTCCTTTGCTTTTCTTAAGTACCAGAAATGAAACAGTTTGTTTCAAGTTGAATGGGACCTGTCACTTGACATGAAACAAAATTTTTTTTCTTTTCCAGATTTTTCATTTTGTTGAGAAAAACTGAGAAGAAATATAAATTCAGTTAGCTTGGGCCTGATTTTCTTCCCTCCGTATGGTGATACGGTTTGACAGCTATACTGAAGTACCTATCGTCATCTAGGTTCAGATCAAAATGCCTGCTCAGCATCATGATAAAATTTCAACATCTCTTTGAACTTTGGGTGTATAACAGTGAGACTTAGTATCAGACGTCTGGGAATCAGAATTAGAAAAGAATTGGAAGGGGAATATCCATACATAGGAAAGAGATTTTCTGAGCATGGGCAATGCACATTTTTTTTAAGAGCTTTTTCCATGCACTGTATAACCTTACTGAAAAGGACATTTGCAGTGGTTCTGCTCACTTTTAAAGATGCCTGGTTTTGTGAGTAATTCTTGGGGAAGAAAACTTAACTTTTATCATTGTTTCATTGCACCAAGTGAAAACAATAAAATGGGAAGCAAATCGGTTTACTCTGTGTGGGAAAACACAAGAAAACCCTTATTTTGCTTCAGAATATCAACACATCTATTGAAAGCATAAACTGATGTTTGAGCAGTTGCGGTTCTGTAACTCTGCACAATTGGGATAAACATTAAAAAAATCTTGTGTGTTTCTTTTAATTATTGTAGGCTGCTTTTCTTTGCAGGTAAGTCCTCTCTTTAATTTCAGAGTCAGAGTGATTTGTGGTTTGTTTGCTTTTTCCTCTGTAGAAACATGAAGATACAGACTGCCCGTGTGTCATGGTTTCATGTCCTTATAAATGTAGTGTTAAAACACTCATGAGGAGCGAGGTAAGAAGTCATGCCCAGTGTTGTGCTGAAAAATTAAATAATTTTTTTAGTAAGATCTCGCAAGAATTTTGCCAGAAGCCATTTACTTATTAAAATGTGAGATCTAAAGAAAAGCTTTTTCTACCACACAGTTAAGTGTGATAACACTCAAATATTTCTAACGATTTCTTGAAAAATTATTTTAAAAGAAGTAATTTCATAGTTTTGTGTCATTATTACACTTGGCTTGCCCAAGATTAGCGCATGTCTTTCCTGCTTTCATTTTTACTAGCTTTCCCCCTTCCCTTCCCCCATTTGAAGCATTTGTTGAGCACAGTAGAGCAGCATCTTGAGGTAGTTAGCATATATTAAAATTGACAAGAATTAGTAAAGACTAGGAAAATCATAAACGTGTAGAATCATTCCATGGAAAAACTTAAGTTACAATTAAATCTGTTAAATTTGGGAAAAAATAATAACTGACACTTAAAGAATTAGTGTAAGATAAAGGGTAATACGAGTACAGCATTCCAATAGCCCGATGCAACAACGCATAAAAATTTCTCTTAATGTGTCAAAGTGCTTGCAGTAATATACAGACCAGATTAAAAAAAATTAAAACCTGTGTTGTTTGAACAGATCCATGTTCTTGTACATAAATGGATATAAGTAGCATCTGTCAAAGTTGATGTGCGTTATTTTTTCCTAAAAATAGAACTTACCAAGGATGGGGAAGAGCTCATTTAAGTCTTCAGGACTCTATAAGCCTCACTTAAGGAGAGTTAAGTTTCTGATCTGAGGATAAGCTTTTCTCTTTTCACTGATACTTATTTCCTGAGTTGGATTCATACTATTTTTCAGTTACACTTGTAAATTATCAATCATGTGATAGTGCACAAGGCACATAAGGCACCTGCCAAACACAGGGGCAGTCTTTTCCCCCAGCATAATGAAATACAAAATGTATGATAAATACTGAACCTATTAACAGAAATTGAGTTGCTAAGAAAAGAGAAAATATGTATACTGAGCCAATTCTATCAGTGCTTACTTCTGAGTTTAGATCCTGGTTCTGGAGCACTAGAGCATAGTCTCAAATCTTGACTTCAGCAGTTAAAGTAAGAAGAAGAGGTATATCTGAGTGCTAATAAGAATGGACCCATTAAAGCCTAGGTCGTTACACCTATAGTCAGAATTGGGTTCTGAAACTATTGGTAGAATCAGAACTTTAAACAGTCATCTTGCCCTGCATCATCTGTTGCTGTATGTTGCTTAATTTTTTTCTGATACTGTGAAAATATATTATTACTTAGCTGCATGGTTAGGGACAATGACTCTAATGCAGAAAATGGGAAAATGCCTGCCTAACAGTTTGAGAAAATTCTGTAGTGTACCACAAGTGAATATCTTACTGTAGAATAAAAGGCAATTTTTTGTGTTTAATTCGTAACTCTTTGGCAGACTTCTAGTTTTGAGAAGTTGAAAATGTGGCATTCTTGTAAAGCCTGTTACACCACATGTCTCTTTCTTATTTGGACTGACTTTTTTTTCTGAAGCACATGTCTTTTGAAGCTATACTGTGAATTTCTACAGATAGTGTTTAGAACATCATAGGTGTATATCAGAGATGAGTGACCGAATGCATCTTGGTACCTGATTTTTAAAGACTGTCCTGTCTGTTCCAGAGCGACATGTTCAAAGCAGAATTGGTTCACCACTTCTTTCCATGGAGGTGGTTGAGCTGAGTCATGTGGGGCTTATGGTGTGGGAATTTCAAAAGAGATTTTGAAACCCAAGAGGGTGATGCCAGCTGAGGAGCTAGGCTCTAGCTCCTGTCTGCTTTGTGGGCAATACAAACTGCAGATCCTGTTTTTGAAGAGAGAGTGTTTGTTGCACTACCCCTCCCAAAAATGGCTCTTTGCTCCAACTTTTAGGCAGTTTGCATCCAGTTGCTGCCCTCTGTGCTGCAATGGCTGCTGTCTGTATATATGTATATGCTTCTGTGAATTGGTTTATTTTTAAATGAAAAGTGGTCTGTGCTCGTAATAATCCGATATTGGAATAAATCTCAATCTGTGAAAAATGCAGGCATTTTACTAATCAGTATTAATCCTGTGTACTGCATTTTTTTAAAGTTACTTAATTGTACCTATTCTAAAACTCTTTGTCTGTTTCATGCAGTACTTGTTAGTCTTTTTTGTGTAATTTAACGTTAAATTTGGGCACGGAGAATTGCATGTTATGTTTTGAAAAATTGGTTCCTCATGAAATTAGGGTTAGAAAAAATGTACTTTATACTACAGTGAAACTGATCTTAAGACTTGCTCAGAACACTAGTAAAAAACTGGCCTGTTGAGAAGAGATTGTCATTCACTAAAGTCAAATGAAATCATATAAATAATTGTAGAGTGTGTTCTTTTTGTTCACTTTTCCAAATTGGATTGCCTATTGAAATAGTCTTTAGTAGAAGTTTCACTGTATATTAAATGTATCACACTGTATACTGTATTGGCATGTGCGTGTGGTTTACATATGTGTATATATAGTATTTGCACTTTAGGTCAGACTGGAGAAAATATACACACGTGTATTGTATGTTCTGCAACCGGCACACAATACAAACCTGATAACCTGTGCCCTTTATGTTTTGAGCATTATCATGCAAACGTCTTTTGCCAAAACTCACATTTTTTTCCTATTGCAGTTGAATGCACATTTGTCAGAATGTATTAATGCCCCAAGTACCTGTAGTTTTAAGCGTTATGGCTGCACTTTTCAGGTCAGTATATAACAATTATACTTCCCAATTGATGAAAGTCTGCAAATAGAACCTAACTCTTTGACGTGAAAGTTCTGGACTTCTTTAGTCTTGGTTAAGGAAAAGTCATCCAGTTGCACCAAATGATTATGCAGCAGATGTTTGGTTTTCCATTTAAAAAATAAACAATATGAAAAGCCCACACATTCCTGCAGTGGTTTGGGAGTTCAGTTATTTAGTTACTTCTTGTTGAAATAGGAAGATGATACATTTGAAGAACTCTTAAACTTAGAATAAGAGGAAAGACACTTTTATTCTTCAGAAAATAGACTAGTAACTTCAGTTGTTTCTATGAAAGTATTTATTTTCTTGAGCTAAGTATGTTTATATTTTCTCTCATTTGTGTGTCTTAATATTTTTATTAAGGTTAAACATAGGTTAGCACACTTAAAACACGTATTTTTATGTGCATTCATATGTCTGTGTGCACACAGGTGTATAATCAAAGCACAGCATGAAATTTATTTATTTTAAAAAAAAAAAAAGTTCTAGATTTTAATCCTGGCAATCCCTGCGATATTTTAAAAATAATTAAAAAAGCCAAACCTTAGAGTTTAGTGTCAGTAGTATTATTCCGGTCTCTTCCAATATTCTGCTTCCCTTACTATACATCTTGGGGAATTTGGATTCTTATATAATGAAGAGATTAGTCAGGAAATTTCAGAAACCGCTGACAGGAAAAAATTGAGTTTATCAGATAGTGTGACTCATTTGTTAGCCCGTGATAACGTAAAGAGACAAGAACTGTAAGCAGCAATTATTTGCAATAAAATACTTCCTGCAGGTATTTCCAGCTTCTTAAATAACGAGCATTCATCATTTTAAGTGTTAACAGTAATGCTCTTAGTGGTAGAACTGATCAATGCTGTAACCCTGCCCACTGTTATGTCGTATGTATTGCCATTCATTTTATGTATGTATATGTGTGCATATATGTACATATATCCACATATATATTTTTAGTATTTTATATAGAGTACATACCTTGAGGATCATTGAAACCCTTTCAGTTACTTTGCAGCATATCTACCATCAAAGCTAACATATTCTGCATTGCAAAACACTTACTGAGGTAGGTGTAATGCAACACAATACAAATAAAGAAAGTAGTATGGTCTGCATCTTATGTACTCTGTATATGATCTATGTGTGTTCTGTAAACTTTTTATATAGTGGTTATTTGTAACAGCACTTATAGGTTGTGCAGAGGCAGCGTATCTGAATATAGAGCAATCATGGTAACATCTTAGGAAGACAAACTAGGCATTGTAATATCTCTCAAAGTAGTTTATAAAGCTGGCAGTTTCCAGTGATGATAAATTTATCTTAAATATTTGTCTTTAATACTCAACTGAGGGAAAATTCAGTGCTTATGAAGCTGTTCGTGAAATACAACAGAAGTTTTAAATTACAGTTTGGGGAATTGGACATTTTAGGCTTTGTATGACTCAATTGTGCTTTATTTAGTGTAAAGCTACACAGAAGACTCTAAAATACGATTCGTTTTGTAAATCTTGTTCTTTTTTATTGTCTCTGACGTATCAAGTACACTGGATGGAGATATATGGCAGTTGTATAAAACACTTGCTATATTAAATGTATTCCTGACTTTTGTAAATTCCCAAGTAGATTTCCCTTCTCTCTACAGTTCTGCAACATGCATCCGTGAACCAAAATATGTAGTGTTGGTTCGATGTCTTGATATACTCTTTCTTTGTAGGTTTAAAAGAAGTGGAATTGGCTAAAATGTATAAATTCTTTGTTGTCACAGGGAACAAACCAACAAATTAAAGCACATGAAGCCAGCTCAGCAGTGCAGCATGTTAACTTATTGAAAGAGTGGAGCAATGCTCTAGAAAATAAGGTATATCTTCTACTCACTTCTAATTTTCATTGATTTCTTTAAATCATATAAAAGTACTAGAAGAAGCGCTTTTTTTCTGTTTAACAGCTGTTCAACAGTACAGCTAAAGCATTAGTAGGCTCCAAAAGCAATCAAGCATTTTAGCATATCTGGTACCTTTGTTATAATAAAATGCTGTGAGAAACTTGGCTTCGCAACTCCATATACAATTTTCCTCATTGGTAACTTAATTAAAACACTTTCTTCACATAAACAGTCTAGTATTGAAATTCCTCTCTGAGCTGCCTTCTTACAAAAGGGAGGGTTTGGAAAGCTATGGCAGTGCTGTGAGCTTTATTTTTGCTACCTTGTATTTTTCTAGAGATAACATTATTAGAAATACCATGTAATAAACTGGTTATTTATTTTAGTTTCTTGCTCTCCAAACTTAATGACCTGCAAAGGTTAATTAAATTAAACATATTGTAACTCCTGGGCCTGGTGATTTCTGCTTTAGTGCTAGACCAGAATGGAGTTCATGTTGCAGTGCTTCCTTGGGACTCCTGGTTTTAGAATGTTTGGGATTTGGGAGATGCTGGAAATCATATCAGTGTCAGCTACAATCTTGTGAATCATTTGAATGACTTAAATTTTATTTGGAGAACAGATCATTAAGGCTTTGATTTAAAAACGCAAAACTTCAGAACAAATCACTGTTTTCTTAAATCTTTTTAAAAAGATTACTGTTTTACATAGCCATTACAATAGCGCTTCTGCTTTTGGGGGGTGGGGGTGGAAATCCCAGAATTATTAAACTGTTTTACAAATGCAGGCAGAGGAGTCAGGAGCCCCTTCAGATTTCTCTAGAATGAGTTAAATAAGAGTAGCAATTCCAGTGTAAGCTCAGTGGCAGTTATGATACATGTGGCTTGTGACTTCTGTCATTTCACAGCAGACTGCTAGCTCAAGTTTAGCAAACTCTGTCTAGAAAGTGTATTCCCTTCTTGGCCTACAGTGATCTCTCATGCATGGGTTTCCAGCAAAGTCCTGCAGCCGCAGGAAGTATAGTTTTAAAGCAGAAGTTAACAGGAACAGCAAAATATGATTTTGTCCCCAGCACATTTGTCCCTGGACTGTTTGGTTTTGAACTTGAAGCCCCATAAGGAAACCACTGAACCTGGGAAAAGTCCAGTGTAGGTTTTTTGAGACGATTTTTACTACATGCCTAAGTCTTAGTTTGATGATCAATAACAATGCTTAAGTTTGCTTTTGCATCTGAATATCCTTGTTAATGTAGGAACTGTACATTTTCCATTTTGACAGATAAAAATTCATATCCTTAGTTCTTTTTTCATTAGTCTGATTAAAACCATAGGATTTATTTTACATTATAGGAAAAAACCATGTTCCCTGTGACTTCCAGAATAGATCATGTTCTGCCTTTTGTCAGTGTCCTGAGAGGTGCTTTGTCATTTAAAAAATGCCCAGCAGTTCTATGTTTGTCTCTTATAGAGCTAAGAGAATATACACTTTACTACTCTCTTATGTTCAATTTTCTTTTTTCATTTAGGACATAACTGCTTATCATTGTTTGTCCATTTTTTTTTTTCTTTTCACTTCCTGCTTTGTAGACTTCTTCCTATTCATAATAAAGAGTTGAATCACTGGAAATCCCAAGACCATGCCAAGTTACCAGAATAGCTAACCACATAGCATATGTCAGTGACTTTATTCTAGAGAAGGGTAACAAAATGATTTGTAATTTCGTTGTTCTCTTCTTTGAGAAAAAATTAATGGATGCGCTGAAGAACAGCAGTGCAAAGGTAACTCAGCTGATGAATATCACAGAAATCTTGGCCGTGCTGAAGTTGGTGGAATTCTTGTCATTGGTTTCTGCAGGGTCGAGATTTCGTTAGGGGTACTCACTGCAATATGTATGGAGGGGGAAGGAGAAGTTGCCTTCTCCCAGTCACCATGTTCTTTAACAGTGCTTGTGGACTATGCAGACTGAAAGTCTTCAGAGCTGCAAAGCTTGTGCCGAGTTATGAGTTTGGTATTTGAATGGTGCTGTTGGCAAAGAGTAGTAAGAGAAGGACAGATGTAAAATCTTGAATCAAAACTTTGTGGGGCAAATTAAAATTCAGTGTTTTCACTCTGTGATGAGACAAACCTGCAGACTGAACTCCCACAGGTTTTATGATGTTGGAAATAATGACTTGAACGTAATTTTGTGGCTTCGTCATATTCTTAAAGAAATCTGGTATAAACTTAATATGTGAGTTAAATATGGGACCTGTCTGGTTTAATCCAGTTCTTTGTGGTATCAGAGTGTTTCTTCCATTCTTTTTTAGTAAGCAATAATAAGCAATAGCTTAATTTGAAAAACTGCTGAATAAGAACATGCTTTATCCTAGCAATATTTCAAATATGACAAGGAAGTAAAGGAAGCTGATTGATGCAGTTTGTAAATAGATGCTGTGTTTCCTTTACACTGTTTTTTAACTCAAGTTCCAAAGACTTATGCCAAATGCAATTAGGAAACTATATTTAGTGTTAAAGATTTCTTATTCACAAATTGCCACCAAACTACAATTACTGACTTAGGAATGACAGTTCTGTATCACTAAGGGCTGCAGGACATAATTCTATTTTTCTTGTGTTCTGTAGAACTGCGTGGAAAATCTCAGTACAAGACAGGCCCATGTTTTATAACTTGTACAAAAATGGAAACGTAATGCTAGTGACACAGAGTGTAACTCCCGTATGATTGGGAGGCCTGGGGAGGAAACAATGAGAAAAGGGGAATGTAAAGATCACGATTAACTGAAGAACTCCAATTCATTAAGGAAAAGGAGGATGCAAAAAATTAAAGTGGCTACCCAGCAGATCTGAAATACATGGGAGACAGGGGTACTAGTTCGAATTTAAACTTGTTCTTGAAATTTTTATCATAGCTTTGTCTCATTTCTGCTGAGCCTCTTTGCCAGTTGTTCATCTATAAAATGTGGAACTAATGTAATTATGCACACATGCTCTGCTACATTGAAAGGTAGATATGCACATACATTGCGGTATCTCTGTATATGGGCCCCTGTCCAAAGAACGTGCTGACTGGCTGTGGACTTTGGCAGTTCCTTGGTCTAGCTTAGGTCAGTATAGAGATTGAACCTACTTACCTTTGTAAAGAGGCTAGCTTCTCGGGTCTAGGAATGCAGCGACACAGAAGTTGCTCAACTGTGTCTGACTAGAGGGCAGTTAAGGTGGTAGAATTCTACAGTGGCACCCACAGCAGAGGTAAAACTGGCTTGATTTTAAACCAGCATCTGTATTGGGGGCGGTGGTGTAGATTTTTGGGGGAACATGAAGCATCCAAGTAATTGGTCTTAATGTAGAATATTTATCAAAAGATTTTCATGGGTCAAAAATAGTGCTGCTTCTTATCCATATAAAGATCTGTCTGTGGAACTAGTTAGGGCATGTCCAAATGTCATTTTGTGTCAAGTGTTTGTTTTCTGCGTTTTTGCCACTGAATAATCTTGCCTGGGAAAAATGAGGTTTAAGAAAAAGAAAAAGCAACCCACCACCACAAAGCAACCCCCTTCCCCAAATCACGTTAGTGAACAGAGGCTGAATTAGTGTAATGGAGAATATTTACTCTATTACTTTCATGCCCAAGGAGATAGAATATATGATATTCTTCTAACAAGGCTCATGTTTTAAAATCAGAATGAGTCACTAATGAATGAATTCATAAAACGTCAATACAGAGAGAGAATATAATCCACAGCCTTGTAGATTTTTGGTCTTTTCTACTAGTAGGCACCATTGCATTTTCCTTCAAATGCATGGATCCCTTCTGTATTCACTCATTTCAGGAGTTTCCATCACCATCACATTCTGTGAAGCCAAGCCAATCCCATGCAGATGATGTTTTTCCTTAAATTTGTTAATGATCAGGATAGATTGGAGTAGGTGGGGCGGATTAACGTTTTCCTTTCCCGACTAGCTTTTCAGCTGCTCGGCTTTTCTCTGGTATCTCTTCTGTGCAGGGCTCAAGTTCTTAACACTGATCTAGAGCTAAATAGGTTGTTTTTTCTGAACTCCAAGCAACTCCCAAGTCAGTTAGTGGAAATGAGGAAACAAAGCCATTAAATAACATTAAATAACAAAACTGAATAAAGAAAAGATTATGCTTAGACAGAAGTTCTTTTGCTGTTTCTGTATCCCACCTGCACTTTCATTAGCCAAAGTTGTACTGATACCATGCTGTGGAAGTGCAAAAGTATCTCTCAGAAGGTTGGGGTTGGTTTATTTATTTGCAAGACATGGAGAGAGATTTTACTAGGATCTCATCCCTTTCATGTGTGTAAGATAGTTAAAACTAACGAAGTTATAGGTATTTTTAATAAACTTTGGCAGGAGTAATTGTAGAATTTTTTCCAGGTGGCCTTGCTCCAGAATGAAAGTTTGGAAAAGAACAAGAGTATACAAACTTTACATAATCAGATTTGTAGCTTTGAAATAGAAATTGAAAGACAGAAGGAAATGCTGCGGAATAATGAATCTAAAATACTTCATTTACAGGTAAGAAATTTAGAATCTCCCCATTAAAGCAGAAATGGTAGTAGCTTCTGTTCTGTGCCTTTACACTTGTAAAGTGAGGTGTTCTAATTAAAAAGAGGGTGGGAGAGAGTTTACCTTATTATAAAGCTATTCTGAATTTTTTTTTTTTCCTTCTGGTCAGTATCTGGTTTGTTTTGATACTTCACTAAGACACTGCAGTTACCTAGCCTATGTTAAAATAAAAACCCCTGTTTAAAAAGGGAAAATATTGAAAACAAAATTACAAATCTTATTTGAAGAATAATCATAATTATTTTTTCTTCTCTGCAAAAAATAACTGCTTGAGGAACTACTGTCAAGCTGGAGGACAAGATTAGCACCTTAAAACTGTCATATGTATAATGTATGTTTCTTTTCTACTTGCTGGTATTTTAAAAAATATTAATCATGAGTGAGATCAGTCTGGTGTGGAATTAATCCAAACATAGTACAATGCATTTGAATACACTTTTTAAAATTCACATTTCTGCTGTCCTCCTTCTGAGGAAAATGTATCTAATTATTCCTTTGCCAGGAGGTCTGAGTTTCTTACTCTGTGGTCTGAATCACCTGGCCACAAGCCAGCATCGGCCTAGAAATCCTCTGGATGCACTAGCATGGTGCTTAGCCCAAGCTTGAAATGCTTTGCTTTGCATTCAGAGCTAACTTGGAATGTGGATGCTGGGAATTTGTGTTAGCTTGAGTGGTACTGACCACAATTAGGGAAATCTCGGGGGAGATACTTAGCGAGCTATTATGCAGGTATCATTTACACATTATTTTAGTATGTCTGTTGATAGAATATCAAATACCTGCTTTAGCATCCAGCTTAAAGGAATGTAAATAAATTTTATCTTTTTCACTTACTAGTCACTTCACATACTAAACTGCAAATGTTGATATTCAAGAAAGATACAAGTATCCAAACTAGAGTATGGCTAAAATTCAAAGGGTAGCACATTCAAGGACTCAAGACCCTCAATGTTGGTTTATAAGGAAACCTTTAACTTTGGCAACAGCAACATTTCTCCTTATAGCACTTATTTCTTTCAATGTTCTGCCCATGTGGTAACCAGTTTAGCCTGTCTTAGTCATTGTTATTTGGTCTGATAATAGCCTGGGATATGGCTGCATGCTTGCAATATTGCATTCTGACACTGGGAAGCTAATCCTTGTATGTATTGATATTGCTGATTGAATCTACCAGGAGGTAAGTTAATTTGTCAGCCTGGGGTTTTTACACATGCTGTCTCAAAAACCAGTGATGAGAGGGGAAATGGAAAAAATGTAGAGCAGAATTTTTTCGTGATTGTCTTGATGACAGATTGCAATATCTTTGATTTCCTCAAGCTGTACATCTTGGCAAAATCAATTTTCAAATGGTTTACGTTAAGAAAAAAACCCACACAAAACAGTACGTTTGGCAGACTCCAACAGGTAGCTTTTTTGTGGTAATAAGTATTGGAGAGGATGCGTTTTGCTCCTTTTTTTTCTCCCCCACCTCCCTTTACTACTACTCGCCAGTGGCTGTTTTAGTTTAGTTATTTTAAGCCATACTGTGTTTTACAGCTGTTTGAACCTGGTGCCTTCCACTTACTGGAACTTCCTGGGTCAGTCCAGTTGTTAAGGACATCCTGGAATCACACCTCAGTTTGTTTTTCCCTGGACAGTATGATTAGCCTCCTTCTGTTGCCTGCTAGGAATTGAAGGAATTAGTTACCTGTTGAGAGCCATTCTGGTTCTGGGTTGCACTGAGCAGCCATGGCTATACGAGAGCCACAGATATTTCCAGTGTAGAACTGGACAAGCATCAGGTCTGGACAAGCGTTATTGGCTTAGTCCCCTAAGTCCTATGCATGCTAGTAATTCCTAGTACAGTTTCAGTATTGGTAGTCATGTAACCTTCTTTGGCTTGGGAACAGCTGTTTCATGGAGCACGGCTGGCATCATCTGTGCTGTGAGGCATTTAATGCAATTACTGTAAATGCATCAAAAGTGGGCACTGGCAGGAACCTCAGCCTTGAGATGTTTTGATTCATATTAATTTTCATATACTGATCTCTAGGGAGACTGTTTCTACCAAGCGAGTATGTGATACTTTTTTGACTGCTGTCTTATGGAAAGGAACTTTCACATCCAGTATCCAGTCTTTCTCATGAGTATATGGAAGCATACTAGTAAGCCAAGTCTTAAGCTGAGTGTGGACATGAGGTACTTAAAGACAAAAGAAACAGTGACCTTATGAATATGAAATTATTTGATTGGTAATACATTCCTTCAGAGGAGGAGGATGTATGATTTGTTTTCCCAGTCAAGTAGTACTTTTGGTTCCTTTTCTAGTGTGTTCTTTAGCTTTTCTTTGGTTTTGCTCCATCAGTTGCAATGGAAAGGCCCATTAGGAACATCTGAGAGAGACACAACTGCGAATATAATGTTCTTCAGTTTTCTAAATTCTTTTAGTAATAATAGTGCTAAAATTCTGGAAATTGTTTATTAGAAATACCAAACAATACCTCGATGAAAGTCAACGTCAAGAAGAGCCCTCAATGGTTTGCCAGGCATATAACTCTGGATTAATGATCTGGAGAGGTCAGTTGCTGGAATAAAAAGTGCATGCAGAAAATTGATATCTACTTGAAAATTTATGAGTACAGTGTGAGACATCTGTGTGCTTTCTAATGGAATAATTAGAGGGAGTGAAATTCTCCACTGCTGCATTAAATTCAGATTTAGTACATCAGTATCTCCCAGTGTGAGGGAGGTTGACTCCCTGTAGGGTAAAAAGATAAGAGATCCCACTGCTTTTTAAAAACTGAATGCAAGTCTATTTCTGATTATTCTACACCTTTCGAGTTCTCATGAAGACGTACAGGAGATAAAAACCTACACTTGCCAACATGTAGTAGAAACAGCTAAAAGCCGTAATTGGTTGTGCGTGTACAAAGGTAGAACGTTGCACACAGGTTGATGGAGAGAAGTTGGTCCCTAGTAACAACTTCTAGTAAACTTCTCCCAAAAGAAGAACAACTTAGAATTCTTTTGCATCTTTACCACTTTCCCAATTCATTTAAAAATGTGTTTATTCATTTTGTTTGATACTGTGTTAGTGCCAAGAGGTCCCAAGTGGAACTTAGAGCATCTCTGTACGAGGCAATGTGCAAACCTATAACCATGTAACTGTTCTTGCCTTGGAGAGTTCACATGAGTGAGTAGAGGAAAAAGATCAGACTTGGGCACACCTTGAGTTTACTTTTGCATGTTAACTGTGAACGAATGGCCAAATCTTGCAGCTCTGCTCTTACAACATTCGTTCAGGCCATTCCATGGTGTGCTTCCTTTTGTATGTGTAGCTAACAGCCCTTCCTAATTTTATTTTCTAATTACTATCAGTCCAAGTGAGAGGGTGTGACTGTGTTGGTAACTGATGATCAGTATGTCCAGGCAAGTTGCTTAATCTAATGGGACCCCTGCATTTATGATTCAGTACACAACTTCCCTTCACAAAGTCATAATTTTGCAAGTGAGATATATTAGCTCGTTTTAAAACACAAACATAGAAATAAATAGTTAATCTTGAAATGCATTAGATTACTCAGTGGTTTTGAGACACAACAAAATGAAACACTCCTAGAACATGACTTTGCTACCTGGCTTATCAAAATGACAGCCTTTAATTAATTGTTACAGACTTTCAGTATAACTGAAACCACATGATTAAAAGCAAATGCCTAAAAGGGGAAATGAAGGTTGCATGAGCCAGAAGGGTTTTCCCCATCAGTGGGGAACATTGAATCCACATGGCTAACCAGAAGGCAAATGCAAAATAACTATTTTCTTGTTTTGTACTCAACTGCTACATTTTTTTAAGAAGTGAAAAATCATTTTTACACGTTGGCATATATGATAATAAACTAAGAAGTTAGATCTGGAATTTAACTGTAGGTGGTAGCAAAAGTAGTTTCTTGTCTCAAATATTTGTGTTATCATTTGAACTTCACAACTGATTATGGGGTTCTGGCTAAAATTCCTGCTAGTCCAAATTAGCTGTGGTAACATAAAGTGCTATGTATTTCTTGCATCAGATTTGAGGTAGACTGGGAAATATGTTCTCCTTTATATTTGTAATATACTGAGGTGCTTGCAATGTCCCTTTTTTGGAGAATATCAACCTTTTTGTGCTTTGTTGTTTTTTTTTTTTTTTTTTCTTGAGTGCTATATTTCATGCCTTGCCAAAATCAACTGGGTTTTTTTCCTTGTTTTCTTAAAAAGACTCAACCAGCAAGCACTATCACGACACGTGACTTACTCAATTTAGGAAGTAAGGGTGGGAATTTTGAAAGTGCTTAAGTGCTGACCAGAAATGGTAGTTTTGCTTATGCTCTTGAGGGTTTCTGCTGTGGTTATGGGCACGTAATAACTTAGGCTTTGATAACTGATCCATGTGAGCTTGGAGCTTGCTAATGCCGCTGTATCTGCACATCTGCCCCATGTGTGCAGGGGTACCGATGTTTTTCTGGAGGGGTAAGTTATTTTGCTGTAACCCAATGATAAACGCAGGCACATGAGCAGCCACTTGATTCACACCATGGTAAGTTGTTGTTGTGCCCATACTTTGTTGCTTAAGTACTCTGACACGAAACCCAACAAATATTAGCCCATAATATCAATATAGAGATGTTCAGAGTATTGTTCTTGAAGTGAAAGGTTTTTAAAAAAAATTTAGATGAGCACACTAACAATTCTCTTTTTTTCTTTAAATAATTGTGTTGATAATTCTGGTAGTGCTCTAATAATAATACCTATGCAGCACTAAGTGTTTTATAAATCCTTGAAATATTCCTCTAAATGTTTATGTTACTAAAATATTTGACATAAGTGAAACTTGTTTATATTGGAAATGCATGTTGTTATCAGTACATAATCCATGTTTAATTTGTATAAATTAATGTATTTTTGTTATTTTTAACTCAAAACTTACTGTTTTATAAAGCGAGTGATAGACAGTCAAGCAGAGAAACTGAAAGAACTGGACAAAGAAATCCGTCCCTTCCGACAGAACTGGGAGGAGGCTGACAGCATGAAGAGCAGCGTAGAATCCCTCCAGAACAGAGTGACTGAGCTGGAAAGTGTTGATAAAACTGCAGGGCAAGGAGCTCGAAATACAAGTAAGTGTAAGCACAATGGACTGAAGTACTCGTCAGCGTTGTCAAGAGAAAAATTACGTCCTTTGAATGGCACTCCCGTTGTGATTATGTGGAAGCAGGAATAATACTGATTCTTCTGATTTTTGAATAGGAAACTGCGTAAGCCCTTTGATGTGGCATTGCTTCCACGCTGTTTATTAGGCTTGACTCTTTTCTTTTATTTTCTTGACCCTTGTCTTGATGACAATGTTAGTTCATTATAAATAGTTTCTCAACTGATCTTTGACAGCTAATGGCTTTCAGCAGCTTCTTTAAATACAGTCTTGGTATACTGACAAGTCTTCTTTTATTACTCTTCTCCCCCATGAATGGATCAACAGTGTGGTTATCCACCTGAAACCACCTGTCCTGATATCTGTTACAGAAGTATATATGATCTAAATAAAACTGAGAGATCTGCTTGAGAATAAGGTTATTGTCGTGCTTGCTGAATAAAGAGAAAACTGGTGTTTAGCAAGATAGTGTAGATCATATGAAAGTGTTTAAATGATTGGGACAAAGAACGTTCAAATGGATCGGTATAAAACAAACCTGCCTTATGAATTCATCTGCTTCTCAGTATTGTATGTTGGCCAATTTTGCCAGCGTGCAAAGAGAAACATTTTCACCTGAGGGGAAAGGGGACATTAAAAACAGCCCTCTCTCTCCAAACTAAGTAAGTCACCATCTAATGCAGAGCTAAGCTTGAATTTTCTCTTCTTTTATGATGAACCTTAGACAAGGTAACAGCACTACGCTTCTGAGACAAGTAGTGTCTGAGAAAAGTACTTTGAGTGATCAGCGATGCTTCTGAATTTCAGAGGGATTACGTAGGATGTGTGACCACTTCCCAAGGTCTTCACTGCTAATGGCAATCTACAGATAACGCTACCAAGTGTCCTCTCAAAAAATGGAAGCCGCCGTAGTTATATTGCTTAGTGACCAGACAAATTATGTTAGAAGACTTGAATATTTGGCTTTTACTGCATGTGTGATTAACACCCATGTTTGTAAAAAAATCCCAGTTTACCTAGGTACTAGCTGGCAAATAGCTGCATCGGTGACCAAATGCACTTTGCTTCTTGGGGAAGAAAATGTTTTCATATACAATAGCAGCAATGGCAATTGATTTTTGCAGTCCTTAGAAAAAAACACTTCTCTCACCCTTGTCCTTTCTGTTTTCTGACAGGCCTGCTAGAGACACAGCTGAGCAGACATGATCAGATGCTGAGTGTTCATGATATTCGGCTGGCTGACATGGACCTCCGATTCCAAGTTTTAGAAACTGCCAGTTACAACGGAGTATTAATTTGGAAAATTCGAGATTATAAACGTCGGAAGCAAGAGGCAGTCATGGGGAAGACTCTGTCCTTGTACAGCCAACCCTTTTATACTGGATACTTTGGCTACAAGATGTGTGCCAGAGTTTACCTTAATGGAGATGGCATGGGAAAGGGGACGCACTTGTCGCTGTTTTTTGTCATAATGCGTGGAGAATACGATGCGTTGCTTCCTTGGCCCTTTAAACAGAAAGTGACTCTCATGCTAATGGATCAGGGACCGTCTCGACGCCACTTAGGAGATGCTTTCAAGCCAGATCCAAACAGCAGCAGTTTCAAGAAGCCAACTGGAGAAATGAACATTGCATCTGGCTGCCCGGTCTTTGTGGCTCAAACTGTTCTAGAGAATGGAACGTATATTAAAGATGATACTATTTTTATTAAAGTCATAGTGGATACATCGGATCTACCAGACCCCTGACATACAATGGGGGAGGCGGATTAAACAGAAGACGACTCCGTTTGGGGTTTTTATATCAGTTTGTCTTCAATCAGAGGTCCTAAAGCTCACAGAACCACCTTGTGGAACAGACGGAAGAGTTTGAAGGCATAACTGCATAGGGTCCAATTGCGAAAGTAGCAACACATTAAGAAATCATACCATGGTATATTTTTTAATAGAACTAGCAACACTTAAGCTCTGAAGAATCACTTATCCCTCATGAGGATAATGGTTATGGTCAGAGAGGATATTTTTTTTTTTTTTAACTTATTAATGATCTAGTCAATTGGAGGTGAAAAGACATATACAGTATGTGCTGAATAAATTACTGACTTTTATTTCTTTAAGCTAGAATACAAAAACAAAAAAAACTTCACACGTGGGCTAGCTGGAAACTGTCAGCATGTTAAAAGAAGAAATGATGAAGTAATGTTGCAATTATGATATTATTTGAAAAACTGAGGTGCAATCTTGTCTGAAATATACTATATTGTCTTTTTAAGGCCTCATCTGGTCTCTGTTTTAAGAATTACTTTGTCAGAAGATCTTGGAGAAGTATCCATGTCTTCTCAAAAGTATCTGAATCAAAATCATATTTTTATTTAAAGTTCTATTGTTACAGAAAACATTTTATTTTAAAACTGTTGATAGACTGATATTTCTTGGAAGAAAAATAGAAGATATCAAACACTGGTTATCACTTGTGATAGGAAAAAAAACTATTCAATTCTGTTATTTCTCTTTAGAAATGTAAACCTACAATATATGTCGTAGTTAATGACACTATTTCAAAATTAAGGAAAAATCACTCATGGATGCTGTGCATCATTATCAGATTTATAATTGTTTTCACCCTAAAATAGGGCATTTGTTGAACTTTGGAGTTCTAAACGGAATCCTGTACATTTTTTAAAGTTCTGCCCCATGCTTTCCAATCAAGCTATATATGTTGCACATTATGCTGTCAGCAGTATATAGTATTTTCAGTATTGGGGAGGAGGATTAGTGCTGAAAAAAGCCTATATGTTTGTTCTGTACTAGCAGCCATTGCTTCTTAAGGACAAATCAGCAATGTCTTAATCCAGTGATGGTGGCTTGCATGCATACATGTGCCTTAGATGTGCTGTGCTGCTTATAAACCATAGCTTTTTATTCAGATTAATTCTGATATCTGAAATGGTAGTTTAATTGGACTTCAGGCATAATGTTTAGCCTTGTCTTCAGAGCCCTTAGGTACCTTGCCATGTACAAAATAGAAGCCAAAGCCCATTTCTTTGGCTTCTGGAGCTTCTATGACTTGGCCGTGGTGGAATCCATCTTATTCAGGTGCCAAAACGTTATGCTCAGTGCTCCTATGGAGCTTGGACTAGAGAGTCTCCATGGCCACTGTGAAGGCAGGTGACATTTTTCCTCTAATGCCTGTGGTTGTAAGGTGGCATCACTTGAAAAGAACCCATCTGAGAACTCCGTGGGGCTGTGAGCGTATATGCTCATGATGGCTTTTCATAGCAGACAAGCATCCTAACAGGGAATGCACAGGCGGCTTCTTATAACAGCCTGAACTGTAGTGGAAAGCATTTGCTAGCCCTGAAACATGCTGATTGCAACCTGCTGTGTTCATCTGCTTCTATTTAATAGCCTGTGACAAGCAAGTCTAGAGACGTAGCCTGACTGTGGTGCTCTTTAAAATCCAAGTACCTCTTAAGCAGAGAACGGACTTGCACCACTGTTTTTAGCCTTCGTGGGCTTGAAAGAAAACATTGCATCTCAGCCTTTAATGTCAGGTTGTATCAGTTTTCTGCTTTTTGAGGCATAGTCACAATTTTTGTCTAAGGTGCAGTTGAATTCATGCCTTTGTATTTCAGCTTGTCTTTTGCTGTTGTCTTTTTTGGCTGTGCCTTCACACACAGTGCCTGCAAGAAGTATTTATGAATATACAATGCATGCTAAGTGGTCTTCATGGGTTTTCCAGGCACCTGCTAGAATACTGCCTGCTGCTGACCGTCGCAACCGTCAGCAGCAATTTGTCTTCCTTTTCTTGCCTTCCATTGTCCAGGTACTGTACTCCCTTTATGGTACATAGCTGTCAACAGGTGCAAGCTCAAACATGGAGGCACGTGCTAGTATTTAACGGCTAGCACGGGAGGAGGACGTTCTGCACAAGAGATAAATATCTATAGATATACCCACATCTATATCTCTAGATATAATTATATGGCACTTGCAGTTTTATGCAGGCTGCATAAGCAAACCCATCACTTGCGCTTTAGGGAGAAGGTTCGCTCAACTTGTGTCATTTTAATAATTGTGAATGTAGGCAGCTGAGCTTTTGTGTTTGTGCATCACAGAATTTTACTGAAAACAGGATTCCCAAGTGGAAATGTCCAAAGGACTCTCCTCCCATTGCTAATGCATGTCTGGTAAACTTAAATGAAACCGTTTGGCCATCTCAAAACAGTTTATATCCTGTTTCAATCTGGGACTTGGAGGAGACTTCTAGTATAAGCAGGGCCCAGCATATTCTGCAGATTTGTGACTACAGTTTCCAACTCCTGTGACAGAATTGCGCTTCTAAATCCAGGCTCTTTAAAAGAGGAGGAAAAAAGAGTTTCCAGCCTTTGTGGTTGAAAGAGGACGTTGAAACATACGAAAAGTGTAAACTACTAGGGAAGTCTTCCTGAGTCTGCACACAGCCTAAACTAGTAGCTTTAAGAGATCTGAATATCTCCTCTTAGTGGGATATTGACTCAGAAACTTCATAGAGAAGTTTAAATATGAACACTGCTAACTATATTAATGCCGATCACTGTAGCAGAAACATCAGTCACTGTTGTATTTCACAGATCTCTATGCTGCTTTCCACATCTCCCAAGTGCCAAAAGCACCAGCTGCCAGAATCTTCAGCTTCACTTGGGCAGCTTTTATAATGCAGTAATGTGCTATCGATATAAAAATATTTTTGCATATATGCTTTTTATCACAGTTAATAAAATGGAGGCCTACTGCACTTATTTTTTAAAACTACATGAAGCTGCCAGAGAATTTCCAGTTTGCCAACCTTGCGTACTGTGAAATCCAGGATCTTGCTACACAAACGTAGACACCGCCTGCTGTGGAATACCTGAAGCCTTGACTGTAACACCCCTTTCTCCGCAGAACTCGCGGGCCATCTCTGTAGAGTTCTTACTGTGTACATAGAAATCGGTTTCCTCTGCTTTCCAGCAAGGAGTATGTAGCATTTTTGAAAACAAGGCCACTGTATATTCTCTAAATTGAAAGGAAAAGATACCTGGTGCTTTACTCAACACTTTAAATTATTTAACTTTTTCTCTTCACTGAAATGCCCTTTATCCTTTTTTCTGTATGTTCCTGACCCAGATATCCAAAGTTTTCTAGGGACCGTCTGTTTAAAGTGATCCATGGGGCGACGGTCTGCCCCCACAAATACTCTTGAGCCCGGGCTAACTCCTGTGGTGTGCCATTATTGCAAGTGGGTCCCAGAGTATTTGCGCTACTTTGAACAGAGTTTCTTCAACGGAACCTTTTTTTCCTCTGCTTAGTAATTCTTAGCAGCGCACAACTGAAGTCTCTTGCTGGTATTGTTTCTTACCGATGACGCTCCCAGTTATGTACAAGCCTCTTCCGTTTCCAGCTTTCTCTAGGGAGATTCCAGTGTGTGACAATCTGGATGTTGCCCTTTCCGTACACTCTTCAGCACAGGGTGAGTGCATCTGTTACCTAGAAAGTCTTGAATTCTAAACAGGATGAAACTATTTGGGTGTTTAAAGACCAACCTGCGATTATGATGCATGACCACGTCTGCATTACTTCTCTGATCTAATTAAAGGGGTCTTGTTTCAGTTACTGTCTACATGGTACACCTTCAACTGCTGACTTACAATATGCAATGTTGATTTCAGCCTTGTACTGTAAATGTTGTTCTTCACAAAGAGAATGTGCAATAGGAAAAGGGGATGATGGGTGGCATAATTTTGACGGAAAAAACAATGTTGTGGGTAACATGCTAGATTTCGTATAAATATGAAATACAGTTGTATTTCCTTTTCCTGTGGGTTTCCCTACTTGGAAAAGGAAAGTTGAAGATATGTGCCTGTTTCTGTGCCTGGTGAATTTCTCAAATGCAAAGGTACTAGAGATTTGTGTTCGTTGTAATTTAAGCGTTGAACCCATGAATGTTAGGTTGTGATTGTACCGCTCGTGTTTCTCGGCTTGCCATGATTGCGGCTTGCTGAGATGGAGTTTAAAAGCTACCACCTATTTGTATCTGTATTCCATCACGTGGGATAGGCATTTCACCAACAATGCAGGGTTTCTGTTCTTGTTCTGTTTCCTTTTTAAAACACTGGTGCTGTTTGGTCCAAGACGGAGGAGCGTGTAGGCAGTGACAA
>NW_009259419.1:2222862-2232446 GCF_000687185.1 Egretta garzetta
GTGTAGGGAGTGACAAGAAAAGTTGCCTGCACCGCAGAAGAGTGAAAAATGTGACTGCAGTATTGATGCCTTGATATGATTTAACTATGCAAATATACAAATAGGTGAGGGGGGAAAATTCTTGGGTTGCATACCTAATCTTAGTTTTTGCTCTGTAAATTACTCATACGTGTGTAGGTACATACATATACACACAGACATGCATGCACATATATATGCAAAGTCTTTTCTTTCCGTAGAAGTGATGAAACAAAACCCTTTCCTCCAAGTTATACCTGATCGTCTGGTGCAAATATAACTTGCTGCTGCTAAGGGAGGATCTTGGCTAAAGGCAAACTTTGGATTCACATGTTCCAGATTTGAAGACCTGTATATAGCAAACAGTTTCTTTAGCCTTTCTGAAGACCTTGGAATGTCATCTGGGACCCATGTCCTTCCTCTTACTCCGCTAATTTGGAGATTCCTGTATTTTAAACAGACATAATGATGGGCAACTTGTTAATTGTAAATTCTTTCATTTGGGGACGAAAGGTAATAAAAAGCAGCTGGACCTCTTCCTGGAATTCCTATCCTGTTCAGTCAATACCTCTATATTCTGGTTGACCTAGAAATCATAGCACCTGCAATAAAAATGATTGGTTTGGGAATTCAGTCTGTCTGAGAGTAGTTTTTAGGGCTATGTACAGCGTAGGTAGCACTTTGCATCTGCAAACATGATGTTCTTGTAGCAAGTGCTGTTTGCCTTTTCTGGAAAAAGGAGATCAAGGATGAGATGTGAAGTGACTTGCCCAGAGTCACGAAAGGAATCTCCTGGAGCCAGGACTGAATGAGAGGTTCCAGTTCCCTAGTGTTATCCTCAAATCACTAGGTTTTAATCTTTTAATACATTTGTCCCTTTAAAGAAACGGAAAAACAAGTTGACATATCTTAAAGACCCACATCAGGACAGTAAGGGCTAGAATTAAACATACAAGCTGTCGTGATTTGGGGTTGTATGTGTGCAGTAGCCCAAGCCGTTGCTCGCTACTTGGCAGTGCTTTGCACAGCCTTGCAGAGTGGAAGGCCAGCGCAATGTGTCGGCGTGAATAACAGCAGCAAATGCGTGTCCTGCTCTCTTTGTTCAGAATCACCCAACGAAATACGTCTCATTTGATGCTCCTCTTAACTGAGGAGGGAGAATACCATTTTGGAGTGAAGTGGGTTCATCTTTGTTCTACCAGCCTGTAGCATGACTGACCATTTCTTTCTCGTGGGGCTTTCTCTCTTTTTTTCTTTAAACCAAAATATGGAGGGCTTAATTGTTCTTTCCTGCCTCTTAATCCAGGCCTTTGCTGAGAAGCACCAGATAGGAAGGTTGTGGAAAACTTTGGACTACTGATTCAGGGACATCCTCTTTAAGATTTAGAAGAGTAGAGATATACAACATGTAAGGGATCTGACTATTCCTATTTCTCTTCTAATTTATGGTCAAGACTGCAGCTTCTGTCTTCCATTTCATGATCTTAGTGTAGGTACTAGGCTGTGTTTGTTTAGGATTTTTCCCTCCAAGTTAGGATTAGTTCCTTAGGGTTCAAATAAGTTCTAAATTTCACAGAGAAGCACCTGAACCAAAATCCTGGATCCAAACATCCCAGACTTGATGTGGAATTCAAATCTGGATCCCAACTCTGTGGCTTACTAACCTACCCATTTAGGGAAGGGTTTGTTGTCTCTACGTGGTGTTTGTGTTCTTGGTCCTTTGGAACTAAGCTTTTAATTTGGTTGCCAGTTCTGCAAGGACTTTTTAACTTCTTAGCAATGCCGGTGTTCACACGCTCCATTGCTGGCAGTGCGATGCGTCGTGATAAAATTTGACTCTGTCTAAGGGTTACCGAGATAAACCAGCATTATCATTCGTTAAAGGTCATTTTCTTGCATAGTGTTCTGAGCTTTGGATTTGAATATAGCTCATACCTGAAAGGACACATCTTCCAACTATGACCTGCATCACTGGCAGAGAGTTGTATAATCTGTACTTGTGGAATGGGAAGGTACAAGCTTCCATCTTTGCTGAAGCATCATGTGATCCACCTATTTTGTTTGTCTTAAACCTGTTGTTTGGTTTATATATTTTTTTCAGTTTTATAGAAAAAAAAAAACAAACGGGGAAGTTCAGGATTTTTTCTACAAGGTGTAAAACTCCAATGATTAGTGGTGACTAGAGAGCTGTGAAAAATACCCCATTAGGAGATGATGGGCTAAACGTAGGTCCGTTTCTCTTAGACAAGTAGGATAACCTTTAAGATGCATGGAACAACGCACTAGTTGGGAAAACTAAAGCTTGACATTTGTTTCCAAGAAATTATGTAAGAAATATCTATGGAAAAAGACATCAGTGATTGAGAATAATGTACAAATTAATGTGTTTGAAACTGGTGTATCCATTTCTTTAATCTCATACTCTTCAGTGAACGGTACACTTGTGTTCAGTTTTATGATCAAAAACAAAGACCAAAGAAGGCCAACCTCATTTGATTGTGTATATTCTGCCTGTCTTAATTATCAATAGCTGTAAGGATACAGTGCAAGTGATCTGGTAACCAGTGGTTCTCGTCCTTTTCTTTTAGGGGGAAAAACAACTTTGAAATGTATAATTTATTGCTCAGCAATAACCATGTTGTTAAAATAATAATTAAAAAAAAAAAAGGAATTAGCAACATGTCTTAATTTCCCAATAGCATTATTATATGTTGTATTTCAGTTTATTGTATATTGTGTTTTTGTATTTATTTGTGTTTGGAGGTCTTGCTATGTCTTTTTGTGTTTAAATGCTAATAAACAAGGACAGTGTGTAAGAGTGTAGAATGCTGAACTCTGAAATGCTAAACTGTGTTATTAAAGGAAAAATAAATCTAAGTAGGAAATCATATTTTTTAAAAAACAATGGTGTGTTGAATTTGAATGACTCCCGTTGACTTGCAAATGGCCAAGGTGCATCCTTTCTCCCCTCGGAACCCCCTGTGCCGTGGCTGCTTGGCACTTTACGCTTGCGCACCTGACAGACCTTTGCTGTGGCATTTCCCTTCCTCTTCATGGGAAACTCGACGTAACTTTGATAAAAGTCATATTTTCCAAGCGATAGCTCTGCTAGAATAAACTAGGCGACAGTGTTCATCCTAATGTTGGTGTCAAGAGTCCTTGCGCAAATAGAGTAGAAATAATTGAAATGGCTTTCGTGCGTTGGTGGTAAGGCTGCTTTCCCAAAGAGCTGTGGGAAAGGGAGAGACGGAGTGTGGCTTGGATGTCTGAAAATGTAGATTTATTTTATTTTTTTTTTTTAGTGACTCTTCTCAACTCAGAAATGCATTTCAGGTGTGCACTCAAAATCATGGAACACGGTGCCGTCTGTAAGAGCAGCACGCTGTTGTGAGCGGAGCGAAGCAATGGTATTTCCACTGCATTTCAGCCTCGGCCAGGTGATGAGAGCCCTGATGCCCCATGGTGGTGTATGGAGCACGTCACTTCTGCCGAGCCCTACACTGATCAGTCTGTCCTTCTGTTTCTTCTTCCCTCCCACCCCTTTCTTACTGAAATTCCCGTTTCCCCTCTTTCACATCACTGGAGGGGTAATCCTGGGTTTAGCAATGCAGGAATGTCTCGCCTGTGCTCGGAGGCAAGGCTGCGGTGTCTTGGTAAAAGCCGCCGCCGTGCTGCCGGCTCCCGAACGTGAGTGCAGCCCGGCCAGCCGACACCGGCGTTGGCAGCCGGCAGTCTGAACGTGCTGGGTGGCTGATGCCTGTTCTTGGTAAAATGGTGATGCCAGAGGAAAGGCAGATGCAGGAAGGGCATGGCGACAGGGATGGGCGGCCAAGAAATGCCGTCCTCGGTGTGCGCAGGAGGTGCTGAGGTGGATGTTCCCTTCTGCTTCTGTTGCTGGTAAGTGGCTCTGGGTGCTCCGGCATCCCCTGCCCTGCTCATCACTTGCACTCCCACGGCTGGCACTCGAGGCTGCGCTGCCTAAAGCTCTTCACATCCCTCGTGGTGGGGCGTGGAAGACTCTGAACTTCCTTGTCATCTTAACGAAGCGGGTTACCTTCAAGCACAGCCCTTGTAAGGAAGAGCAGCCTTTGCTACCTGCAGAGCTGCTCCTCCTTCCAAATTTTTTTGTTTGGTGCTGCTCAGACGTGATGCTCGTGTCATTACAGTGCAGCAGGATAGATGGAGAGGAAACAAATTGCTTTAAACGTGAAGGCAAGCACCGATTCTCTCCTCGCATCCCTGCTCCTCCTCCTCCCCCAGCAATGAATCATAATTGAAATGATACACGGTACCATTCCTGGCAAGATGAGTCTTTATGGAAGGTTTCTTCTTCACGGCAGGTCGCAGAAGGCAGCTGGCAGCTTTGCAGCTTGCTTTCCCCCAGCGGGCGATATGTTACTGAGGGCGATGGGAGCGGAATGCCAGCTCCGGGAGCGCAGGGTGAGGAGCGTTCTTGGTCTACAGAGGGTGCTGTGCAGACACGTACGTTGCCCAAGCCTGGACCTGCTGCTGGGGCCATCTCTTGCAAGAATCACAGGGACATTTTTTTACATTTTTTTGGAAGCTTTCCTGTGTTTCAAGCCTTGGGTTTGCTTGCTGTCTGGTAAGGAGAAGCATTTTCAAAACCTCTGACTTGGTCCTACAGATGGGCCTATCTCCTGCTCTCTGGGGTAGCCTGCTTTGGTGTGACCGAGCCCTGGAATTGTCTGAGGAAGGGGGAAATATCTGGTGGTCAAAACAAGTGGCGGAAGAGGTGATTTTCCCCCATCCTTCCCCACAGCCGGTTTTCCATGAGTCAGTTGCATGGTTCCTTCCTGCCCGCCTGGGTTGAGCCCAGAGGCTGTCACCATCGAGTAACACATCTGGCTTGTCCTTCTTTGGCCAAGAGAGGTGATAACTTGAGTGTCTTCCTCTGCCCCCCTTTGCGAGGAAGGTGAGCAGCCCACCCAGCTCTCTGCTCCTTCGGGGTGGCCACTGGAGCTGGCTCTGGCAGTGGCGAACGCTGGACCCGATGCATGCTCTCATGTGTCCTGTATGCTCCCGAGAACAGGGTACGGTCCCTGGCAGATAACAGGGAGGGCTCAATTCCCACCAGCCGGGCTGGCAAACATGGAAGAGCCCCTGGGGCCTGACTTCTACCCCACAGGCGGCAAATTGGGCTAAGCGCTGTTTGGCCACAGCTTGCAGTACTGGTTGCATCTGGTGGAAATGCGTGTTTTGACAGCATCGTTGTGCTGATTAGAGGCAGGAGTTGTTTGCAGACATTGCTATGGACACTCGACGGCTGCTTTGTGCCAACACAGAAGCTCATGCAGAGAAGATTATTTGGATCAGTGCTGGCTGGTAGAAATGGCATCCATCTCTGCATACCCTGTGCCATCGGCCAGCGGGAGCGCAGACGAGGTGCGAGCCCATCCCCAGCCGCTGGCCCTGGAGCAGGTGTCCCATGGGTAGAGAGCGGAGGCTGCTGAGCAGCTCCCGGTCCTCCCAGGATAAAAAGAAATCTTACCCGAGTGTGGGGGCTGGATGAAGGAGGCTGGTTAAAGTGTCTGGCGGGGTGTGGGCTCAGGAGTTGAGGAACAAGCCTGGTTGCTCAGATCCCTGTGTCCACACAGATGTAGCTCCATAGCTGCTGCTTGCAGCCGCCCCCGGCATGAAGCCCTTGTTCTCCTGCTTTGGACCATGAGATAAGCAGCGAGTCAGAGCATGGCTTCTAAATAGCTCTGAGATCGAATGTGTTCCCCTCCGGTGGCTTCTCCTGCCTTGCTGCTCCTAGGGGAAGCGGATCCTGTGGCTGCTGGAGGCCTGTAAGCACCAGGTGAGTTCCTCTTGCTGAGCTGGTGCAGGGTTCCAAAGAGGGTTTGTCCCCATGGGTTTACTGAATATTCAGCTTTAGCTCCTGACTGGCCCCGACATGGTGCCGTGCCTCTCCCAGGTGGGCACATGGCTCCTCTGCCAGCAGGCATTGGTCCTGGCAATACAGATTGTGCTGCTGCACCCGAGACTTTGACGTTTTCTTACGTGAAAGGAAATTCCATGTGGGATTCTTGTTCTGCTCCATTGGCTCACCGCTGGGGGCTGCCTGCTCTGAGGGCAGGCGCGAGATGCAACAGCTAGAGGGGCTGCCGCTGGGCAGGGTGCTTCTCCCCAGTTATTTAGGATTAGTTTCATGTCCAAACCTTAAGCAATGACGCACCGTGCCAAGGAGACTGGCAAAGGGTGTGTGCCTGGGTACAGCCTGGCCTGTCAGCATGCCCCCAGAGCAATGCACCCACAGGGAGGCAGCTTCAGCACCAGGGGGGTTGGAGCCAGATGGTTTTGGCTTGCTTCTGCCCTCTCCCCTCTGTTTGAAGCCACAGGGCCTAAAACAGATACCACAGAATAATTTTTCCATGTGCTTAATGACTTTCTGGGAACTGTGCTATTGTGGCTTAGCTGTTTGGGGGGCTGCAGGGAGCGTGCGGTGTTGAGGACCATCACTCGCCCCAGGGACCGGTGCTCACAACCATCACCACTTCATGCTCAGCAGTGGGCTCCCTTTCCAGCTGCAAAGTGCTGGGGCTGAGGGCTTGCACGGGGGAAGTCCCTTATGTTGCAGGCTACCACCGTTCTAAGTGGCGAGAAGAGATGCAGTTGTACAAGAGGGAGGTTCAGTGAGGTGCTGGATGTCCCTGATGGGCTTTAGGATGCAGCTTTGCTGACTGGCTAAGGGTATTTCTGGCTATGATACCAGTTTATAACTTAGTGCTGAGAAGGTCAAGCATCCGCCTTGTGCTGTTTTCCCCCTTTGCGGCAGCGATGTGCTCGCCCTCCCCAGGGGCATGGCGGGCCACCAGCCCTGGGAGCGGGCTGGAGAGCAGCAGGGTGGGCTGGGGCAAGGACTAAAATGTGCTGATCTCTGCTTTAGGGCAGCTGCTTTCATTTCTGGGGACTGGTTTCTCCTTCCTTTCATCTTTGCTTCTCTCTCTTCTTTCTCTCTCTCTGTAACGGCCTGATCCAAATCTCACTCCCGTGCAGGCTTCTGTTGTGCCTGCCCAGTCCTGGGGCGCAGCAGAATCTTGGGGCAGCAGCAGTGACAAAAGCTGGGTGGGAGCAGAGCGTGCTCTGGCCCCAGGGGGAGACCTGCAGCCAGGGCTGGGTTATTCTGTCCCCTCGCTCCCAGCAGTGATGCTGCAGTGAGCAGCTGTCCCCAGTAACGCAGGTTTTGCTGGGATTTCTGCAATTGCCCTGCCCTGTCCTACCCTAAGGCTAGCGTGGGGGGAGCGGGGACTGCCTGTCCACGGGCAGGATTTCACAGGCCTTTTGATGAATGTGGAGCAGATGGGGTATTTTAGACCTCTGCCTGCTTGTCAGATAAATCCTGGCTCACTTAAAATCAAATCTGGTAGGACCAGAGCTGCCAAGCAGCTGAAATAAGTAGCGCCCAAAAGCAGTGGCTTCAGAGCATGAAGAGTGAAAATAAGGGTGTGGAGCACCCCCTGAAACATAGGGTTTCGGGGCCCATGGCATCTCTCGCTGTACAGGATCCCATGAGCGGTTTCTCCCTTCCCACAAGCTCCAGCTATGCTGAGGGATGCTGAGGCCGCAGACAAGCGTGCACCCTGCCCTTTGCACGCTGCAGTCCTTTCTCCAAGCTGTTATTGCTGAGTATCCATGATTTATATTTTTTCCCTCTCTATTAAAATACAGAAGATTTCACTGCAGCCAGCATTCACTCTAGGAGTCCCCCGGGAGAGATTTGCAAGTGTTAATGAGAGCGCGGGAGCCTTTCACCTTGAGGACATCTCTCAGCATCCAGCTCCCTGCGCAGAAAGCGCTGACTGTGTTCTGGCTGATGCCCAGGCTGAGAGCTGCTGCTCAGGAGCTTTTTCTCTTGGCAATTCGTGGGCCATGCTCACGAGGCCGGTGGGGACAGAGCTCCAGGCAGAGGCACCTCCATCTTCTGTCACATTGCCCAGGGCTGCGCCGGGGCACCCTGCGGGCAGGACCCCCCACTGCTCTTCTCATTCCTGTGCTTGCAGCAGAGGTGGGAAATGGCACCAAGTGGGTTAAGGTTTGGGGAGAGAATTCCAAAGAGTGATGGGTCCCTGGTCCCCACTCCCCCTGTCCTGGTCTGCTTGCTGGGAAGTTGTGGGAGCGTGAAGGGTGGGATGGGCACGGCCTGTTCCCCGCCCTGCACTCCTACATCCTCACTGGTGTCAGGTCAGAGCTTCTTGTGGTTTGTGACCCCTCCACCGACGTCCCTTCCAAGCACTCCTCAGTCTTCTCCTGAGCTCCTGTAAATCCCCGCATTCACAAATCTTCTGCCCTTGCCCTGCTTGTGCCAGCATCAGCGGAGGGGTGCTGAGCCCCCCAGCTCTCCCCATGGCACAGGCCTCTGTCACCATCCCCATGCTGTCCCCTTCCCAGGCTGTCACTGCTCTCCTCCCATCCTTTTCCCAACCTTGTAACGGCACAGGCCTGGACCTGCATGTAGCATTGCTCCACGCTGGGGCAGAGGACAGGCATGATGGGGTCCTTCCTCCTCCTCTTCCTCCTCCTGCAGCCACGTGTGCTGGTGCCGCCACCAGCTGCCCCCTTCGACCCTCGGCAGCCTCAACAAAAGCAGCGTGGGGCCGTGCCGGAGCTGCCGCGGCGCGTGCCGGGTAATGAGCAAATCAGCTGGTGGCCAAAGTACAATTACAAGTCGTCGCTGGGAGCTGCTCTCTTCCAAGTGAGCTAATTGAAAATACATTGAGCCCATTATTAGTAATTACAAGGTAGCCGGCGTTCCGCAGGGAATAGCGGCGTGGGATGTGCCCATGGTGCCTTCGCGCTCCCCACCCTTTAGCAGGACCCAGATGGGTGGAGGGGGATGGATGGCGAGGCCCAGTGAGCCGAGCTGGGGGGACCACCGCTCTCGGCTCCCCACCTTGTTCCTCAGCAGCTCTCCCAGGCTCCCCATGGATGCTGAGCAAGTAGGGAGCTTGGAAAAGGAGCAGCTGTGAGAGCAAACCGGCTTTGGGACTGAGCAAGGCTCGGGTTCGTGCTGGGAGGAACCTGCCTCTCCTGTACTGGTTTACTTTCTTCTCCCTACAGCCTCCTCCAGGCTGAGCCCATCACGTGCCCCTGGGAAGGGTCCAAGGTCCGGCCAGGCAAGGACTGTGGAGGCAAAGGCTGGCAGCCTGCTGCAAAATGAAGTGCCTCTTCCTCCTCCTCGGTGTCCTGCGGCTCTTTGGTGAGTATGCCCAGGGCCCGACCGCCAGGGCGAGCAGGGGTGGCCGCTGGACGACTTCTCTGTTTGCATTTAGGGCAGTTCCAGAGCAGAGCTGCAGGCTCTGCCGTTTCAGGCGTATCTGTAACGCAAATGGGAAAAGGCATTTCCAACCGGACAGAGAGAAGGCAGGGGAATGAGACTGGGATTAGTGGACCATGCCCACTGCACCTCTGCAGCTCGGGTTTTCCTGCTCTTATTTAAAGCCAGCAGCTCTGCACTGCAGGACAGATTCTCTGTTGAATATGCATGTTGCTTTGATGTTCAAGGACTGAGCTTCCCTGGAGACAAGGCTGATTAAATAGCACGCTGA
>NW_009259419.1:2232541-2236001 GCF_000687185.1 Egretta garzetta
GCGCGGGTGGCCGGGGCGGGTCAACCCCCGCAGCCATCTCTCCGGGGTGCAGCGCGGGGCGAGCTCCTGGCACGACACCTCGCAGCTGCAGGAGCGTGAGGTGTGTGCGCAATCCGGCCAGCTCAGCCTTTTTGCTGGAGCTTTAACCTCTCCGTTCTCCGGCTTCCCAGGACAGGAGGGATGCAAGTCAACCATAGCAGGGACAGAACACCTTGTGATTAACCATTTGGGGGCTTTTTCCTTTCTTAAGCTCCTTTTTGACTCTAAACCAGCAAAGTGTGTGTGCCCATAACACTGCAAGCAGCTGCCTGGGGTCCCATTCTCATCTCTGTGTGGTCCTTTTCCCTCCCAGTGGGTTTTAAAGTGGATACGGGGCAGGGGGGTTTGCTGGTTTGCTCTGCCTAAGGGCTCCTTCAGGCAGCTGAAAGCCTCAGCTGCAGCCTGGTGTGGGGCTGGGGGGGCCCTTGGCTCCTCGCACCCAGGCTCCCACCCCTCTTCCTACATCAAGACCTTCATTCGGGTTAAAAATACATCGTTTCCTCTTCGCCCAGCCGTGGCTATGTACAGCAGATGGGCTCAGCAGAGTCAGCCAGTGCAAATTCCGCCCCGAGGCGGTCGCTGCACACTGATAAAGCCTCTGCAGAGCCTACTGAGCCCAACTGGCCACATCCCTCCCCATCATTCTGCAGTGCGCCTCCCTCCATCGGCCGGAGTCATTCCGACCCCCTCCCATTCCAGGATGGGGGAGTCCCCCTGTGTGTGGCACCTCCTGTCCCCTCCGTGGCCTGGTCCCGTCCGTCGCCACTGGCTTTCTATCTACTTTGTGGGGTTTTCCGCTAAAGAAATGATCCTCTTTATTAAGAGCAAAGGTTTCTTCTTTTTTTTTCTTTCCTCTTTTCTGTCTCATAACTCACTTGCCTGAAGCCATTTCATTCAGGCTGCTGGAGATCCATCTTCAGCTGGACGTGCATCTCCCGGCCAAGCCTGGGCAGTGTCAGGCCAGGAGGTGTGCGGCTCCACCATACTCGTGCAAACAGAGCGGGTCAGACTGGAAACCCACCTCTGCCACAGCCTGTCCACGGCCAATGGGCTCATCGCTGCGGGGACTTACGGGCGGGAACGCTGCCATCCCAGCAAGTCCTGTGGGGAAGAGCTCTATTTCCCAACCTGCTGGTGCCTCAGGCTGCAGGACACCGTGAATCCTCCCCCTCCAGTCCCAAACACATGAAACCAGCCCATATTTTGTGCTACACACCCCATACCAAATGCCCTTTCTCCTTTTGCTCTCTCCTTGTGGTCCTGCCAGCTCTGCACGCCCACTCCATACCTACTGGAAACACCAAGGTCAAGGGGTCTCTGCACATTGATGAGTCCAAGTGGCAACAAAGCCCACTGCAATGAATGCTTAGGTCCCAGGTGTGTGTTATTCTTGCCCATTGCCTGCAGGACTTCCCTGCCTTCTCTCTGCCTGCCAGGTAGTTGTCCCTTACTCCTGTTCCTACCTGGGTGGGTTAAAAGCCATCACCCAGCCCAAAAAATCCCCTCTGCAGAGGAAGGCTGTGACTGCTCAACTGGCAACATGCAGGGGCGGGCTCCTTGGTGGAAAATCCCCAAATCTGGCCTGAAAAGGCCAACCCATCCCATAACACATCCCGGAGGGGCTCCCAGTGCCTCCCACAGACTGTTACACTGGTTTCCCTGCTCCTCCCAGCTGCTGCCGTTGCTGTGTACAAGCAGTGGATCCCCAACACCAATTTTGAAACCGCCTCCAACTGGGACAAAGGCAGAATCCCCTGTGCCAGCGACGTGGTTCATTTTGAGAAGGACAAGGTATCAGCCATTTTTATGTTATTTTAATTTTATTTTTTGCGAAACGCCATTGGGCATTCAGAAAAGCCCTTTATCTGCGGGGGGAAAGCCTGCTTTTATTTTTCCTTCTCTTACAGGTCGTCTCTGTCTTTGTCAGGTCCCCCCACGTGCTGACAGACATGGTAAGGCAGCGTGCGGCGGCGCTGGGAGGGCGGGCAAGGGCACCAGCCAGGTGGCACATCCCCCTGTCCCCCTCTCCAGGGACTTTGGCATTTTGCTCAGGCCGCACTTGCCCAGGATGCCTCCGCTGGGGCAGGGAACAAGAGTCACAGCAGCCCCGGGGGCTCTGGACCATGGAGGGAAGAAGCCCATTTCTGGGATTTTTTATTTTTTTTTCACTAGGGGATATGGGGAAGAGCACCTCAAAACCCACTTTCATTTGGAAGAAGTTAATTTTTCCTTCCCAAGGGAAGGAAAAAAAACCCCTCCATGGGACTGAGACCTTGGCAGTAGTTTGCTGAGGAGCACCAACACGCAGCATTGTCGACACGGAGCAGGCTCTAGCCCCAGGCAGAGGCTGAGTGAAGCTGGCATTGACAGATCTTGAAATGAAAACAAACCATTCTGGGAAATCCAAAACTGTTGCTCGAGATATTTCCTTTCAAGTGCCATTGGATTTTATATTTTTTCGCAGCACTATTAGCCTGCCCGTGGCAGGACGGGCACAACACCCTGCTGAAATGTGTATGTTGGGTGACATAAGGTTGGGGGGGGGTGTCTCACCTCGGAGGGGTTTCTGAGCAGCCTGGTGTCCCCCAAAAAGAGGAGCCCTTCCTGGAGCAGGCTGACAGGCAGCCATGAAAGCGCAGGATCCTCACAGTTTGGAGGGTCAAATTTAACAGGGAGGAAGGAATTAAAGGGAAAAGCAAACCTTTGCTGTCCCAACACATCGCCGTGGGATGGGGCACCGGCGATCCCCATCCCCGTGATGAGATGGCACAAAATGGGCTGCATCCTATTTGTAAAACCTTCTCCCCTGGACAGGACAAGCTTGAGGATGAGTTTTCTTTCTCAGTT
This sequence comes from Egretta garzetta, assembly GCF_000687185.1. NCBI lineage: Eukaryota > Metazoa > Chordata > Aves > Pelecaniformes > Ardeidae > Egretta > Egretta garzetta. Next base: position 2,235,428 of record NW_009259419.1, read on the forward strand.
TTAGGGCAGCTTTGCTCTTTCATTGGCCATTAAATCCGAACAAGCCCTTGAAATTTATCTGCTGTAATATGTTCAGGCTGTCTACGCCACTAATAGTTTTGATGCTTTAATAACGCCATGTGCCACATTTAATCCCTCTACAAATATTTGGAGGAGTTACTTTATTTATGTGGCATTTTAAATATGAATTTTTGAACGAAAGAATGTACTGGGGAAATACGTACAAATATAATGTAATAAATGATGTGGAATTTACCCAGAGAAGAAAAGAGCAAAATATCACTCCAGTAGATTTTATTTTACTTACAGATGAATGTATAATATTTCTGAAGTACTTTCATCAGAGGCCTGCAAAGTGCATAATTGCACAGCAGCATTACTCATTACAGCGTGAGCCTTTCACAGCCAAGCTGAGGAGCCAGGCTGAGCAGCCCTGCGCTGGCCGGAGGAGAGGGTGGTGCAGCACGGCCTTGGCACAGCTCATGGCACCCGTGGCCACACAGCTCACGGCACCCGTGGCCACGCCGCCCTCCCGAGCGGCTGCGCGGGGGGGGGCTCGCCCCCCGGGGGGGGT
>NW_009259419.1:2236149-2236662 GCF_000687185.1 Egretta garzetta
GCAGGAGGAGGGGGGGGGTGGGGGGCCCACGAGGGAATAAATCCTGGTGGCAGCAATTGGCTGTGAGGCACGGCGCCAGCCAGGGGCTCACCCCACCGTTGCACCAGGCTGCATCTCCTGCGAGCAGCCGAGCTCATCCCAGGCTATAACCTGAGCCGCAGCTCACGCTTTCCTTCTGAGCATCACCGCCCCGATGATTTGCGATGAACTGTCCCAGCAAGATTCCTAGCGTGGTGGTTAGTATTTCTTTTTAATTTCAGCTCAGCCACCTCCCTTCCATGCGCTGCCGTGTTCTGTTGTCACCAGGTGATATGGGGACTGCCAAGATTAGGGATGAAAAAGGAATGAAACCCAGCACCTGAGCCGGTCTGCCACTTGCAGGGATGGTGTGAAATTTGGCAACTGGGTGGTTAGAAAATGAATTGGTCGTGAGGCTTTTTGCGGAGAGGCTGGGCTGCTCCTGTTTGGCTGCCGGCCGCGACGCGACGGAGCATTAATCACTTAAATCAGCAG
>NW_009259419.1:2236847-2238327 GCF_000687185.1 Egretta garzetta
AGAGTCGCCATGGAGATGCTATACAGCCTTTGGCCAAAAAAAAAGGAGAATGCTGCTTGCTATAGTAGCGCAGGAGGAAATTCATGGCCAGGGAAGGGGCTGGGCTCTCATTGACTTTCATGAGGACGTTGCCTGCTGCAGTGGGTGCGTGGAGGGATGCTCGGTGCCGGTGTCCCGCCGGCAGAAGGGCAGCATGAGAACTCCCATCCTGACTCCCCAGCTGAGTGGAGCAAGACCTGGGGTGCTGGGGGGTCCTCGTGTGCCACCATCAGCCCTCTCTAGACATGTATATTAAAGGAAACACTTCTGTATGGTGGGCCCTCCAGCTCTCCTCCCCATCCATCCCATGGGGGCACCAGCACTAGGAGCTGCTTTCTTGGGAGGAGGCCAGGGCTGTTGGGGTGTGCAGCCCACCTCCCTGCTCAGATGAAACCCATTTATCACCCAGCTCGGAGGTTATTTGGGCTGAAGTTTCAAGTAGGTCCCTAATTCAGCCACACACTAAATCCAAATCCAGCTTAAGCGTAAGTGACTTTGAAGCACAACCATTGTGATTAGGATGGATTTTCTATGGTATTTAGCTGCCTAAAGATGCAGATCCAGTATTTAGCCGGCTTTCAGAGGTGCCTGGGGGTAAATCCACAAAAAAGATGGAGGTGCTCAGGGTGGTGGTGCTCCAGGGCAAGGTGGGCTTGGGCTTTGCTTGTCTCCCTGCTGGTGGAGAAGGGCTCCTCTGAGGGGTTTAGACCCCCTGGCTACGGCTGCACTTCCAAAGGCAGCCAGGCCAGGGCACAGCTGTGGCTGCGAGCCCAACGTTTGCCCCCGTAACGCCAGCCCTGCTGCAGTTTGTGCCCGAGCTGGCCAGTACTGCTGCACGGGCCGGGGCTGGATGATGCCACTTGCTATTTTTGGGGTGGCAGGAGTCAGGTTTAGCCACGTGGGCAGAGCAGCCTTGCTCCACCCCTGTGGTGCCAGGGCGAGGGCACTGGCTGGGGTTATGTGGCAGCGCCAATGTCACCTTTCTGCCCCATCACCGAGCCCTGCCACGATGGCGGCAGCTGCCTGCGCCTCCTCCCTGCCCGCCCGGTGAGGGGCCGCAAAGCCTGGGCAAGGGTCGGGAGCATGCCGGCCACTGGGGTCTAACCAGGGATGTCTCGCCCAGCCTTATATTTTTAGCTGCCTAATTGCAAGAGCAGAATGTACTCGGCTTTGCTGCAGGATGCTCCCGCTTGGTTCCTGGCAGAGATTGATCTCGAAATGCCAATTGCTCTCCAGGGGCGCCGGCTCTAATGAATTGCTACGGTTTGCGCTCATCCTAGGCACCAGCGCTCCCTCCCCCCCTGTTTCCCAAACAGCAGAGTAACAACACCCAGAAAAGGGATTATTTTTCCTTCTCCTGAGATGAAGGTAAAAATTTCGTGGGAATGCATGTGTGCGTGCTTGTGTGCATGCACATCATTACAAGCCTGAATTCTGCAGG
>NW_009259419.1:2238490-2246689 GCF_000687185.1 Egretta garzetta
GGAGCGGATGCTGGGCCAGACCTGGCTGGGCGGCCGCTCCATGCACTGGCTGCCATCCCCGTGATGCCAGGGAACAGCTCCCCTGCCCGCACCTTGAGCTGCCTTCCAGCTCTCCCTGACCTTGTCTGCAGAGAGAAGTTCAGCAAAATGAGCTGAACTAGCCTGAAGTAGATTTGGCAAATGGCTTTAAGCCTCTGTGTGACTTCTGCCTCCAGAACTCAAGTGTCTTGGGCTGGTTTACCTTAATGTGCTCCTCAAGGGGTTATTGACATCCCCTTGCCCCCCCAGGACACCTGATTTTTGCCACCCTGCTGGGACCTGTTTGGCTCCACATCTGGAGGTGTGTGCTGGGGGGGCTGCAGTCAAATTAATGGCCTTTTTGGGCCTGTTGCTTTTCTTATCCCCCGGTGGCTTTTATTGGGGTCTGCAGGGTGATTTGGCAGGTGGGGGTGCTGGGCAGCAGCCACCTGGGAAAGCCAGGAGCTGCGGCTCCTTTGTGGGGTCGGGCAGGAGTGTGATGTTTTGGGAACGTGATGTGCTGGGCCACCCCTATGCCAGGGGATGCAGTGGCAAGGCCAGTTTGGGCAGGTGATACGGGGAGCCCACGGCCCGAAATGCAACGTAGAACGTGATGAGCAGACACAGGAGGGGAACTGGCTCCTGCATTAATGAGAGCGCTGACCGCTGCTGAAGGACCCTGCCTTGCAGGGGAGGAGGCAGGGACGCAGGCAGGGGAGAGCAGCCACGCGCCTCGTTAGCTTTCAGGGGACGATGCTGAAATGATGACGTCCCGCTGGCATGCTGCTCCTCTGCCCGTGCCCCTGCCTCTGCTCCAGGGGGCGAAAGCAGAGGGGCGAGTTATTGCTGGGGGCAGAGGGCTGGTGGGCATCTTCTGCCTGTGCCCATGGGTCCCGTGGAGAGGAGTTGTAGCTCCTGTGCCCTGCTCTGCACTGCACCAGCCTGCCCGAGCATGAGTTTCAGAGGGGGGAAAAAAAAACGCATTTCTTGCCTGTTTGCCTTGGGATACTACAGCCCCACTCCTCGCAGGCAGCATGTGCCCAGGTAGAGAGTAATTTGGGCAGCAAGGTCCAAGCCAAGCAGTGGGTTGTCCTCCTTGGCTCACCCAGAGCTGTTGGGGTGGCTGCGGGTCATCCTGCCTCGCCGGCTCCTCTCACAGGGGGTCTGGAATAACTGGGGCAGGACTGGGGGCAGTGACGGGGGCAGGCCAGATCTGGCGGCAGATGGGGGGCATGGGGTGGACAGGGGGCACAGGGTGGTGTGTGCGGCAATGGGGAAGGATGCTGGCCTGAGGATGCAGGTGGGAGCTTCACCTGGGCAGAAAAGGCAGCAAATGCACCCCTGCTAATGAACCCAAGCAACCCTGTGACAAGCGAGGCCCTGGCAGTGCTCCAGAGCCACCATGGGGATTCACCTGTGGATGAACCTGGCCCCATGCCCACCTGGGGCCTTCAGCCAGCAGCTGGATCCCACCCAAGCACCCGCAGACCCGGCTGTGCTCAGACAGCCCCCCCCCCCAGCCCCCATCGGCATTGGGAAAAACCCCGCTATTCCCACCTGCGGGCAGGAACAGGCAGGGGCGGGCTGCCTGCCTGCCTGCCTGCCTGCAGCTGTGTGTGGGCTGCTGCTGCCCCAGCGAAGCAGGGCTGAGAGATGATACAGAAATCCTTGAGCGTGAACGTCTGTGGTGGGTGACGGCACGTATCCTCTCTGAGGCAGAGAGACAACCCCCCTGCATCCTACCCCAGCGATGTGTTTTGCTGGGGTGCCAGCAGCGCCAGCCCAGGAGCTGCCCCCAGGCTGGGTGAGGGGAGGGACCCGGGAGCTGCACGCAGCCCCGATGCTTCCGAGCTGCTCGCTGGTGCACCCATGGGTGCAGCGCTGCGGAGCCCAGCGCGCCCAGGCAGTCTCGGTGTCAACATGATGGGGATGGTGGCACCTCCTTACCTGAGCAAGGGATTCAAATACGTTGATGCTGTGAATTAGAGCAAGGCTGGTGGAAGAGCCAGCAGCAATCACGAGCCTCCCTCACTCGGGTTTGAAGCATTAGTGCCGCAGTTTTTCCTGCGCTGATGACGGTGACACGCCGGTCACACTGCTGCTGTCAGTCACCTCAGCCCGACGGTCATGACTGCAGCAGAGCTGGGATGTGCCGGAGGCCGGTTCAAAGCCGCCTGCTTCAAAAGCCACATGCTCGGGCCTTTGGCATTTTTTTCTTTTGTATTTTGGAGGTTGGTTTCATTTTCACTTAGGCACTGGGGCAGCGGGATTTCTTCTCAGTGGTGCAATGCTGGGGTTGCAAATGTGGTGACCGTGGGCTGAGCGCCACATGGGGTCTTTCCTCTTTTTTTTTGCTGACTTTGATGAGAAAAATGATGACTGTGTTTCAGTTGTCATTACACTTGATAATGATGACCGAAGAGATAAGTCATTTACCAGTATCAAGGATGGAAATGACTAATGGGACTCTAAGCTTGCTGTATTAATGGCTCTGGAGTACAGGTTGGCAGGAGCAAGGGAAAGCAGTTGAAACTGCCAGCTTTTTGGCTCTGGTCCTTTGGTACATGTCACTGCTCAGTTCAAAATGTACTTGGAAAGCGGCCCAGCCTATATGCAATTTCTATACTAAACAGCCAAATGCAGAAAGCCACTGCCCAACCAGAGTCTTCATTAGTCCTCTGCTGCGAGCTGAGATGCTTAACTTACTTATGTTAGGAAAAAAGAAAGGGCAAATTATTTACAAACTAAGGTCCACTGGACAACAGAGCCACTTCTGAAATGCTGCCCTGTAGCGTGCATCTGAGGGAGGGCCAGGGGTGGGTGGGCAACACGTCTGCCTTGGTGGGCATGGAGCTGCAGCTGCAGGGGCCAGCCTCAGAAACGCCTGCAGTGAAGCAGAAGTACAGGGCTCTTCTTGCACTTCGTGTTTGTGGAGTTGAGGTGACTCCATCCCCTGGCTCGCATCATATTGCCTTGCATTTTAGTTTCAGGGATGGTGCTAACAGCGCTTGGGCAGTCCCAGAGGGTGAAGGGGCCGGTGGCTGGGACACTGTGTGTGCTGTGGGACTCTCATTCCCCTGCCACACTCATGTGGACAGCTGCTTCTGGGCTTGGGAAGTCCAGCCTGGGCTTTTGGTCTTGGTGGTGGAGGGAGATCTCCAGCGGTAGCTGGAGAAGCTGTGCCTTCACCAGAGACCCCTGTGTCTCTAGAGCCCTGCATCGATGCTGCAGGTGGGGCAGGTTTAGCCTGAGGCATTTTGCCCCACCTCTCCCCATGGGTAGGACTGATGCCACATGCTGTTGAACCCGCGTCTGCTCCACACCCCATCCAGACCCTGCTCACCTGGCCCCTCCCAGGCACAGGAGGACCTGACCTTGCTTGGTCACTGGACCAGCGGTTGTGCATCTGTGTGTGCGTGTGTGCGTATCTCCAACCCGCCGAGCCCACCTCACCCCTGCTCTCCCCGCGCTGAACGCAGCCGTGCCGCGTGAATCCTTACCAGGTTTTCCTTGCTTTGCTTTGTGCATAATGCATGCACAAAACGCTCTTGCATTGCTCCCTGGAGCAGTGTGAGTGATGCAGCTTACAAATGTAGGCACATATTTGTCCAAGTATTGTGTCTCTGGCTTTTTTTCTCATCCCAGTTAATTTGTGAAGAGCCGAACAAACAACTCCCTGGACAGGAAAGCTGATTGTGTCCTGCATAGCCACCGCAGGGCATTTGGGAAGCTGCGACCCACAGCCATAGTCAAAGCATTTGGTAACTCTACAGGGGAAGGAGCTGTCAGGCAGGCAGGGATCAGAACAGGGACTTCCCAACCCGGTGGTCTTGATCCAGCCACAGCACTCACAAACGCCAGCTGCTGCAGCCTGGGAAGGCGAACAGAGGCCAGGTAGTCACGGCCCTGCTGTGTCACCCATCCCTGCCACCAGCAGCTGCTGTCTAGTTTGTCTTCCTCCACCCAAAGTCCCTGCAGCTATGGGCCCAAGTGCCCACAGGTAGCTGCTGTGAAGAGCTGGTGCCCTGTGTTCATTAAATGATCCACTGCATCCCATCCAAAACCCCACTCTGAGCAGCTCAGCTGGACCCCAGCAGCCAGCTGGCCACCAGCAGCCAACTGGCTACCGTCCCTGCTCGGCCCTGTTGTACACAGCAGGCTGCAGGGTGGCAACCTGCAAACTGGGCGAGAGGCAGCGGTGAGGGGCTCCAGCCTGAGGTGGCCCAGCGGGCTTGGAAGGAGGTACTTAACCAGCAGCACTGGCAGCACCTGCCCTGTATATCGGTGGCAGCTGACTGCCCCAAAAAGTGTGCCAGCGCCCAGTTCCACCTGGGCTCACAGGAAAACAAGCCTGGGCATTTCTGAAGTAAAGCACTTCTAAAAGAAGCTGGTAGCGTAGAGCTTGCCAAGCTCAGTGCAGGCCAAGTCCTGAGCCTCAAAACGTCATCAGACATGGCTTTTATATCTGCAGCTAAAGGGCACATTGCCATTCTTATCCTGGCAGACCTTTCAGCCTCTTTCAGTGCTTCAGTATTGGAAAAATTGGCTTTACTCAAGAGTAATAGAAATTCAAGGAACCTGATGGCATGGTTTCCAGTTAGGCACTGCACATGCTTTGGTCTCATGGAGCAATGTCCATAGGCAAAAGCTTCTTCCTGGCCAGTGGGGAGACTCCATAGCCTTGGGGCAGACATTGCTCAGACCTGAGCTATTCACCTCGTCATCCCCCCTTCTCCAGCCCAGCGTACACCACTGCAGGGTCTGAAGCAGGTGGGGCACAGGAGCACTGCAGGGCTCTTCTTGGCAGCAGCCACTCTCTGCTTTCTACCCTGGCTTCTCACCGTTCCTGAACCAAATGGGGGACCTGGGCTATGGCCTTCAAAGCATCACACCACCAAGGCACTAAAGTTCTAAACAGCTGCCTACCTGCTGCTTTTTGCCATGTCCATCCCTCACTCCCCCCCGCTTCCCCCCGGGTGGTCCCTGTGTGGGACAGAGCATTCTCAGGCAAGGCTGCCCCAAGGACAGAGAGCTATGGCAGCCACCCACAGCAGTCACTCATAAGACATGCTTTCTCTAACCTAGATGCATATTTAAAGACCAATGAAGTAGGTGAAACCTTAAAATCCCATCTAATGTGCTTCTGCCTGAGCACAGGACCCAGTGCATTGGCATTACACAGTCCTGGAGGGCTTCCAGCTGCTGTCTGGGGAATGATGGACAGACCGAGTTAGAGGAGAATGCAGCCTTGGACATCACTCACTCCTTGACATGTGTCAATATTGGGGGAAACCCCAACTTTCTCTGTGAAAATTTCTAAATGGAAAATAAGATGAGCTGGGCTGAATAACCCGTGTGCTGTGAATGAGTCGCCTGACTCGGTTGTTTGCCAAGGCCTGTCCTGGAGTCAGCAGTGCCGGCTGGTGGCCCAGGTGGCCACAGCTGCTTGCTGAAAGAGCCCCCATGGCAGAGCTGTGCATGTTGAGGTTTGTCCTCATGCCCTGGAGCAGAAGCCTGACGGGGCTGAAGCTGGCAAGTGTGGTGACCCGAACTACCTGCTGGTGATGTCCTACCCAACAAGAAGAGGGTCTAGCTATGGCAAGCTGCATCAAATGCCACTGTGTGCCTAGCTCATGCCACGTGTGAATCCACTAGCTGACACCTCACCAAGTATTGGTGACACCAAGCTGACACCAAGCTTGGGCCCCTGAGCTATTTTTTGTGGGGCAAGCGCAGTCCCCAGAGTTGGGGACCCATTTACACAAGGGGACCTCTGGGCACTTGCAGAGCAAGGTTGGGTTTTTCATGGCATACCAATGTATAAAGCCATTCCTGAGCTGCTGGGATTGGGTGGGCAAGATGAGGAAGGAGCTGTCAAAAGGAGCTTGTTTTGCTTTTTCCTTGTTCTTGCTTCCCTAAATGCTTCATGTTTTCTGTGTTACTGGAAGATAATGTCAAACTGCCTCTCCCCATCGCAGCGTCCCCATCTGTAAAACCAGGAGCCAATACTTTCCCATTAACGCGGGGCATGGCGAGGGTAACTCCTAATGACTCTAAAGCGCCTCGGAGACAGCAAGTGTAACAGGCAGCCTAATAATTAGCACTGTTATTTGATTACAAGCCTGGGTGGCTGGCAGCGGGACCGCGCAGTAATACTCTGAATCCCTTCGTCTAGTACCTGCCCCTGAACGGAGAACTCGTGCTGGCGTCTGGTGCAGGATTCGCAGCTTTCGATGGCAGCTGGGATCCAGGCTGCAACTCAGGTATTTTGCGCCCAGACCAGTCACCCCATCAGCCCTTGATTAATCATGCAAACTCAGCCCCAATGCTTCTACAAAGGTCGTTGCTGTCCCACCTCAGAGCAAAGTGAATCACTCCTCTTTTAATACCTGCCTTTTCTTTGATGACCTCCCTCACATCAGATCTTCTTTTCCTGCTAGATCACCTGTCTTCTAAAAAAGTAATTATAGGAGGGAAGCCTTTGAAGTTGGAGCAGAGAGGCAAATATTGTTGGTGTTTTACCCTGCTTATTAAGCATGTAGCCACATCAAAGCCCTCATTTTCTTTGCCATGGTATTTCTGAAGAAAACTGGTTAGGAATTGCACACTGACAAGCTGAGCCGCAGCCACGGCAGTGAGCTGGCTTTTGGCCCACCACGCACCGGCATTTCGGCGTGAGCGCATCCTTCCTGCCCCTCCGAGCCTGCCGCTCAGGCCTGCCGTGACTCAGGCAGCAGGTTTGTTTCAAGCAGCGCCTGCTATTAGTCTGAAAGCTGTTTACTAGGGAGATGTATTTGGGTATTTAAGAACTACCTAATGCTTTCAGTGGCAAGTAACTTTTTAGTTTGGCTGCAGGAAAGGAAGAGTCCAAGTGGAGCACCTGTGCCTGCGCTTTGACTGGCAAAAAAAAAAAAAGAGAAAAACGAGAGAAAAAGCCCAAATGGGTCTGCCCAGAGGAGGGACTGCAGCATCAGGCTGTCCAGAGCCACTCCAAAAACCTTCATCCCTGTCATTTTCCTACATTGGGGCTGTTTGCCCCCCATCAGGGATGCTCTGGCAGCTGCCTCCACCTTGCACTGGACTTTTCGTTCTGACCACGTGCTGCTCCCCTGAAACCAACGGGCCTTTCTGGGACAGCTTTCACAAATGGATTTTTTTTAAAGCATGATTTTAAAATGAACACAAATACTTCAGTCAATAAATGCCCGTGTGGTAGCTGAGTCAGTAAAGATTGAGCTGTTGGGGAAGGGTGAGATGATACTAACTGTGACCAGCAGGGAAATGGTTAATGGTTAAAAAATTAATGGCTAAGTGGTGTGCTGGTTTTCGGGGTTAGCCACTGCGGTAACCGGGGCCAGTCATGTTTCTGCAGGCCTTCCAGGCTGCTTGGAAACTGGGACATGAATTATCATACCCATTTTTTTCCAATGTAGCTGTTATTCAGCATTTAGGCTCCACAGCTGTTTTCCTCCCTAACCATAAGGGTGAGCTTTAAAGAAGTGGGGGGAAAATGTCCTGTGCGATCTGGGGCTGGAGATCTGCAACCAGAAGTGGGGTCTGGGCTGAGCTGCTGAGACCCCAGCCCTGAGAGCTGGAAAGCTTTGCCGAGCCTCCGCGGTGTGCCGGGAGGTGCCTGCAGTGGCTGACCGAGGAGGCGATGCCAGGGCCGGCCCTTTGCTCCCTGCCCACAGGCTGAGCTCCTTCGCTTTGGGCCAAGCACTCACTGGTTTTGCCAACCCAGTCAGATTTTACCAATCCATCAGGGCTGCAGATTTGGGTTCGGGTCATGCTCAACCCTTCCTGTTGCTTTTCCAGGTGCGACACTGAGGTTCGCTGATGCTGAGCACCGCGCGTGGTTCGACCCCACGCTGTGGCAGGCTGTGTCCCCTGGCGGGGAGCTCCTGCCAGGTGGGCGCACCTTTTCTGTGGATGAGGAACGCGTCCCGTGCCGCTACGATGATGTTATCTTCCAGCCCGAAACCTCCTTCCGGGTAAACGTCGACTCATCGCGGCGAGTGATTCATCTCCGCAGCATCTCTCTCATGGGCCAGGTAACACGGGGATGATGAGAAACCAGCTTGACGCCTCCTCGCCATGGCCCCAAAGTAGGTCAGGAGAGGAAGGACCAGCCAGGGATGGAGGAGCGGCGCTGCTTGGGGAGATGGGGCGCTCCCATGATGC
>NW_009259419.1:2246930-2314183 GCF_000687185.1 Egretta garzetta
CGGTTTTTCGCCCCCCCCCCTGCAGTGGGGGAGCACAGGCCATCTCCCTATTCACATTTAAAAAAAAAAAAAAGGCCAATGTGCACAGGTCAAACTGCCAGCAAATGGCATCTTCTCCGGCACCCAGGGGCTGCCCCCTTCCCAGGCACGTGTCTGCAAGCGCGCTGCTTAGGGACCCTCTGGGGACACCTCCCTCCCGTCCCCAACCTTAACGCGGCCCGTGGCTCAGCGATCGTCTCCCAGCTTTGCTTTGGTACCGCTCTTTAATTGATTGGAGGAATAATTATAGAAACGCTGGCAGCCTGCTGTGCTTCAGCCCGCGAATCAGGCACACAAGGAGCCCCGTCCCTCGCCGGTCAGAGGAGTGAAAGATCACAGGTGCTGCAGCAGTAGACACAGGCTCCTTCCAGGAGCGGAAGATGCAGCAGACGTTTCATAAGTTATTTATTATTTCTACTGCTGTGCTGCCTGGGATCTGCCATTTCAGGGCCAGGCATGAGGTAACTGGTTTTTGAGTAATAACCTCAGTCAGTGCCCAGGCGGGTGCAGGCAAGTCTGGACAAGGCAGGACCCCGATGGAGCTCACCTAGGGCACGTGTAGCCCCAGGGATGCAGGGGTGGGCGGTCTTGGATGCTCAGAGTGATGCTGGTCCCACTGATGCCTGGAGACCACCCCATGGCATGGGAGATCATCCCCCCGCCAAATCCACCTTCCCCAGGGACTGCAGCTGGCTATGCCCTGGGGTGGAGGCTGCTGCTGAGTGATGAGATGGAAAGAAAAGGTGCTTTTTGTTTTTGTGATTATAGCATATTCCCTAAAAACTGACCTTATAAGATACTTTGTCCCTTTGAAGCCAGCCCGCTCCTCTTGCTGTGTGGGATATTTTCACCCCAGAGCCTGAGAAATCCTCTTGCTGTGCCAGGGCATGGAGAAGCCTCCCATGGAAGGCAGTGGGTGAGGGACTTGCCATCTGCTTGGTAGGACAAGGCTGGTCAGTCCAGTTTAGCCTTTGCTGATGCCAAGCCCACTGATGAGCTTCCCAGATTGAAGGAAAAGACCTCAGATCTAGCCCCTTCCTCCCAGTAATTAAAAGCTGATGAACTGAATTCTCAGGGCCAGCAGAAAGAGGGAAAACAAGAAGGGGAAAAAAAAACCCCAGCCATCTTGTGCTTTATTTGTGTTCCTTTTTTTTTTTGGTTTTAAATTAGAAAGGGTTTTTCTCTTGGCCCCATGGAAAAGCCCAAATGGGTGTAGTGGCAGGATTTTTCTGCTGCGCTCGCTGCCTGTGGTGGGGCTGCCCCAAGCTGGCCATCACACGTGGCACTGGGTGCCCAGGCGGGACAGCTGGGTGCCTGGGGACAGCTCTGGGACCTGGCAGGGGATGTTCACCAGCTTTTGCTGCTCTTCCCCATGCAGGAGCTCAGCAGCCCCGAGGCCTGGGCCGGGTACCTGCGGGGTCCCTCTGCCCCGCTGCAGTTTCACGGCAATGGCACTCTGCAGGTGACAGGCACCGGCTGTCCCGACAAGTCCGGCTGTGCCTGCGGGAACGCCCCGGTGAGTCATCTCATTGCAGTTTAGGGGGGTATCATTGCAATTGGGGGGGCAAGGTGGGGCAAGGGACTGACGCTGCCCTGCTCTCGTTTAGGATGGCCACCGCATCTGCACGGCCCTGCTCGGGGCATCGGGGAGGCAGTGCCCAGCACCGGCGTGCCAGAGCCCTTTGCAGCCCCTTGGCCACTGCTGCAGGGTCTGCGGTGAGTGGGGGGCACAGCCCTATTCCTCCTCCCCACCATGTTGGCTGCCCCAGCCCCTTCCCTTGGCTCCGCAGGGGAAAGCCAGGCGAGGGGGATGCTGCTGATCTGGGGTCCAGGTGCTCATGGGCTGAAGTTCTCCTTAGCACTGCTCCCATGGGTCCCATCTGCGGGTCCCATCCTCATCCCACGTGCCGCCCTCCGAGGGCATCTCTCTGCACCTGGGTCGGGGCAACCCCAAACACAGATACAAGCTGGGTGATGAGTGGATTAAGGGCAGCCCTACAGAGAAGGACTTGGGGGTATTGGTGGATGAAAAACTGGACATGAGCTGGCAATGTGCATTCACAGCCCAGAAAGCCAATCGTGTCCTGGGCTGCATCCCCAGCAGCATGGCCAGCAGGGAGAGGGAGGCGATTCTGCCCCTCTGCTCCGCTCTGGTGAGACCCCACCTGCAGTCCTGCGTCCGGCTCTGTTGGGGTGGGTCCAGAGGAGGCCACAGAAATGGTCAGAGGGATAGAACCTCTCTCCTATAGGAAAGGCTGAGAGTTGAGGTCGTTCAGCCTGGAAAGAGAAGGCTCCGGAGAAACCTTATAGCAGCCTTCCAGTCCTTAAAGCAGGCCTACAGGAAAGATGGGGAGGGACTCTTTATCATGGACTGTAGCGATAGGATGAGGGGTAATGGCTTTAAACTAAAAGAGGGTAGATTTAGATTAGATATTAGGAAGAAATTCTTTAGTATGAGGGTGGTGAGGCACTGGAACAGGTTGCCCAGAGAAGCTGTGTCTGCCCCATCCATGGGGGTGTTCAAGGCCAGGTTGGATGGGGCTTTGAGCAGCCTGGTCTAGTGGAAGATGTCCCTGCCCATGGCAGGGGGGGTTGGAACTACATGGTCTTTAATGTCCCTTCCAACCCAAACCATTCTATGATTCTGTGAAGCATCAGACTGGCTTTTGGAAGCCAGTTCTGAGTTGCAGCCCCTTGTCCCTGGCTCTGGCTTGTCCTGTCAGGATGTCACAGCTTGTCAAGCTAATAGGGCTCTGCTGAGTTTATGCAGCAGAAAACACTCAGAGGAGATGTACCTTTTTCACCATAATGTCAGCTTTCCAACAGCAAGTTTGTTTCATTTCATTTCATTTAAAATAAAAACATGCAGACTGACAGCATTCCCTCTGCAATGGGCGCTTCTCCATTAATCTACCTGGAAGGTTCAGGAGAATTTTTCATGCACAGTTGTACCTAGATATTTGGTATATTGTACCAAATTCATTAAAACGGCACCGTATGTTTCTCTGAAACGTTCCTAAAGGCAGAGCCTCTTAAAGCCTTTAGGAGAATTTCATATTTCAACAATGCTTACTTGGCTTTTTTCCCAAGGAAAATATTTGACCCGCTGACTGCAGTGCAGTGGTAGGGGGAGCGCAGGTCTCCTTTCCTCTCCACCTTCCCTCCAGAGCCAGGGGAGTGGTGTTGAATCGCAGCCTTGCAGCCCCGAAACCCAGTTACACGCAGAGCTTCCCAGGGGATACGCAGGAGAAAGCTTTCCAGGGAGAGCTTCTCTCTGGAATGTGGTGGAAACCAAAAACCCTTCACCAAAGCCAGCTGATAAAAAGAACATTGAGGGAGGGAGAGGTTCGTTGGGGCAGCGCTGCTCAGGCAGAGCTGTGGAGCTGCCTCCCTGAGCCCAGCGAGGCTGGTTGCACGGAGGTACCGAATGTCCTTTTGTGGCCTTTTGTGGCAGTCGGAGCCGTGCCGCTGTGGCAGCTCTCTGCCCGGGCTCGGTAACAATGTCATATCTGTCTGTTTTGGGGCTGCAGGAGCCACCATTAGCCTGGATTTCACTCCTGATTTTGACCTGCAGAAGTACCGGGACAGACTGGTCCAAGCCGTGCTGAGCCAGGTACGTCAGCCCGCTGGATCGGGAGTGCCTCTTGAATGTGCCGACTTGCCACGGGGGCTGGTGCAGCCTCTCTTGCCCCCCACTGCAGCCATGCTGCCCCTCTCAGCGCGGGGCAGGGACAGCTGCCAGCCTGCAGATGGGGAAGGATGCAGGGGGGCTTGCTGGATACCCTGGTCCAGAAAACATGGGAGGTCAGGTCGAGATAACGTGGGAGGTCAGCCCACGCTGTTGGGATCGTGCAAACCTGCTGCAGTGCATCCCGTGGGACCTGAGGGATTATTCCCAATGCTGGGCTGCTTTTCATTCCCCAGTAGGCAAGTGCTGGGTGGGTAACTGGCACCAGTCAGCACGCAGATGCATGCTGTACAAGGCATCACTCCACGCGGCTGCTTGTCAGACACAGCATGACATCCCTCCTCCTGGCTGGGAGCTGCTGGGGGGGGGAGGCATGCTCCGAGTCACACCGGGAGGATCGATATCAGAGTATTTCTCTATTGATCCTGAGCTGAAAGCCTGCTGCCTGCCCTCCTTACAGCCACACATGTCTTAATACAGTGTTTAATGGGTGTGCTACACAAAATTGCTTTCTTGGCGCTCTCACCTCAGCAGGGGGACGCTGCGTGTTGGGTGCTGGTCACAGCTTCGAAGGGAGGGGAGATATGAGTATCTCATTTGGGAAACCCAATGGCACTGTGGTAACAGGGATGGCAGCTCTGTGATGGGACTCACATGAAGATTTATAGGTGGGCTTTGCTGGTGCAGCCATCGTGGCTGTCTGTAGAGGTGACTAATTTCTGCCTACTGCTCTCATGGGCTTCACGTGTTGCCTTGTGTTTTGAAAAATCCCAAGTACGCCGGCGTACGGATGGCCATATCCAAGGTGCACAAAGCACAGACCTTCCTGGGAGTCATACCCCGAAGCTCCACTCCCCTCATCCAAATTGTGCTGATTGATGATGAGGTGGGAGTGCAGGCCGGCACCGCTGCGGAGCAGATGGCTGCAGACATCATGGAGGACATAGCACGGCACGGTAACACTGCTGTCCTCCTTGGTGGGTCCCCCGTGGGTGTACCTAAAGCCACCACTGTCCAGAGCTTCTTGTCCCACACCAGCAGCCCATGTGGCAGCCTCACATCCCTGCTCTTCCACCAGGAAATCACATGGGAATCAAGTGGCATCTTGGTTGAAGCTCCCTGAGTTGAACACTCCTAAGGTCCTTGTCCTTGTCAGTCTGGTCCAGCACACCTCTAACCCTTCCTAACACCACCACCACCACCCCGCCCCGCATTTCTAATAATTTCAGTAGTGAACTTTGCTTACCCAGAAGTTTTACCATTTTAATTGTAGCATGACAGCAGTGTGGGCAGAGCAGAACTGCAGGATCAGAATTACCAGGGTTGGCAGGGACCTCTGGTGACCATCTTCCCCCCTGCCTCCTGGAGCAGGTTGTCCAGGGCTGTGTCCAGTTGGGTTTTGCATGTCCCCAAGGACGGAGAGTCCACAACCTCTCTGGGCAACCTGTTCCCACATTTGACCACCTTTGCAGTAAACCAGTTTTTTCTTACGTTGAAGTGGAATTTACCATATTGCAATTTGTGCCCATTGCCTCTTGCCCTGACACCGGGTGCCACTGAGAAGAGCCTGGCTCAGCACTTCAGCTGCATCTCGCCAAGGCAGAGCAGAGGGGAAGGGTCACCTCCCTTCACTTTCTGGCAACCCTCCTCCTCATGCAGCGCAGGATGCCGTTGTCCTTCCATGCCACGTCTGGCTATGGTCAGCTTGGTGCCCACCAGGACCCCTGGGTCCCTCTCTGCAGAGCTTCTTTCTGGCCAGAACGCTGCCTGTGGAGGCAGCCATGTAAGCTGGCAGATGCTGCTGAGCATGTAGGTCACAGCCAGGGGATCTGGTGGCTGTTGTATGGGTAGCAGACCCACATGGGCTTATCCCAGTTGAGTCCACCCCGCTGTGCATCCCACCCCCCTGTCCCTGGGGAAAGGTGATTAACCAGGCAAGGCAAGCAGGGCCAGACCCAACTGCAGGCTCCCTCTGCCCTGTGTGTGGGTAAGGGTGTTGTGTGGGTGTGGGGGGGTGTTGCCCCATCCAGTCCTCACCCCTATTTCTTTCTGCCCTTTCCCAGGTGAAGCACTCGGCATTTCAAGTGGCAAAATGGAGGTGGCCACCGGCAGCAGTTTCAGCAGGCAAGCAGGGAGCCATGCATTGAGCAGGATCACAGTGGGGACAGTCTTGGGACTACTCTTCGTTGTCCTGTTGATTGGAGGGATCCTCTTTCTCCACAGAAAGGGAAAGCTAAGGTAGGGATGAGGCTTCTTCTGGCAGCATGTTGCCAGGCTTCTTCTGCCTGGGGGCAGCTATTGTCCCGAGGTTGTCCTTCCAGCCAGCCTGGTGGCACGGAGGCAGACAGGGCTGCTCAGAGCGCCCATGGTGGTGGGCATGGCCGGATGGTCTGCTATACCCAATGTTACTAGTTCATAACATCACAGAATGGTTTGGGTTGGAAGGCACCTTTGAAGATCACCTAGTCCAAGCCCCCTGCCATGGGCAGGGGCACCTTCCACTAGACCAGGCTGCTCAAAGCCCCATCCAGCCTGACCATGTACACTTCCAGGGATGGGGCAGCCATACCTTCTCTGGGCAACCTTTTCCAGTGCTTCACCACCCTCATACTAAAGAATTTCTTCCTAATATCTAATCTAAATCTACCCTCTTTTAGTTTAAAACCGTTGCCCTCACTGTTCCTCACAGTTTGTTGGAGGTGAGGTGGCTGAAAGGCACTTCTGTACTCCTGGACTGGTAGGACTTGCTTCTTGGTGCCATGTGGCATGGTGTGTTCTGGTGGGAGTGGGGCTACTGTGGCTCGGTTGGAGCTCTGCACAGCCTGGTCATGCCGCCTGGGGACATCTCCTGTTCCTCGTAACTGTTAGTTTGTAGTCCTGCTGGGGGACGGAGGACTGAAACTTCCAGCTGCTAAATAGAAATGCATAAAAATAATTCAAAGCACTCGTCCCGCAGCTTTGTAGCCATAAAAGGGGGTGACAGCATCCAGAAGCAAATGCAGGTTCTGGCACATTGGTTGCTCACGCTGCGTGGAGAGTGGTGTGCAGATCCCAGGGGAGGGATGGTGGGGTGCACCCAACCTCACCGCAGCTGGGCACTGGTTGGATGTACCCTTCTCCATCACCTTTTCCCCCCCACAGCTTGGGGACAGGCTCCAGCAGTGAATAGGGCATCCTGGCAGCACCCACAGAAGGTGCTTGGGGCTCCCGCCTCTGCCCCTCGCTCATGCACCCACCTTCACGCAGGGCCCTGCCTCCCCCAAGGAGGGGTTTCCAGGCGTTTTTTTTTTTTTTCTGGCGGGGGGGGGGGGGCTGTCTGCGGAGCCGCTATGGCTCATCTCATCTACCTGACCACAGGCAAACAGGAGGGACCCTCTGCTTTTTATAACCAGGGGTGGGAATTGCTTAAATCTGTGTGTGCAAGGTGCCCTGGTGCCTGCCAGGGCAGGCCGGCCGTGTTGCAGGCTCACAAGTCAGGTTGTTTCTCCCCTCCTGGTTCCTGCGCTGGGGTTTTCTCGCCGCGCAGCAGCAGCCGTGGCCGGGGCCCCTGCCGCTCAGCACGTGCTGACATGACATTTCCGAGCAATAAACCCGTGCCTTCATTTAATTTCTAAATAAAACTCCCAGTCCCATAATTGCTACTTGATGATTTATCTTCCACTGACACTTCTTTGGATGCCGGACAGGCCTTTGAAACCGGCTCTGTCAGCAGCAGGAGGGAAGTTGGTGTAGCTACAGGAGACAGAGCTGAACCCGAGCCCAGGCCACGTCCCCAGCCGACCCGCTCCGGCTGCGTGTCCCTGGGTGGCTCCAGGGCAGGTGCCCTTTCGGGCAGTGCTGCTGCGCATCGTGGAGGCATCTGACACTGGCAGGGATGCTGCAAATGAGGCAGGCGGCTCTGGGAGGCTATAAACCTTCTGCCTCCATGCAGCAGAGCTGTCCCGACCACCAGTAAACCAGTGAATTCAGCTCATTCCCAGCAAAAAGGGCCTGATACAGCCTCCCTGCAGTTAACGCAGCTCCTCCGATTGCCTTTGCAGCGCCTGTGCCACGGCAGGCACAGTGTTTCGGCACCGGTGGGTGCTCAGGACCTGCGGTGACGTGTGTGGACCCACCACCAAGCCCACCCGCACCAGTTGCCTGGTGCAGGGGATGATGCTTGCTGACTGGGACCCTTAGGATAGAAGTAATGAAGAAAATAATAAAAGTGGTCATGGTGATTAAGATGATAAAATGATAACAAGATAAAAGTAATGATAAAAGTGATCAGTGCTTGTTGAGATTGCCATGGGAACAGGTGTCAGCTCTGTGGCAATTCATTTTAGGCCACTGGGGGAGAGCGACGGCTGTGCTAGGTCTTCTGCCTCTGACAAACTTCTCTCTCCAGGCTGCAGGTCCTAGACCTCCAGGCTTAATGGTTTCTACTGGATAGGGCAGCTTTTCCCTGAGAAAGGGTAAAATCACCCCATTTCAAAGACAGCCTGGAACTTTGTCCTGTATTTTCCCACCCACCTCTTGAAGATGCAGTGTTTTGGTTGGGGGAGCTGCTGGGACGGGCAGGATGTGGGGTGGTGATGCCCAGGTCTCTCCCCAGGCTGCCTGCCCTGCTCTCCTCCTGGCCTTGGGACAGAGCAGAGGACCCGACGTCCCCTGTGCCAGCCAGTGACAACGGCTTCGACAACCCCATGTTCGACGTGGTGAGTCGCCACCACCCAGGGTCACGGGGATGCTCGGGGCTGTGGGCAGGAGGTGGCAGGGCCCCAGCCAGGCGCCACTCTAGTGCCAGTGGGGGTGCAATGCAAAGTGCAGCACACCCGGTGGGGCTCCTCCTTTCCCCAGGTTTGTGGGACCATCCCACCCTCCCATGGGTCACCAGCTCCTCAGTTGCCTCAGGGACTCGGTGCTGGGTGAGTTTTGTCAAGGGTTTTGCTTCCCTTCTCCATCCATTGCTTTTCCCTCCCTCACTGCTGCAGGAGCCACCAAGCATTGACACTGGAGAGGAGATGCTGCAGGAGATGGGTCCCAAAGACCACCAGGTCTTCTACCTCAACCCCCTGTATGATGCAAGCGAGACGGAGACCTGACAGTGTGGCCCCATGCTGGGGGCAGCCACCACCTCCCTGTGGACACCACCACCCCTCACGTCACTCCTGGTGGGATCTAAACCACAAGCAAGCAGATCCCACCTGAATAAAAGTGTCCTCACGGTGAAGGAAACCACAGCAAACCTTCACCATAAGGGCTCAGCCATACAGGCACAGCGTCCCTGGTGTTCCTTCTGGGTTTTAAAATGTATTTTGTACATCTCAGTCCTTTTTAGACATTTCAACATTGAGATTGGGTCTCAGGTGATACCTGGGGAAGTTGGGGTCCAACTCAACACCCCGCTCTTGAGCCAGCACCCCCCTGGATTTGCCCAGGGCATGCAGCAGGTTGAAGGACTCATCCCTGGATGCATGATGAAAATTCGGTGCTTAAATTAATTTTAAAATGAGGCCCAGAGCCTCCAGAGCTTGGACCCTTTAGTTGGGTTTAAAAGGGAATTATTTTGCTTTCCAGCTGTGTGCTTGGGATCTCTGCACGGGGTCCCCCGTCCCTCTTCTCTGGGACCTTGCTCCTGTCCCCTGGGTGCTGGCACAGGGCTCTGTCCTGAGCAAACATTTCCCTCCCCTTTCCCCCTGCTGAGCCTCCTGAGCTCGCTCCTTCCCCCGTGCCCGGGCTCATGGTTGCAAGACCCTCCTGGACCTACCTGGGCATTTATCATGTCATTCCCCGCGGCGAGAGAGCACTGCTTCTCGCAGGCGAAGGGGAAGGAGGATCAGTGCCCGTGTCAGGGGTCCCTGGGGGGGGAAGCAGCAGGAACCCCGCGGCTGGGGACGGTCGCAGTGTCCTGTCTCCGTTGGGGGTCGGGGCGGCAGCAGCACCGAGGAGCCCCGTTAGCGGTGGGGTTTGCGGCCTGGTGTGTGTCAGATACCCCCCAGCTGCCCGCAATGTCAGGGAGTGCTTCATTACGGGAGCAGGTCTGATGGGTGAGGCTGAAATTATGGAGATGTATGCAAATCTATGCAAATTTACACTCTACTGGGTTTTCAGTAGGGCTTGTTGGCATATTCCATAAGGAAGCAGCTATTTTAAGTTTATTATATTTTGTTCTAGTCTCTGGAAGACATAATCCCTTCTCAAAGGCTTGGGAATTCATCATAGGGCGCATCAGAGCCCTGACGAAGGGTGACGGGCAGCCACGCAGTGATGAGGCTGGCCGTGCTGCCCCCCCTGCCGACAGAGAAACCTCCGGGAATGGGCACGAAGCACGAGCCAGGCAGGGCACAAGGCCATCTCCAGGCCCTGGCAGTTGCCATCGGTTCGCGAGCTGGGGCTGAGAAGAAGTCCAGAGGAGAGCAAAGAAGCTGGTGAGGGGTCTGGAGCGCCAGTCTTACAAGGAGCGGCTGAGGGAACTGGGGTTGTTTGCCCTGGAGAAGAGGAGGCTGAGGGGAGACCTTATCGCCCTCTACAACTGCCTGACAGGAGGCTGTAGTGAGGTGGGGGTCGGCCTCTTTTCCCTGGTAACAGATGATAGGACGAGGGGGAATGGTCTGAAGTTGCACCAGGGCAGGTTTAGGCTAGACATTAGGAAAAATTTCTTCACAGAGTTGTCAGGCTCTGGAATGGGCTGCCCAGGGAGGTGGTAGAGTCCCCATCCCTGGAGGTATTTAAAAGAAGGATAGATGAGGTGCTTAGGGACATGGTTTAGTGGTGGGATGGCAGGGTTAGGTTAATGGTTGGACTTGATGATCTTAAAGGCCTTTTCCAACCAAAGCGATTCTATGATTGATTCTATCAGGTCGGAGCCTGGGAATACAGGGTGAGGGTTTCACCGTCCACGTCTCTCCTGCAGGTGGGTGTCCCTCCAGCAGTGCTGGGATGAAAAGCAACTTGCCCAGGCAGGAGCTTCTGCTTTGGCTGTCAGGCACTTAGTGCTGAAGGAAATGGCCACCAGCTGGGTCAAAACACAGAGGAAGCCATCGGCTGCTGCAGGCGGTGGCTGACACCGTGCAAGTTGGGAACACCCAGGTGCCGCCATCCTGTGGTCCTGCCACAAGTGCATCTCCATGGAGCGCAGTGACCCAGGGACATGTCCCCAGAACACCTCACAGTGCACAGAGTCATCACCCAAGGGTGAACCCCCCCCACCCCAGGCCCTCAGCCGGCCCCAGCTGGGTCTCGCTGCGGAGGGGGGGTATTTGTGTCCGTATGGGTGTTCTACTTGCTGTCTGCGAGAGTCTTTTTGTGCTCTTTTCCCCTTTCAATTCAGTTCGTGGCAAGCGACTGAAGCTCCTCTAGAGCTTACAAGCCTTTAAATACGCATGATTTATGCTTCCCTGGCCGAGGCTGATGCAGTGCTGCGTGCCGGCAGTCGTTGCAGCAGGCAGCCCATCATCCCAGCGCTGCCCCATGCAAGGAGGGGGCTCAGGGCCATCCCCCAAGGAGCCCCTCGCTGCTCCCCCAGGGTGAAACACTTCTCTCCCTCTGCTGTTTTTGGGCCCCTCGGTCCAGCATCGTGAGGGGGCTTGGTGGCTGCATCCCCATGACGTGGGCTGAAGGCAAGAGGCAAGAGCATCCCATGGCTGCATGCTGGGGAGGGAAAAGAAAACCCAGCAGCCACAGGGACCATCGCGCAAGATGGTGGCAGGATGGTGTTTGAAGACATCAGCTCGCCATCCCGCCTGGGCACATGCCTGCAAGGCGGGATGGGCTCTGGGGAGGCACAAGGGACTGCGCAGCTGGCAGGGAGGGAGGCAGGCCCCCCGGCGGCATGGGTCACTGCCCGGTAACACCTCCGTAGCGGGGTGTATGGATTTGCTGCTGGTGAGGCTTCATTTTTAAAATGCATTAGCAGCTCGAGGTCACTTACAATAGAGGCTTTAATTAAAGTAGAGATCAATTTTTGTCAGCGCGCTAGTAGAGCACATTCTGTACTTTTCCTTCAGGAGCCACGTTCGCTTGCTCATACAAAAATCGTCACCAGGAGGGGGGGGGAAGCTCTGCAGAAAAAAAGCCTGAAGCACCAGAGTCAATTTGTGATGCCAGGGGCCGACAGCTGCTGGAAAACCAGCTGTATCCATGATCACTACCCTGCGCACCGGCACACGCAGACAGCCCGTGGTGCAGGCAGGGTAACGCCATGGGTTTCAGTACGTAAGGGTACCTCCTGGGATCCTGCCTAAACAAGGAATTTAATTCGCAGACATCTTTGGTAAGCAGCGCATTAGATGGGTGGTTCATGTCGCCAAGGCTGTGTGCGGCACGGCTGGGCACCTGATGGCTTTGTTTTGCTCTTGGTCCTGAGAGTCAAGGGTCCCCTGCTGTGGCAGACTAATGCAAAATGCATTAGTGTTAGTGGCAAGGTCTCAGCAGTCATTGCTTCCCGGGGTCTTAAAAGAAAAAGCAAACCTGCACACTATTAATGGACACCAACTCGTACCATTGTGCCTTCCCTCCACGTGTTACAGCTGCTCACAGAAGTTGTGCAAATCCGGCTTCAGACAGTGCAGCAGGCAGCAGTGCTCAAAATACCACTGAGCCTGCAAACAGACTTGGCCCAATGCAGTTTTGAAATTTTTTTTTTTTTTTTTTTTTTTTTTTAAAGCAGGAGGTAGCAGCAGCAGAAGGGAGGGGATGTGGCAGGGGCTGGCACCGCTGGAGAGCAGGAGCTGGCCAAGGCGCTGCGGGCTGGCAGCAGAGCGGTGGCCATCTCCTCCATCAGCGCGCAGGGCTCCGCACTGCTCTTCCTCGGGGGACCGCAGAGCAGGGACTGCGTAAGAAACTGGAAAGCAGGCGATGCTGCAAAAAAATCTGCGGGTTTTATGTATGAGAAAACAAGAAATAAAGCTGCATAAACCTGTGCAGTCAGGTGACGAAAAAGTGCTGCAGCTTATTGGGGAGCAGGGAAAATATTTGCTGCAAGGACGGGGAGCTGGCTGATTCCTGAGTTCATGTTCCTCCTCTGGCTGGAGCACAGCACTGCAGGTCTCGCTGGCTGAGCACGTCCTGCTGTCTTCTGCTCCTGTCCTCAGCTAACCCCGCCGGCAGCGCTGGTCTGAGCACCATTCGCCGCTGGGACATGCTCTGCCAACCTTTGCCTTTCCCTGGCATCCCGCAACAGGGCCGCAGCTGATGTCCGGCCTCATCAGCATCCCACGTCCCTGGAAACATGTTTAGGAAGGCTTCGCAAGGGAGCACCGAGAGCCTGCTGGCTCTTTCCAACCGCTGTGCCTCCCCTCCTGCCTCCCTGACGCAGTAGCTGTGCCCATAGCACCCTTCCCCTGAGCCAGAGCCCCTCCGAGCCCGCGCCCCTGCCCTACCAGTGGCGCGCCCGGGGCGGTGGGGCAGAACCTGCAGGGAAGCGGCTGCTCTGCGCTGGGTAAGGGTGGCAGCGGCTGCAGCTCTTGCCCCACGCACTGCAAGGAGCCCGAGGCTACCAAGGGAGGATGCACGGGGAAATTGAGAGGGGAACCACATTTACAGGGGTGCAAGCTGGCAGGAGGAGGTGGTCCAGCCCTGCTGCCACTGCAATGGAAGGCAAGGGCTGGGCAGGTGAATGCTACTTTCTGGTCCGTCCTCCTCGCTCCTGCCTGCAAGGTGCAAACCAGAACATGAGATGCTCCAGTAGCCCGGCATGAAAGAATGCCATCTCTTTTTTTTTCCTTTTCAAATAGGCTAAACTCAGCAGCAAGACAAGATTTGTGGTCATGATGTGACACCTTCCTGTGACTGTTACTTCGCTTAACTACACCTAAGGGCGCAGTTCAGTTCCCACAGCCATCTCCCCCTTCAAACGCTTCCCTGCTTCTCAGTGCTTTAGACAACTGCTGCCAGCCCTTGAGATTTTTATGCATCTGCTTTCTCCCAGGGCTGCTTAATCTGTGCAGAACAATGAGGGTGCCTGGACCTTCAGCATTTCCTGGGTGATTTAGCCATGTTAAGCACTTACTCTGCAAACATAAAGCAAGCGTTTATGCACCCCCCCAGCAGATTGCACCCATTTAGGAAGCTGTGTGCTCTCAGCACATCTGTGCTCTAGACAGAGGTGTTGGCAGATGGGTTTAGCTCTTGGGTAGCAAGGGACACCGGGTTTAGCTCTTGGGTAGCGAGGGACACCAGGATGGATTCCAAAATACACAGTCTGAACAGGGCAAGGATCTGCGCCAGAACTGACCGGCATGTTCTGGTGAGGGGCACGGCCGTCACCCTGGCTTGGGACCTGATGTAATGCCCTGTGAAAATGGAGCAGGGTAGAGGAGCAGGCAGACCAAATTATCCTCCTTCCTTGCGTAACTCAATTCCTCATTCACGATAATAGACTGGTAGCCTCCAGGGAGAAGAAAGTGCACCGTCAGAGGAACATTTCACATAGAGTCTTGAATTTCTGCATTTCTAAAAGTTCTCCTGAGGGCTGAGGAGGACTCTTTAGGTAACCAGCATCGGGAGCCTTAAGGGAATAGAAGATTCGCGAGGGGCTGTGGTGGGGGACTTGGAGAGGAATTCTGCTCGGCCAGACTTGAGAAGGGGGAAAAAAAAAAAAAAAAAAAAAAAGAAGAAGAAAATGCCCTGATAATTCATTTGTGGAGGGTAATTTACTGGATCTAATCAGAGCAAACATCTGTATGGCTGGAACATTGAAATAAATTAAATATAAAGCCTTCAAGGTCACAGCCTCCCAAGCTAATAATGCAGCACTGCTGAAGCCAGGTGGGTGCACTCCGGGCAAATGCGCTGCGCTCCACTGGGAATATTTCAAGCAGCGATCAGGCCTGCCTGAAAGAAATGGAGTAAAGAGAGGATATAGAGGATTCAGTCGTCAAACAAGGAAACTTGGGCAGGCTATTCAAAGAAGTTTAGATGCTCAGACTGGAATCAAAAAACATATGAAGAGACATCGGCGTGGGGGGGAGGAGGAGAGTTTGGGGAGTGTTGCTAGCAAGACATAAGCTGTGAGAAGCAAATCTTGCTGTTCTGCTTCCAACGTCTGATGCAAAAGCAATTAGATATTGTAGGAGCGGCCAGGTAATGCATCCCAGCTCCTTGCAGTGACCATTCCTCCTAAACCAAGGTTTATAAGCCTCTCTCAGACCCAGCTGTCCCATCAGCCGGCCAGGGGTTACCACCCCACCAGCTGCACAGCACAGCCATTCCTCTGCCTTTCAAATCCCAGCCCTGAGGAGCCCTGGCTGCAGAATAACATATTCATACTGAGCAATTAATTTATTTTTCTAGAAACGTTCTCCTGCTTAAATCATAACCAAGCCCTGGCACTGCTGAGTGCTATGATTTAATACCCCCATAATTAAAGACTTTGTTGTCATCTGAAGTCCTCACCGCGCAGAGAAAAATCAGCTCAAGAGCAGTAGAAATGTTTTTTTTAAAAGTCAAAGGCTGATTAGCATGAATACTTGTGAGAAGGCTTCCGGCACAGAGCCCTCAAACCTCCTGTCAGCTGCCAGCCCCAGGGCAGAGCACAGCTGCGCCTTCCTGGCCTTGCCCAGGTAGGTTTGGTCAAGCAAGGGACAGCAGGGGGCAAAAATCTTAATTTATGTCTTCCCCGTTAAGATAACCTGGAGTAAGATGGGTGAGACAAATCAAGAAGTAACCCAGGAGCACGCGGGTGCTCCGGAAGGGATGTGGGATGCTTACCCAGGACATGCTAGGGAAGATGCTGCTGCTGTTCTAGCTACAGGGAGCTCTGCCATGCTCAAATACTGGAGCACAAGGGGACCTTTAAAAACCTCCCCTGTATTAGGGGCTGCACCATTCACACACCAACCCTTGAAATGTTCCCAAGTCCTTCTTTAGGACTACTGCTTTGACAGCAAGCCAAAAGTCTTGTGGTGTCTGAATAGATGTGCAGCCTCCTTACCATCCCTTGGCCATAAGGGAAGAGTCATATAAATAAAGATTAATAAATAAGGCCAACAACTCGATGAAATGACAACTCTAACACAAACCAAGGGCACAAAATTTCAACACTGTATTCCACGAAAAGGACTTCCATTGCTCCTGAACATGCAGTTTTGTGCAGAAACACACACCTTTCTCGTAGCATTCAGGTACGGAGCTTCAGCGTATCTGTCAGCTTATGTAGAACGTCCATGGGAACAAGGTGAATTTACCATGAAACTAAAGCAAGCGTCAGTGGTATACTCTTTTCACATGTCAAGACAGACGACTATGAACTTTAAAACCTCCCTCTTCTGCTTTATTGACAGGTAAATTGTTCAAAAATGTTCTCACAATTCAATAATTACAAAGACTTAGACTTACATTAAAAAAAGTAAAAACCAGAAAACCCCCAAAGCAGTAGTGTCCAGCTCTAACTGAGCCCCTTTATCAAGAATCTGAGAAAAAGAGCAAGTACTGTCGAACACTTAACGTAACAGGATTAAATGTTGACTAGAACACTCAGTTTAAACTAAAGGTAAGTGCACGTCCTATACAGTGTTTCAGAAAAGAACATTAGCCATTGGTATATCATTAGCCCATTTAAACCAAATTTTAAATAAGTGACATCCAACTGTCATAAAATTGGCACAGAAGGCACACTAGTGTGACAATGACAAACTGGATATGCCAGCCACTGAATTAATTACAAGCTTTTAATGAAACATGGTCACAAATCTTTGATTACTAAATGTATAATACATGGAAGCATGAGATTAAATATACACGCAAAACATCACCACTGCACGTGGGCCATAGCAAAATATACAGGAGTGTGTTGTGCATTTTTCTACATGATCAATACTCGATTAATAATCATGGGGTCTTCATGCAGGTGAGGATACAATTAATGAGAAAAGCAGCACCCCCAGTTACACATCCTTCACGTTCCACTTTGGTAACCAATAAAACAGACTGATGTTTTAGTGCATAAGAGTCCCTTAGATCAAGCAGACTTCAAGGGCAATGCATCCACGAGAAGGCTTGCTAGCTAAACAATGTAGTGTGTCCTTACACCAAAAAACCCAGGAGAAACAACTTCTCAGGAGGAGACAGGCAGGAACTAGGAGTAAAATTTTTTTCACAGCAGTAATTACCAGTATTTTTAAAGCCCCGACTAACGACTGATCGACGAGGACTAAAAAGCAGAGTATGGGTAAAGGATAACTGGCAGTAGTCCTATGTACAAGACTAAAAAGTTGGTAGAAAGATAGAAAGACAGTTATGCAGCTGTATATGTAATGGCTAAATGAATTAAAAGGCCACAAAACTATAACCAACTTTTATTTAACTTCCTGGTGATTCTGTTGATGTTGGCAACGACCTACAGCTTCCTAGCATTCTCCTTAAGATTTAGGAAATGAACAGTTATGGGAAAAAGGGAAAAGTGTATTCATTTGAGGATGTAACTAGACCTGCTCGCATTTCCTATTTAGAGGTCCAAATTGTGTCTAAAAGGATTTCCTGCTAATCAGACATTACATCATTCTATAGAAAAATAATATTCCTGATATTGTAGCAACATTATCAGTATCTCTATTTCTTTTTCAGCATAAGAATAAGACTATTTACGGTGGCCTTAAATGCTCCTATGCAATAAAACTGTGTCACAGCTGTGCAGAAAGGAATCAACCGTAACTGAGCAGTGAACAATTCTGCATAAAAAGCTTGATCGCTATTTAGTAAAGAATTTTCTTCATTTCAACAGTTTGTATCTACAATCTAGATATATAATTATTCTTGTACAACACTAGAGATTCGGTGTCAGTCTTGGCACTAGCATCTGAGACAGCTTTGCCCTGCTCTTGAATACTCCACGGAGTAGTGGGTGATCGAAGCCAGAATGGTGAGAGTGGTAGTGTTATGCGTCACAGGTTGACTGGTCCAGTCCATCTAGTGTAAGCTGATTCCTATGAGGAGAGTTGGGACTTGGGGGACCGCTTGGATTTGAGCTGTTGGATGGAGTAGAGTGTTTGGTGGAGTCTGAATCAGGCTGTTAACGAGAAACATTAAAAAAAAAAAATTACGCTTACTCAATATCAATTCTTTACACTCAACAGCTTTCAAAGGCACTCGAAAATCAGGGTGAGCAACACCTACGAAGCAGTGTGTATTAGGTTCATTTCATAGCTAAACATTCATGCAAATACTTCCATTATCGTCAACAGGCCGTAGTGCAGTCCTGAAGGTGGCCTTCTGATGTAGCAGCAATTATAGCAGAGTACATAGAAACTGCTAAATCCCAGGCTCCTCTCCTTTAGCCATAGCAAAGCTTTCCTGATGGAATGCATCTATCTGTCCACTGTTGTTCTGGATTTAGCAGCCTGCGTTTTTTAAGCAATTTTTATAGCCCAGGAGTAGGTTTATCTGCCCATATAAACATGTAAACAATTACGGGCAAATCATCTTCAGGTTGGTGAGGAGGAAGGAAACAAGCATACGAACTGTTTACAAAACAGCAACAGTGACAAGCATGTGAAGTGCTTGACAAAAGAGTAAGGTTGCCAAGTATCAGGCTGGAGATCTGGAAACAGAATATACTTACTGGAGACGCCCTACGTCAGTATCTAATAAAGACAGTCTATTCACAGTTATTTCCCCACCGTTAGATTGGTTGTTGGATATTTGCCTTCACAGACTGGTCTCACTTCAACAGGATGGCTGGCAAGTTTCCCACTATTTTGGTGAGTTACAACTCTGAGCACTGCACACATTCACAGCTAATGAAATACCGCACAGGGAAAACTGGTACCATTGCAGCAAGTTATTTGCAAGAAAGGGAATATATATTTAGCAAATAGATCAAAAGGTAACATCCTTCAAGAATGCTGTTCACAAGGTTTTGCATGGCTCAAGCAATAATAAGATCACCTATAACAAGATTATCTTAACACGATCCAGTTCATGCTGTGATAAAGCCAAAAGCCACGGCAAAAATAGTGTAAAGCCAAAAGGTGGTATTAGAGCCTCCTTTTTCAAGTTTCAAACTACTATATTTTTCTAATTTAAGACGGCATAAGAGATTGTAAGATCTACAGAAAAAGGAAAAAAAACCTTTAGAATCTACCACTACTTGTGCCTAGAAGCAGCAATTATCATTAGAGCATGGAATGTAATGGAATTTGGGAAGGATGCTGCAGAATAACTAAGTCAACTGACATAGTCTGTCATCAGCACCTTTGAAAATTTAAAAAATACCCGTGCTTAGAGATCCCCATTTTCACATGATTTTAATGGCTTACTCAAGGTGACAAAGGAAGTCAGAGCATGGCTGTGATCAGAACTCCGGACAAATGCTTTGACTTAGGCATCCTGCAAACTCTGGCTTCAGAAAAACACCCTTCAAAGTCCAGAACATTACATGGACCTGTAGCTGTCTCCCAAAAAGCACTAAAAAAATGCAAAGATCTTGATCTAGGAGTTTGCCTCCCAGTGATAATTCCTAACGCTTCCCTTGCACAGGCAGTGCTTGAGCAAAGCTTGGAAGAAGCTAAACCCATGATAAATCAAGGAAACAAAATTCAGACATCTTCTCTCCTTAGATTCAGGGACACCAGTTTTGTACAGCCAGGACATTTTCAGTTTGGTGACTACTGGCACACACTTTTATTCTTGCTAAAAGCAGTTTTACATATTTTAAAATATGAATCATTCTCAAGTTACATGACAAAAAGTCTTCCTTAAGGCAGCACAGAAAATTACTTAACTAGTCGTATTACTTTGCTATTCTATGCTAATAGTCCAGAGAACATTTTTAGGAGCTTTGAGTACATTTCATCAATTAGTCAAATTTCCCTTGTCTACAAAGCTTAATCCAAGACATAATACTTCTTAAAATACCACCATAAAAAGATATTTTCATAGCTTTGCTTTTGTGCTGGCATATCTAACTTGTATCATGTATTACAGGTTGGAGAAAACATTTGTGGAAGGGAAACATCTCTGTAAAGAACATGGTCTTTATGAAGTATTACCTCAGAAATTTAATTTATTGGAAAAAGAAAACAATCTACAGCAACAGGGTACCATCAGTCTCCTTTAATAAAAGCTACTTTACCTCTTTGTCAAACTCCTGGTCGGGATCGGACATACTTCGGGAAGGCATGGCTCCTCCCACATCACTGCCACCTACAGAGAAAGAAGCAAAAAAAGCAGGTTTACGCCTCTTGTTGAAGCCGTAAATTACAGCTCAGAACTGACAAGCTTGCTTCCAAGCCTTACCTGACGAGGGCCATGAAATATAGGTTTTGTTCCTCTGCTGCTGCTGCTGCCGTGAGAGGTTAGCTGTAGATGGGCATGCTTTTTCCTCCTGTGCAGCAGGTAGGACACTCTACAGTTGAAATGAAACACCTTGTTAGCCAGCAACAAAAGCGATCCAACTAGGAGTTGTTACTCATGAAAACTTTACTGTACTTTTGAAGCTATTACAACCCAGTGTTGGTAGAAAAACTCTGAACTTACTTGACCACATCCACATATTTTCAGTAACAGACACAAACCCTGAGAAAGACAGAGAAAGAACTAAGCCCCATAGCAGCCACTGGAACCTGTCAGCCAGCAAACCCTCTATGAAGGGGCAGGGACTGCACCAACAGCTCTGCTTTCCTTCCTCCTCTGCCTGAAAGGACAAATGCATTACCCTCACCTGGGCTAGCTGGGAAGGACAAGAGAAAGCCTGACTAGCAGCTATAAAATGGAGGGTCCAGAATATAAAAGTCTACCTCGTGCCTTCCTCTCATGGATTTAATACTAAAATAGCTCACAAAATGCTGTATTTGTTAAATGCAAAAGAACAAAAAAATACTATAAAGCCCTGCAACCTGCATGCATTTTAGTTACCTCCACAGCATTAGTTTTTTTCCCCCTTGTTTTTGCTCTAGAATTGGCGAAATGCCACAAGCACACCATTCCAGTTCCTAACAGTTTGTAGCTACTCCTACCCTTGCTAGGGAAGCAGAGGAGGGACAGGAAGAGGAAGAAAGCAGAGGGAAGCCTTGCAGTGAGGAATGGTCACTCTGGAGAAAGATTTCAGCAGAGATAGGGCTCATGTGATAGACGTGCTCAAAGTCTGTTGGAGGTGATATCAGGGCAGAATGTCGAGAGGATGAGGGGGAAGGAAATTCTTTCTGTTATTTTAAGAAGATAAACAAGAAAAAGGAAGGAGAGACCGATTATTTACAAAACTACCAACAAGCTTCTGGCAGCGATACCTATTTCTTTCGGTGTCTCATTCGTAAGTCAGCTAACAGTATTTCCTTGCACAGGACTTAGAAGCATTGCACGTCAGGAAGGTTCACCTTTCTCAAAATGATTAGAAGAAGAATTTGGTACAGAGATAATACTTAAGCCCTATACAGCTCATCTTCACAGTTTTTCTGACCAAGAACAAATGCACATATATCTCCCTCCCTTTAAAATGTATTTTACCAGTGGGAGGTCCATGAGAACCTGCATTCCATCTCCTGGTCCCATATGAGCCACGTGGTTGAAATTCGTTGGGTTAGAAATCATCTTTGACCTTAGCTCAGGGTCTCTAAGCATTTCCCTAAAAGAACAGAGTGATTTTTGCAATTAGCATTCCCAGTCTTTGCACGTCATCATGTATATTAAGTTACAAACCACAATTAAATTCTTACCGCCTTTGTTGTAATCGCTCTTCCTCAGGAACCTTAAATACAAATCTTCTTTTGCTCCTAGTTCGAAGCATTTGCTTCTTGCTATTGTCAGATGTTTCTGGTACACTGAGGACAGCTCCTGCTGTAATATCACAATGCAATTTCACATACATAGGTACATGTTGACCCAGACACATCCAATATGAGTTTCATCTCATGCAAAGGTAACATTGCTTAAAATTACCCAGTTAGCTCTGTATAATTTTCCTGTTTCAACCCTTGCTCAGTACTCACCCGCAAACTTGTTCTTGAAATATATTAGTCTTGGTGGCTCACAGTTAAGGAGATTCAGTGTGCCGTCCATGTTTAATGGTCTGATCTGTTTTGAGGAAGGAGGCAGAGAATTAACTCAAGCCTAGCATACGCTGCGCAGAAACATCTCATTTGGAATTAACCCAGTTAAGTTTTATATTCAAAGAAAATGACTTACTCTTCGCAGGCCAATAGTCTGGACCCATTCCATAGTGTTAACATCAAATACATCAACACCATATTCGCTATACACTGTTACGTATGAAGAATTGCAACCTGCGTAGGTTAAAAACAAACAAAAAACCCTAATGTGGTTTCCGTAGTCCAGAACTGACGTATATTTGAGCAAATTTCAATACTTGCAAGTTTTCCACTATGTGCAAGATACATTTTAAAACACTTTTCCCCAACCTCACTTTCGAACAGATATTTTTGTGATAATAGATTTGCCAATGACAACTGCCAGCATCATGGAAAGATTTAAATTTGACCCTTTCAGTATTTTTAAACTTCAAATTGTGATTTCATCAAATTGCAAAATGTCATCTGAAGTTTTCAGATGCATACAAATCTGCTCCTTGGTAGGAACTGAGCTGCTAGCTTTTCTACAGATGCAGATTACTTCATTTCGGAAGCATCAAACTAACTATACATCTGCTGTGTGTGGAGGAAAAGAGAGGGCCACCATCTGTGAGATGGGTCATGAAGTCACGATGCGGATCTGTTCTCAATTTCCTTCCTCTTTTGCTAACAATTATCTAGCTTTAGATATTCATGTATGGGTTGCTTTCATCAGGTTAACAGAAAAATGTCACAGTGCTTAAAGCATACAACCCATCTTCTTTTCAACTTTTTTTTTTTTTTTAAAAGCATAAAAGGCATCAGCAAAGTTTATTTGAGGTCAAATGAAAAGCAGAGATCCCTAGAGCTTCATATCAACATGCTTCTGCTCATGTAAAGACTGTGTCCTGACATAAAGAGCAGTTACTAGAAATTTATGGGATTTAATAGAGAAAAGAGCTGCTCCAATAAACAAAAGGAAAATAACGCAGTAGGACACTAAACACATCACAGAATCTTCTTAGAAGAACTGAAGTAATGGTTGTGGTGCTATTTTTAAAACTTGTTCACAGAAAGCCTTGGACAGCTATCATAAATATATACCCCAGAAGTGATTTATGGTCAAGTATTTATTATATGGGGTCACGGTTGACTTGGATGTCCAAATTGAGGGAGACCACCAAGCATGAGACAGAAACACCAACTGCTTTTGCCTGGCCAGCTGGTAGCCAAGGCTAGCGCTTACCAGTCAGAGCTGATGAGCTTGATCAGATCTCAACTGGTTCCCAGAGAGACATGGCAGTGTCTGCACTGGGCTTGCCCATGCTACAAGCTTCGAGACCTGCTGGCTCCAAGTCTTTGCACTGTGCTGTACATACTCAAGCTAAGAGCCCCACGACACCTACACTCAGCACAGAACCAGCACATTAAGCTGGTTTAACTGCAGCCTAGACAAGCCACCCGGAACGACAAGAGCTGACTCTGCTAGTGCAGACCTCAGCCTCTCCCAGCATGAGGGGTCTGAATGCCCTAGAGAGAAATTTTCCATAGTACCCTAAAACCTCTCTACGCCATGGTCCTTTACCACAGCAGAAGCTGCAACAGGGGGAGAACTATTTCCACTTTGTTGAT
Organism: Egretta garzetta; assembly: GCF_000687185.1. Classification (NCBI taxonomy): domain Eukaryota; kingdom Metazoa; phylum Chordata; class Aves; order Pelecaniformes; family Ardeidae; genus Egretta; species Egretta garzetta. The sequence goes on from NW_009259419.1 coordinate 2,270,271, forward strand.
ATCCTGACAGGACAGTTAAAAAAAGCCACCGTCACCAGTGACAGACACGAGGACTGAGGAGGGAGGACAAGGCTAATGGAAAGTAATCCAGTTTCCTTTGGCAGTGGACGAAGTTGCTCTTTCTAAAAAAGCAGCCCTAGGCCAACGCCACTCAGGATTGCACATACAAGACTGCTATAAAATAGTTTACAGTAAGAACAGCTTCTAATAGTAACAGACAAAACAATTAACTAGCACATCTAGTTTGCTGAGATGCAAAAAACTGTAAAGCTGATAGAGGAAAAGGAAACATTAGCTTTGGCTAATGGCATTTTAAAGTAAATTTGCAACTAGGTTGTTTCCTTCGGCCCTTGCTTCATACTTCTGCACAGAACTAGGTCAGAGTAAAGCAAGCAAACAATTCAGTTCAAGACAATTAAAATTAAACACACTGCTATTAGAGCCTGGCCTGATCAAACCAATGAGCACCTAACTGCTCAGTGTACTATTTAAACAAAAAACTATTTCTTGCTTTCAATTTCAATCATTCAAAACACTTTAATTGCTATTTGAGCTCTAAACAGAAATCCTGGTTTTATCGCAAACTGCCTTTGACTACCGAATACTGAGAAATGCTCTGCATGTGCTTCTATCCTGACTAGCTGATAAACCAACGCGCCTGAAAAGAGCAAAGCGGTTGAAAAATTACCCTCCACCTGCCTATATTAATTTTGGACATTCTCCCCCTGAAAATAAAACCAAAAGGAAAAAAATGGCAACCAGTTTTGCCAAGCAATATTTTTACCTCTTATTTTGTTATCTTTATGAATCCTAAGAGTCTCAGGTTACATTTCATCTTCAACTTTCTATTGTACTTTGAGTACAGGACACAGAAGACATCCGACAGACAACTAGACGTTTACACTCCCTAGGGGAGCAAAAATCTTTACAGAATTTCACAGACCAGTAGTCTTGCTCTGTCCTGCATCCAGGACTACTCTCTGCTCCGTAAAAGTTAATTTGCATTCCATTATTTGTTCTTCTGTGTCCTGTAACAAGACAGGGCTTCTTTTATTGCAGCATCCAGGATCTCAGCCCAGGAGATCGCCAAGTCCAAAACTACCATCAGGAAGAACTGTGCATCCTGTTAACTCATCAAAACTTAAACTGTAGATATTGTAGATATTGAAAAACAAACCAAAGCAAAATAGAATACAATGCTGATTATTTTTAGACAAGTAAAGCAGCAACAGGGATATGGCAACAGAAAAACATATACATACTACAGGCAACAGGAGTTGCAGGCCACATTAGTTCCTGCATGCGTGACCTTCGACCTTGCGAATCGACGTATACTCCCATATGGCTGAAGCAAAGCAGGTATTCCTCATTACTGAGCTCCACAGCACAAAGGGCATCAAAAGACTGCTGTGAGAGGAAGATAAGCGAGGGGTCATTAGGATTTACCAGGTTTATAGATTGTCCATCTCCCTGGATGGTCAACAGAGAGAACCCAGACTGGTAGCCAACACAGAGCTTGTCCTTGAACACTGTCATCCACTGTACAGTTCCTGGAGCCTGGATTTCACTGAATTTTTTGTGGAAAGGTTTAGTTCTGTGAATTTCATAGCAAAAAACCTGTCGTTTGACAGCCACAAACAAACAAGTTGAAGAACTCTTCTTTAGTGTTCCAGTTGTAATCAGTTGGCAGCCTTTAGTTTCTGCAAGCTTAATGTCAAAGTTTCCTTCCGACCCATCCAGAGAAGCCCAGGGGTAAAGGTGAACGTGATGGTTCCGACCGCAGATGAGGATGATAATTTTCTCTTTGGGAGCAAGCTCTATCTGGTACACCTTCTTGCAATCAGCCGCTCGGACTATCACTGCAAAGGAAAAAAAGAGCTGCCGTAAGTTAAACAAGAAAATCATCGGGCTTGGAAAGACTGCAGTGTTACATACTGATGTCCGAAAATGAATCTAAACACAGACACATACCAGATAAGAAAGAGCACTTACTACACACGCTCAACACTCCATTATTAATTCTCAGAACAAACAATGAAACAAAGCATTCCTGTAACTCTCTCTATGGATATAAAGTCTCGCTTCAGCAAACACTTCATAGGGAAAGGCTACTTAACCTCTGGGATAAATGGAGAAAAAGTTTTATATGATACTGCCTGTACTATCTATACACTGCAGGATGGTGTATCTTCTGAAAGTGGTCCCACCTTCAGGAAAAACATCAGCATCTTCAGTGAATTATGGAGGAAGACCAAATTAGCAGAACACAAAGAAAAGAAATATAAAGTATTTAATGCTGATAACAGAGGATACAAAATGCTGTGCTGTTGGCAAATGTCTTAGCCAAATACAAAAGCAGTACAGTACGTGGATGTTAAACACCTATAGGCAAAGGCAAAAAATGCTGTGTGCGCTGGGGAAAGGGTAAGAAAGGGCTTAAGCTGTAGGAAGAGAGGTTTAAGATAGGCACCAGGAAAAGCCTTCTCACAGGGAAGACTAGTTAGGTAACCTATGGCAGCTGGGGAGTTTTCACTGTTTGAAGGCTTTTTTAAAACTAGGTTATAAGCAGCTAATAAGGTTAGGTACAACATATTCTGCTTTTGGGATCACGGGTATGCTGGCACTTTCAAGAAAACAGTAAGTGTTTCATGGGGCACTAACAGAAGAGACTAAGCAATTCCAAGCTAGGAAACGTTATACATAATATGCATAAGCCAATTATAGTAAAATATAATTTTTAATTTTCTGTTAACTGAATGTGTTCAAAATATTTGTTAATTATCATTAAAAAAATATTAACTGGAAATTATACGCCTTTTTTCAGTAATAGTTGAATAACCTAAGCAAGTTACCAAATTCTGTAAAGTTATAACAAGACTTTAGATCAAAGCCAAGTGTTTTGTTGCTTCCCCCCAGTTGCACAAATAGATGGTATGTCTGAAGAAATGTTCTATGAAATAACCAGCTGTTGGAACTCTGCCACAAAGACTGTTTTTTTTTTTCCCCCTCTAGCTCCAACTCCAGCTTACAGTTTAGTTTATTTGTCAAGAACCAAGTGATACTCTGACCAAAGCCCTTTGATATAAGCAGCTGGCAGTTAATTAACACTGAAAATTACAACTGCCATAAAATGAAAAAGAGATTACAGTTTGTAAAAATGCTATTAACACACAGGAACTGGTCACAGAAAACTCATGCAAAACATCTTTTAACTTAAAACCAAACCTGATAATTCATATTCACATTTGCATATGACATGGTGATGCAGCAGATAATAGTTCCTTTACGAAATGACCTTTCCAATCAAATGTACAATTTTCTTTTATGCAAGAAGCTGTACTGGAATCTCTGGAATTACTTGCATCTGAAGTTATGTTCATATCTAAGTACTTACAGAATGGTGACCACTGGAAGTCTACCCAAAGGAATGGCATTTATTACTGCTAAAAAGAATTTCAAATATCTGCTCTCTCTGTGTATAAAGCAGTTTCTCCTGAAATTGAGCACTGGCTTATTCTAAGCAAGAGGAAGCAATAACACTTTGCTTTTTGCCTCAAAAATACATTCCTGACTTTGTACTTAATTTTATTTTGAAAGTCAAGCAAGTCCTTAAAAACCTGTAGTCTGCTGTATTTTACATTGAAATGCAAGTTTTAGCATGACTGCAATCCAAATTTCAAACAGTGACAAACCAAATCGTATTGAAAAAGGAACTTCTTCCATCAAGTCAAAGTTTAAAGAATCATCATCATTGAAATTTGAATGACAACGACTAAAAATAGTCAAAGGAATATTTCAGGAGTGTCCCAGGGATTTTTTCCAAAGTTGGAAAAGGGACCCAGGCACCTTTTAATTTTACAAATCTATATCACTGACCTCAACATCCTCAACTCCCAGACAGGTAAAGACACCAGAAGAACCTATGCTCAGAGGTGATAAATATAGGTGAAGAAAGCATCAGGTATATTGTTAGAAACAATCCTACCAGAGATCCAAGGCTGTTAGCTCTTATACCACAAAAAATACAGATTTAGAGTGTTGTTTAAATTGAGAGAGCCTCATGAATTATATAAGAAAGGATGGATTTCACAAGGTATGTTTGGTGCTTTTAAAGTCAGAGAGAAAGAAATAACTAGTATTTCCTACAGTAACTTGGAAAAGGATAAATAGTAGTAGCTTATTGTATTTTAATTCTGTATTGTATTCTATTTCTTGTTCATTTGTTTGTTCAAAATAAGAACATCCTAATTTGGAAGCAGACTGCAAAATTAACCAGACTTGTTCTTTGCTTTTCCATGTTTAAAATTGCATTTTGTATGGACTGACCCCAAACGATCCCCAGGCTCACATGCTAGCAAGCTTTTTGGCCCCCATGCTTTCCCCACCATACCAAGGCATGTCTCCCATTGCTATTTGTGTTTGTGCTCAGTATATCTGGTTAAAGGAAAAAATGCTTCCCTTATGCCTTACCTATGATCCCTAATAATTCAAGGACAGAGGGGTACGCCTGGGCTGCCCAGTGACTACGCAGCATACACTTTGCTGCAGTACCTGGAGCACACACTGTGTGAATTTCTGGAATGGACACAGTAAGTCTTCAGAAAGAAGAGGCTAAACTGATCCCACCTTTCTCAAAGAAGATGGCAGAGTGCATTAAGAATAGGAAGGAAAAAGCAGGTTCAGGAAAAAGCACAAGGTCAGGGAAATAAAGAGATAATGGAAAGGGGCAAGCAAGGCACTTGCTTTGGCCATCATAGGTCTGAAACAGAATGTGAGTGGTTGTCAAATTTCTGGAAGAAACAGATAACACCACATATTGGCTTTAATGGAAAGTCTACAAGCTCTTGAGTTGCTTGTGCTGGCTGTCTAACTTCTAATTCATGCCACTAAGTCCTCTGTCGGTGCAGGTTGGAACAAGTCTGTTTCCATGTCAAGTCTTCCTCAGTCAATTCAAGTCCTATTTAGTAAGGGCCTGATAATTCACTGTGCATCAACTGCTGCTGTGTGTGCTCTGCGTGCTGAAGCATTTTGCTACCTGCTGTGGGAATACAGTTAAAGTGAGAATGTGTCAGAATATGCCCAGTAACCCATCACTTTAATTTCAGCCAGTCAACTGAACGTAATGATAATGACCAAATTAGTGCTTATACCTCACATTCACTTTTCCTTCTCATCAATAAACTGAGTGCTTAACACTTACTATACATGAAGGGCTGATGTGTAACCTATATTATAACAGCACTAAAAGTTATGGAGCTCATTATTCTATATGTAATTACTGCATGCATTATGGCCTAACTTACCGTCACGGGTTACCTCTATCACATACAGTCCTTCTTCTGAACCGATTGCTATTCTATCTCGATCTAAACCAGGAAGGAAAGAAAAGGCTATTAATTCAGCTATACTTAATCTTATCTTTAAAACAGACTTGTTTGCTTTGAACAGCTGGAAAAATTTCTGGACAAACATATTTTCAACAGCAAATCAGTTTTGCTTAAGTTCACACAGTCTGTCAAAAGCATGCTATACACCATATTGCTAAAACAACCTGTTAAACAACTGAACAGTATTACATACTCTGAGTGGATGAAGAAATTTGAATATCAATGCAAGTTTAGCCATTTTTTTCCCCCATTATTAAATTCCTATGAAGGAATTCAGCTGAGGAATTTATTTCAATGTGTCAGTGCTCTCATTACAGAACCCCATCTAAAAGCTCCAACGACTCTCACACACTTATAAAAATCAAACCAAACATACCTACAATAGCAGCAGCTAAACTTGCTTTAATAAGGGGCAGTGTACTGTCATAGGCTTCTTGCGGAATATGCACAACCTGGTTTTTCAGTCTGTTTTTGTGCAGGATAGACTGCAACCCTTCTAGGATTCCAACCCACTTTCTCTTCTCATTCTCATTTTCCGTCAGGATCAGTAGAGAACAAGACTTTGAAGGCAAACCTAAGAGAGAAGCTGTCACCTTTAACAGACAGAGAAAGCAGAATTAATAAAGAGTAATAAAAGCCCTTTTTGTCAGTATTATACACTTCATAAAACTGGGAAAGTAAAATATATTTTTTTCATAACAGTGCAATGATGTACCTGAGTGGTACACAACACAGCACACGGCTAATATGGCCACAGTGCTTTGAAAAAACACATAAGCCTCAGTAGTTTTGTTTAAAAAGATTCAGTCTTGCTTTAATCATTTTGAATCTTAAAATATGGGCAAGGAACTCTACATTCCTTTCCTACAATAATCAATACGCACCAGCAAAAGGCTCCTTCCTGCTCCAAATTGGAATTGTAGTAGCATACAATAATTTGTCCTGATTCCCCCTCCAATCTATCAATAACTTCTGAAAATGACACACACACTTTCTGAGTCAGGTGCACTTAAACCCAATGGCATTGCTATGATCAGTTCTAGATTTTGATTTTGCTACTTAATTTTCAAAATATTTTTCCAGGGGGAAGAGCACATCGTATCTGCATTAAAAACTCTAGAGAAAACAATCTCGTGAGATTGAAGTATTCTCCCACTTCCCCACGTTAAAAGAAAATCACGATGGCTTCACTTAATTTTCAGGTAAATCATCCTATAGAAAAACGATCCAGGAACTTTCTGTTGACCAAAGTATGCACTTACTAATTCTTAATATTAGTTATGTGTCCTGTATGAAGAGACCATAGGAATTGTGAGATCATGGGAACTATGCTTTCAGTCATAGACAAACGGGCCATCAGCCAGTACAAACCCTCACGAGAGCCTTTTAGAATAACCACAGTTAAACAGAAGAAAAGCAGCAAAAGGTGCAAAAGTGCAAAACTGAAGGCTGTAACTATTCATACACAGAGTAACACACCTTCAGCCTATATGCCTTGATAAGAGAAATCACCATAAAGATGGACGATGAGGTTAGGCAACATGTACTTCCTGAAAGAGTGAATTAAGCAGTAACATTCACCTTAAAGGAAAAAAACACATCTGAAAGTAAACTTGGGACAATAGGATGTCAAAGAGAGAGCTCCAGAAGTAAGATGAAAGTGAGGAGCTGCAGGAAAAGGACTAGTTTGCAATTGCTCAGAGCTCATATTACTCTGCATCAAGCTTTGTTCATGTCCTAAACTGTAACTAAGCATTAATATTTTAAAGATGGATGGAGGCATAATGAACAATATTTCTAAATTTGAAAACAACACAAAACCAAGCCAGACTTCAGCTATGGTTTTCTCTTTGAAGTACCACCACTCAGTCTTTTGAAGGTGGCATCTTACATGCAGTCAAATGTGGAAAAAATGGGAGACGTTGGTTATAATATACCCAGCATTATTCATCATACAAAAATCCAGCATTTGCTATGAAACTCCAGGCTTCTTAACTCAAACTGCTACTGTCTGACTCCACTACAGACACTCTTACACTATTACTAAAAAATAGATCGATGGCAGCACTAAAGACTGCAGTGTCTGGATGCCAGGATGGCCCAACATCCAGCTTTAAAAACTGGTTACCACGGGGAGATGATGCAGTCTGACAGAAGTTGTTGTTCTTGATTTCATGGGAGGTCAGAGGTGGCAATATTTTAGTGTTTGGCAGCATTCTGGTATTGCTTTTTGCTGGTAGGAGATCCAAAAGACATGAAAATCTGTCTTTGGTGTGACACCAGTATCCTCACGTGTTATGTGAAATAACCCATGGAAGAAGGACCACAATTTCATACAGATGATGTAAAGTAACAACAGCTTTAACTGTTGTGTAGAAGCTGCTCTATGTCATTTTCTCATCAAGATGCAAATCTAGAATTAAATGAAATTGAGAAAATAGACTCTCTTCCATCAGATATTAACATTTCTCAGTTTTAGAAACTCTTTTGAAGGAGGGCTTAAAATTGAGAAAAGAGGTGGACTTTGGCAGCATCTTCTCTGGTCCCTGTCAACAGGGTATCTAAATAGATATACTCACACACCAGGCTTCTAGTTAATTCATCAAATCTCTTTAGTAGCGGATAATCTGATCAAACCATGGAGACATTTTGCCATGTCTACCCAGACAAGTATTCTTACATGGGGATATTTGACAAAAGTTTTTTATCTTCGATACCCTTTCAGTTAAAAACTGCAAGCAGAAATTAGAGCAGCAAGTCAAGCAGGCTAAGCTGTATGTATGCTTTATTCTTAAACGAATCAACCACCATTCTGCATAGCTCATTTTCTCTCCTCTGAAGTCCTTTCCCATAGTATTCCACATTTGCTAATTTGAGAAGAGAGCAGGCAGATGGGAATAAAAAAAAAATTATATTTAGAAACAAGTAAGAGGAAAATTAAGGTAAAAGTAGTAGTAAACTAAGGGATGGAAATCCACTGCAGAAAATATTTCTACAAGAAAGAACAGCAAAGCCACAGAAGCATTCAAGTAGCCAAGACATTTCCTAGGTAAAACTCTAAAGGACCAAATGATTGGGACTGCAGGTGACTGTCAGCTCTATGTTCCACTGATGTGGTTTTAAATGACTGAAGATCAGAGATGCTTAAAACAGTGAGTTTCTGCATTCAGATGCAAGGGATTATAGATATTGTCTACTAATGCACTCTTCTCCATATTTTAAAATTCCAGATTAAATATAATTCATGTAAAACCCATAAAAGAAGTTCTTGTTGTCAAAAACTAAATACCGTATTCAGATAGAACATACGTCAAAGAGGATACTATAACTAAGCTAATTATTTTCTCTTATTTTACATTTTTTTCTACTATACTTAAATATGAAATTAAGGAAACTGAAATTTCAAATGTATTTTCTTTATACAAGACAAAACATGGCAAACTAGAATCAGCGAGCACAACCCAGCTTCAGCCAACTCTCTTACAGCATCAGTTCTAAAGCAAGAGTCCTCCAAAGATAAGAAAAAAACCCAGGATCTGGTAATATCAATGGAAGAGGAGATAAAAATATACTGAATTATAATCAAGAAAATAAAAAAGCCAACTTAATATACAAGGAAGCAGCAAAGAAGAACTTTGTTCTTTACAATTCAGTTATAAGAGGAGTATCATATTGTTCTTCTACCCATTTCAGCACCCCTTCTAAATTCTTATACTTCTGCATAACTTTAAATAAACATGAAATACAGATAATGTACTTCACTATCAGAACAAAACACTGGTATTTAATTTGCATTTTCTTTAAGAGTAAATCGGTAGCCATACCCTGAATATACAAGGGATGTCTTTACGAGTTGCGTGTATTACATCCGATGCTAGGACAGAGCTCACACAAAAATCTTCATCTCTAGTGAGAAAGAAAGCAAGAGAATCACATACATGCACACACATTACTCAGCAAAATCCAAATGGATACCACAACTGTTTCAATAGGCTGCAGTCTCCTAACACCGCACAGAGGTCACAACTGCCATCACTGCTTCGTTATGCTCTAACCATCCTTGACCCAAACAACTCACAAGCTTTAGTTATATTTCTACAGCATTCAGTACAGGTAACTCAGTCCACCTGAAGTTAAGTGGGGTGGCTTTGTGTAGTTTTGGTTTACCGACCACACCTATTCTACAATTAGCAGCAAGAATATTGTTCTTCCAGCCCAGCAGACACATTAGAAATGAATAATTCATACCTCAATGTGTAGCAAGAGAGGGGCCTTTGGAAAAAAAGAAAAATCACATAAAAAGCTCTTGGCAATATAATTATAGCTTGTGCGATTCAAATAAGGGTTTTCAAAACAGCTAGATTTTATTCTCTATTACAGTAAAATAAACAGACATCAGAACAACTTTTGCATTTCAGAGTGCTCCACCCCAGAGGGCTTGTCTATACAAGCCTTTTTAAACTGAATTTGACCAAGTTGATCACCATAATTGCCAATTTTAGTGTAAAGATGACACTAATGCCCGAAACTTGCCCATGCTAGAATTCATAGCTGCGGTGGTTAATGTCTATTAAAACATCTAAGAATCCTCAGAAGACAGACTCAAAGAGGCAGCTACAAAAAGCAGATAAAGCATGGGACAGTTGGTATAATATCTGGCTGAGTTGCTTAAAGCAATGTACTGATGTGAATGCTGTTATATGCAATACATTCACGCTTCTGCTCCCGCTGGCAGCATGTCAGAGAGAGCTGACACTGACAGTTCTCAGAGAGTAAATGTGAGAACAGAACAGCAGTACTGGTGCAACCCCACGGTACTGCTGTTTGGAAAAAAAGTAGAAATCAAGGTGCTTGTGAATGCAAACTTTATATTCAACAGAGACAGAAGGTGCTGTAACATTAAAAGGTATTACAGTTTCTTGATATTTCCATAAATTGAACTACAAAAAAACGTCTTCATTACTCTGATCAGTGAAGGTCTCAGATCTTTTGTAGACAGCGTTCAGTGGTTCAAGTGGTTTACCATGAAAAAATGACTCCTGTGAGAAGGCAGGGTCAGAGCCACTTGTGTTGTAAATGAGTTGGTGCTTTTCTGAAAACTGCTTCAGTTTTTCTAATGTTCCTGAAATTACTGGCTATGGGATGATCTGTGACTCACTCTCGAGGTCAGAGTGTAGGGGAAAAAACAATATACCAAAGTCTGTTTGTTTTCCATGTATGCACGTGGAATTCCAGGAAGAAGCATGCTAATACTGTAAATATTAGTGACTGCAGTATAAGTGACTATAAAGTCACTTAAGCGACTTCTTGTTGAGCCAATTTGTTCGGCCTAAACTTAGCTGCAGTCTATATTCAGAACACACAGGTATTCTCAGACCAGAGCTCTCTATCTACAAGTTTCTTGTGTACTACAAATAAAAATTCCTGTTAGGTGAAAAAACACAGAGGATTTCTATTCTGTCATAACAATACAAACCTGAGATCCAAGACTTGACTTGCAACAACTCCAGGCTGGGTGGATTTTCCTTCAGGCACATCGTATAAGAACAGTTTACAGTCACAGACAACTGCATAAGCCCTCTGCCACCCTTTCTTAACTCCTGTAGGCTTTGGGACCTGCGTATAAATAACTGATTGCTTATTAAATGTAAGCACATTTAGTAGACACAGAAAGCAGGGACATTTAGAAAAGCTTATGCTTAGATCACGGGAATTAGAACACATTCTACTTGCCCTTTAAAACCGAGTGAAAAATGTCAAGTAATCAAGCAATCATTTTTCCTCCCATAAGTTCAACCATTCCATGTTACAGTTTAATAAATATGTTAGGTGGTATTAGGACAAAAACCAGGGCTTGTATATTCCACAAAAGCCAAAATGGTAGGACAGCTTACCTTTTATATTAAGTTTACACCAACAATGACAGAAATTCTTCCTTAAAGCATCCCCCCCGCCCCCGCTACTTATGAACGTTGTGGCTACTAATCTACTAACCTTTAGCTCTTGTAGTAAAACCAACCGTTTCTCCCACATCTAAAGCAACGAAGTTAAATAAGTTACATAGATAGCACACAAAGCCTTAAGGCTTTAGCACAGTTTAGGAGATCTGTTTAAACATACTTAGAGGTTCCAAGCTGCATAGCTCTAAGTGTTTAGTATTCTTCTCTTGTCCAAGAACAAAAGACTATTACCTTGACATAACCTTTATAGGCAGTTCCTATTCCTCTTTGCACATCTACTCCAAGAGGCCTTTTGGCTTGCTCAGGGGGTATAGGGCAGACCTGAGGCGCACTATCCTTGCAGGAAACATGGCATGCAAATGAACACACTAAGTACAAAAGAGAAAATCCACAGTGAAATGCATGTACGAGTCAATCATAACAGGAGATTAATGTAGTCTACCCTTACGCTCAGCAAATTTAATTAATCACGCTGAAATTGCCAGTCAACTATTGCAATAGCCCACTACGCTAAAGGAGTGAACACACCTAGATATTGCATGAGTCTCTCCAAAGTGTTTTTATTTTCTCTTTTAAGCCTATTACTTCCATAAAGGGCAGGAACTGAGTCCACATTTCAAGGCAATTTATGAAAGCATTTTCCAGAAGGAAAAGGAGTTGGGTCAGCCTCACTGGTGTTAAGCAGCAACTAACCCAGCCACAGAAGAGAAATAGTATTAAAAAAGAAGAAATTATGTGGCAGTGGTAGGAGACAAGATAAATAAAGTAAGTGTTTAATTTGATCCAAGTATGCAAGGATACTGCAAAGACAAAGTAAAACTAAACTGACCAAAAAGAGAGAACGGATTAAACTATTAAACATGGGCAATACACTTGAAAGCATAATAAAGTAGAAACCAGAGACAAGGACTGAAACGCTGTCTGGTGAAAGGGGCACATCTATCTCAACATTCAAATAAGGAGCAAACATCTACACTAACTGTTGCATCCTTTCTTACTATTTGTACCACTTTGTGCTGCATGAGCAAGGGACAGAGGTCTCTTGTCTACGGAGCACTTCACACAGAAGTGCTACACAGAATATACGCCACTTCATGAGACAGACTACAAGAACTGTGGAATGAATTAACATGTTTTATTGAGGCATCCAACCAACAGTTTATGGGCCAGATCTTTCCACAGAGGTTTTGCCTGGTTTGTCCCAGCCACTCTGTTTGTACTGGTAGACTTGGGAAGGTGGCGGGAGAGTGGCACAGCACTGTCATCTATCCTGCGCTAACCATATTCTCAGAAGTGGGTGTATGGCAGATGCCCTATGCACATCCAGTCCTGTAATTACTAAGGGTCAAAGGATTCCAGAGAACCTGGGAACAGCCTGCTTCTGCCAGAGGCACAGACTGGCACAAATCTCCTCCCCACGATGCCTGAGGGAACAGCCAAGAGAGAGGGCAGCCCAGAGCAGGCTGCCTGGCTCGTTCTTTCAGCTACAGTCTGCTCCCAAGAGGACAGGGGTTACCGGAGAGCCATGCAAGGAAAGTACTGTAGGTGCTCTCCATGACAAGATAATAAATTTAGCACTTTCAGGAGGCATCATAATTATTTGGGACTGTGCATATCAAGGCACACCAGCTGCAGAATAGGGAAAATCCACAGGATATAGCCAGTTCCACAGGTTTCTGGAATTGTGGCTGTATTTTACAGTAGTCTCCAGCATTAAAAAGAAGAGGAATTGGGAAAAGCAAGTGATTGGGAATGGAACATGGCAAAGTTTTGTTCTACTGGAGTCATCTCTATTCTTATGTCAATGTGACAAATGTTTTTTCTGTAGCTATCAAGATCTGGAGTAGAAGAGGCAAACTGGAAAACTAATGATGCAGATCTTACTCAAAATACACGAGAAGAACAAAAAGAGCAAGTTGACAGTACGCTAAAGGAAAAAGACCAAAGGAAAAAGACCATTTCAAGCTTGCAGGAAGAGGTGCAAAACAAGAGTTCAGAACTGTCAGCAACAGGAGACAAAAGGCAGCCCCAGGGCAAGTGCTGGCAGAGCAATAGGTGCTCCTGGGGAAGAACCACTGCCACCAGAAGATCTGCCAGGCAAAAAGCCCTGAAGGGCACATGAGGCAATCTGAATGTGATACCGAAGGCGTCAGTGGAGAGGGTGTCCCTAGCAAGAACTACCCTGGGCACAGAAGTACAAAACGTTATTTATACTGTAGTGTCTTCGATGGATTTGTGGCCTACTTACTGAGTTCATGTGTCTAATCAAGATACAGATAGCTATTTTCAAATGAAAATACCTCCATATACTGAAACACGGAATTCAATAGCGACACATGCAGCAGAGAAAGCATTTTAAATAAAACTAATGGACAACAAGACAGGCTACAGGATAAAAAACCTAGCAAATGATCCTCCCAACATATGGGGGCTTCTGATCAGGATAGCACAAAATAGACAGACTCAGTTTCATGTTACCAGAGCATTCCCGTATTCTTCTCCACTACAGAAACAGGAAACACTTCTGCCTTCCCCACCTCCCCCTGCAACTCACACTATAGAGCACTAATGGTAGAATTAATTAGTTATATGAAAGGGAACCATGAGGGCTTATATTAATTCTTCAACTTTAGAAGTCTGATGAAGATGCAAAAGAAAGGAGAAACATTCAGTGGCAGCCACCTCCCTCATTCCCTCCCCAAATAAATGGTTGCCTTAAAATACATTAGTGTTTTGGGATGTTTCTTCAGGGACTTGCTGAAAATATAAAAAGTTTAACTGACTCACCGTCACAGGCATAACCTTGTCGAACTAATCCCACCATAAGAGAGGTGCAATGACTACACTGAGTAGGGCTTGTAAATGACTTGATATTGAGCTGGTGAGCTTTAGGCTGAAAGATACATTCAGGATAAAAAAAAAGTTTTCACTATCTGTACATATGTAATGCAAGCCTCTCCCTTCACCACCCTCCGGTATATCAGAGTGTACGTTATGAAACTTGAGCTTCTTTTAAGTAACTGCAGCTTGTAAAAGGTGCTGCGAGACAACAGTAACAGTTTTATTTCCAACTACATAAGACATTCAAACCCAAACCTACAACCATTTTTTGTCATCCCTTCTGACAAATCAAAACCTATCAACTCGCATTTGGAAACATTTGATTAAAAACACAGACCTAACAAACAAACACATGACAAACCCAAACAGGACAAGAACAAACATGGAGGGCTAATTTATAAATACTTTTTCCTTTGTTCTTTAGAATAAGGTTAGCACAATCCCCCTACCTTTGGTACAGCTAGAGAAATGGATTGAATGGTGGGGGAAGGAGCAGCAGGCATCCTCTGAAGCCGAATTGGTTCCTGAATCACAAAAAACTGTAATTGAGCAAAATGAAGCTTCAAGAATTTGTTTCAAGATCGAGGTGGCAAAGCTTATTGTCTTCTGATTTTTTTTCTTGTTTGAAAATGATCAAAAATTTAATCGCCATAAACATCATCATTCTGATTTAATAGAAACATTGTGTTTTAAAGCACTCACAGGAAAGCCTGCACACTAACAAACAAGCAGCAATAGAGAAAACATATGAAAATGAGGTACATCAACATACACAGAGCCAGCGAAAAGGTTTCATTTGCAACTGTCCTCAAAGCAGGTGCAATTAACACTGACACATTGCAAATAAGCAACATTCAATCCCACTTCTTGATAATGAATGCTGCAATATGTATTTTATCATGAACAAGACAGAGAGACTTTCTAGTGAATTATCTTCAGGGTAAAATAACAGCTCTCTTACTTCTTGTTGTTGCTCTGCAGTTACAACTGAAGTAGATGGTGAAACTTCTGACTTGGGACCCTGCGTTTCCTGCTCGCTAATAGAACTGGTCTGCAAAAGTGACAGCAAACATATTACAATTAGATACCACAGATGTGATGAAGTGTTCTCATGTTAACAAAATGGAAACAAAACCCAATGCTGATTTCTATATGCAGTACGCATACATCTAACAACTTGCCACTCTGAAAAAAACCTTTCCTCAAAACAAACCCTGCCACCTGATGGAAAAGCTGCAAAGCTGGAAATACTGAAATGCAAAACCTCATAGTAGGCAGCATAAATGCTGTAACAGCTACCTTCTCCCAGCAAGGCTGTGTCTAATCTCTTGCATGCAGGTACGGAACGATGTTTGAGAAGCTCGGCAATCATCCATAAAATAGCTTATTTCTCATGGTAGCTTACTACACTAGGATTTTTCTAGCACACAGCAGCCAGCAATTCTGCCACAAGAAAAATTCTTAAAAGTAGCGCTACACAATCTTTTAAAAAGTTGTTTAAAAATTCTTGACCTCTGCCATTAAAAGAATCATGTCTACTTAATCACATTGTCATAGATTTCATTAAAATTTAAGACTAGCATCCATTACAAGCCTTCTATTAATTTCACACTTACATTAGCAACTACTAATTGCCAGCACAAGGGGGAAGTATGCTACAATTCCAGAGCTAAAGAAGCTGGGTGTGGAAGTAGGATACCGTATTACTGCACTCTGAGGACATCATGAAAATCATGATTAAAAACCATCAGATTAGACTTAACATCAATGATGTAATTAGCACTAAAGGCACCAAGTAATGAATCACTCGCTTCCCAGCCAGTTTAGACAGGAAGATGGCTCGAGTTCAGTTAGCTCACTAAATACGTTCAGATGTTTGTTATTTTTTTTGTTATGAATTGATTGGTAGGGCTGGGCTATTTAGAGATCAAATTGTACTATTATGTAATACAAACTATTTAAAAACGCTAACTGTGATTCAGCTTTAGCCATACAGATAGTCAAAATATAAAACAGTAAGCCTGTAAAGAGGTATTAAAAGAAAACTAAACTAGCTCTATTTAGTGGATTAAGTTATAGTAAGTTAGGGAAGCAAAATATCTAGTTTTAGAAGGCCATTTTTACTATGACAGGTCACAACAAAATAAGGAGACAAAACTACTAGCGAAAACTTACTTCTTCCCAAAAGGCTAGCAGAGAAGATGTAGATGAAGAAGAAACGGAATCCTTTGTTGTAACGGATATGAGGGATAAAAATGATCACTTATCACCCACAGGAAAACTTCACATAGAATATTAGTAGGCTAGCTAAATAAAATGTTTTATTTGGCCAAATGATATTTACTCAAACTAAATTAATCCAGAGTGGATGACATGGACTATAAGTACACATGAAAAAAAATTGTTAATGGAAGTGATTAAGTACAGTATCAGCAATTTTAATGTAATTCATCAGAAAATGCCACCTGCATTTCCATAGCAACTATGTATTTGTTGCAGGATCTGTAGAGTGGAATCTTGATTAGTTATGGGCTTGATAGTCTACATGTTACTGTTTTAAGTATATCTGGTACTTTTTAAAGCAATGTTTTAAAATATCAAAGTCAGTAGATAAAAATTATTATTCAGATAGTAGCATATGTCATGTTTCTCTCTCTTCTCTCCACCTCATCCATATAGCACATCTTGCTGCTTCAGCAAGAAAGCCAGCATGGACGTATTGTGTCTGGGAACAGCACATACACAAAGTCTATGTAAGTATCACAGCATGTCCATAGGTTTTCTTTTTAGCAGCAGTGAAAATTTGGAAAAAAAAAAATAGAGAGAGTACACATTTCAGATATCAAATCTAACCAGACAGATGAGGTTTTAACCTGAGCCTCTTCAACTCAGCTCCATAAACATACCAGATTATTCTTTCCAGTTCCAGCTCTTGGTTTTATCCTAAACAGTCTTAAATGTTTTGCAAAAAAAAATCCCAGAAAATCTCCACGGATCAAGAGTTTGTGAAGTAAGGAAATGTGATTCAGTGTTGCATTTAACAGCTGCTTCCTCGGGGAATGCACAAACCTTTTTAACTGAAACGCCCACTTGGAGCTGTGATTTGTATGATTAGTTTTCTAACGATCAGAGGGTGTGTCATGATAAAATTATTATACCAACATCTGTGGGTCCTCTGATTCTCTTCCCAGTTCATTCTACTCTAACCACTCCATTAAGATCTGGAGCCAACAATTTTACATATCTGTTTAAACACTCCTTGAACTGTGTGAATAGTTTTCCTTGTATTAATCAGCATCTTCCAACTGAAAAGCATTTAATCCTTTATTTGTAACAAGGTGTGCCAGCCTTTCCAAAAAACTCTGAATATATATTATTCAGCCAAACGTTTGCGATTAACCTAAACAAAGAAGCTAGAATGGGAAATAACTAATGTGAACTTCTGGGAATATTTCCCAAAGGTGCCAGCTGCCCTATAAAATGCCAAGCAATCTGACATCTACTGGACATCCAATTCTGTGTCACACTGATCTGGCTAATACTCCAGATCCAAATGTGCCATATAGTACCCAAGCGTTACTTTTATGTAATAAAAATACAATTCAGCTATCACACTTTTATAGTTATTTTATGTAATAACTCACTCTGAAAGTCAGATCACGTGCAAGAGGAGAGGTGTTGAAATACTCAAAAATGGAATCTTGAAAGTCTGGAAGTTTAAGACCTAAAACCCAAAGCAGAACAGACTTAGCTAAAGGCAACATCGCAGGTGGTGTTAGAACTCTGTTAAAACACAGTAACTTTAATTACCTGAATCTGTTCTGTATTTTTCTTCCAGTTTTTTCTTCAAACCTTCCATCTCTTCCAACAGTTCCCTATTTTTTGCTTCCGATTCCTTTAATTTACTAAAGCAACACAATATGATTAAAATGCAATCAGAAATATCTCAAAGGCAAAGACTGATTAATTTTTTTTTTCCCCTGAATAGGCACCTCACCACTTGACTAGACAGTGAGAACTCTACTTGAGACTCCTGCTATCATTGCAGATATCTGCCGAACAAAGTTATTCTAATACTAGTTTGGCTTTTAATTCTCGAGAATATGTCTACTCTCCAGTTAGTCTAAGAAAAGGTATTGAATTTGCTTTGAATTTGCTCCTGATTAATTTTTTTTTTCCCCTGAATAGGCACCTCACCACTTGACTAGACAGTGAGAACTCTACTTGAGACTCCTGCTATCATTGCAGATATCTGCCGAACAAAGTTATTCTAATACTAGTTTGGCTTTTAATTCTCGAGAATATGTCTACTCTCCAGTTAGTCTAAGAAAAGGTATTGAATTTGCTTTGAATTTGCTCTTATGCTTTTTTTCTCAGGTGCCAGAGATCCTATCTTCTTACCAAGCTATTCACAGCAGTGAAATGTTTACTTGAAGAAATTTTTACGGTTCTCATTTGACTATGTAAGAAAAGTGTAGTCCATGGAATGGGATCTTTCTGGCAAAGTCCAATATCCCAGGCACAAGGGGTCATTTTAAGAAAGTTACTATTCTAACCAGCAGTTTAGACCAGCACATTAAACCCCAAACAGAATCAAAGCCCTTATTACCTTTCAAAAGATATGTTTGCATCTTTAACTTTTCGTAGCTCTTCTTGAACTAGTTGTTTGGCACGAATTTCTGCATCAAGGGCAGACTGTAATTCCAGCCTAGCTGACATATCCAACTTCTGACTCCGTCGCACTTTCCAAAGCGGATCCTGTTGCAGTAAGTTACTGAATATTAATATCAGCCGTCTAAAGATATTTCTATTCTTGTTCAAAGACATAAAAAAGGTTTCACACTGGTTCAGAGAATGCTCTTTTAGTTATGGACGGTATACCTGGTACATGGAAATCAGTTGATAGTCAGACTTTGTTACAGAAAAACGGAGTAATGAGCAGGTTTTATAATGGTTAAACCACTAACACAGTATGCTTGAAACCAAAATTCTGGATCACA
This sequence comes from Egretta garzetta, assembly GCF_000687185.1. Lineage (NCBI taxonomy): Eukaryota > Metazoa > Chordata > Aves > Pelecaniformes > Ardeidae > Egretta > Egretta garzetta. Next base: position 2,289,459 of record NW_009259419.1, read on the forward strand.
GAGCATGGAAGTCAAACTGAAAGGGCCCACTGAAAATGGCTAGTTTTCATTGTTCAATCCAGAAGAGAGTATAAAACTTGAACAGTGACATACTGGAGTTTCAAACATGAGATAAATGTAAATATTTAATGTAAAACATACTAATCTAAAACATACTGAAAGCATCAAAAACATGAAAAAATGAAATAATCTGGGTCATGAGATACCCAAGATACCTGTTCCCTAAGCAATTCTTACACTTGCTAAGCAGCATACCCTATACTTCTGCATACACGATGCAATTCCGTCCTACTACCCTCAAAAGCTGGTTTGCTGAGCTTTTCCAAGTGTTTTTCACTGTGGACTACATTTCTGATATTCCGTAATGGATAACCCTCTAGTCACATATGAACTTGCAAGTAACAGTCATGAAAATGAGAGGCATTGTTTTATGTCGAGAAATAATTGCCTTAGATCAGGTTCTGCTGAAGTTACAAAACCAGCTGTAATATAAAGAACAGACAGCATTCTTTATTCTGGCAGTAGCTAAGAAGAAAATGCCAACTGCATCTGATCTGATCTTTATTCCTATTAAACCTCTCAATATTATAATTGTCTCTTGATGATGTAGGCAAATAGGAGGTCGTAACTTTCTCTAATTTTCTCCTATTCATAGGTTTGGAAGGGGTGAGTAACTTCTTAACTGTATAAACCAGCAGCAGATGGACTTTTTGCTTAGCAGGCTGTGCTGACTGGCATTACTAGGGATGTGGGCTTCCATGCCTAGCTGCAATTGGCTCTCCCTTTCCTTCTGCAGGTATTTAGTTCCTGCCAAGGCAAGACAGTGTTTTTGTCTTTGAAACTATAACCCTTCATGAGGGCTCTTCTATTTCGCAGATTTTTTTGGGGGAATTCATATTACTACCCTATGGGAAAATTATGGCATAAGGTCTCACTGTTCGGTGCCTGTACTGTTTAAAGGAGTTTGTGATGGCAGGTATTAGTAAGAAACACCCTCCTGCCTTTAACTATCAGTTGTTGTGATCGGATGACCCAAATGGATTTCACAAGCAACAGCTAAAATGCTAAAATCTAGAAAGCCTGTAGCAGAGCAGAGGATTTATTAGAAAAGAATTCTGATTATGAACAGACTAAGACAGTAGCTGAAACTAAAAAAAAATAGCTTCTTAGACATCCCCAGAATAGCCTGAATGCTTGCTATTTTCTTACCAGTGTTCGTGACCCCAGACTGGAACTTCTCAATGATTCTAGTTCTTCTGTCATCTTGGAAGCTAATGCTTGGAGATAGCCACGAGCATCCTTCTCATCACTTACCCTATTGTGCAATTACAAAAAACTGTTACTTAACAGTTTAATGGCTCATAGCACCAAACACTGTACCATCAAATAATCAGAGTGTCTGCACTGGATTTAAGGACATAGCAGAAACGGACACAGCAACAAAAACTCTCCCAGCAACAGAAAACAGAATATATCTTAGATTGCCTGCTTTAGATTTTTCTTTTATCTGATTGTCTTGATTGTGGCAGTTGCTAAGGAAACTGAAGTTTCCCTTCCGCCATCAGCAAGAGTTCTGCAGAGGTTCACTGTTATTGTTTGGAACATGATCTGCATATAGCTTTCTCAATTATTGTAAGGGCTACCTTCAAGTCCTCGTCTTGCATGCTGAAAATACTTGCACACAGCTTGCTAAAACAGCAAATAACAGAGGGAAGAACTGACCTGTGAATTAAGGGCAAGTGCTTGTCTAGTACAGCTAGTGAGGTTTTGTACGTTAACATGGACCTTTTAAATCATTACCATCTTCCTGAATGAATTTATCAAAGTTTTCCAAATTGGGTGATTTAACGATCACTTTAGAAACTGAAGCAAGTTGACACCAAAACCCTCTTCTTCATACTTAGCAGCATCTGACAATTTCACTTGTAATTACTATGCAGCAATAGTAGAAAGCAGAAGAGAAACAGTTAATCAACAGTCAGAAGTACCATGCTTTTGTTGATCCCAGAGACAGAGAAAGGGCCTAGCTATACGTTAAAAAAAAAAGGCAATCAATATTTCAAAAGTTGAAAGTGGCCATCTGGATCTCTAAACAGCACATACCATTGAATTATTTCTGCAATCTGAGCTTCCCAGTGAGCAACAGACTCCTTCTTTGCTGCTAGGTCTTGGAGCTCATCTTCTAGCTGCCTGTTCTGTGCTGTTAATTTGTCCACAAAGGAGCAAAGCTGAAACAAAAGATTAATTTCACCCATGGCTTATGTCAGTTTTGTACTTTTTACATACCCCTGTGTCTACACACCTATAGAATCTGAACGAACGAGACCAACCTGGGATATCTGGAAGTTCTAACACAGACCAAAGAACTGGAAGGAGTTCTTTTTTTGTGGAACTGGAGACTAGCTCCTGAGCATAGAACACCATGTTGCCAGTTCACACAGAACAATCCAAAACAAAAGAAAAGAAAAAGTGAGTGGAGAGGCCATCGAGAGGAATGAGGTTTAACTGTAAGCCATCAGGAAGGCAGGCAGCCTTTATAAATGCTTCCCTCTCTGTGCGGCCTTCATGAAGAAATCAGAAGGTGGTGGTGCCCTCTGAGTGGTGGGAATCAATGCCGCAAAGAGCAGTACTGAGATGCTAAAGTTACTACTTAGCCAGATCATTGACACTTATATGGTGAAAACTTCATTTGTTTTATTCAGACATTGCCTGAACATTTACAGGTGGGTTCTGATCAATGAGTAGACTACTTCAACATCAGAAAATAACGAAGTATTATATTTTGCCTAAAGAAGTTTCCTAAAATAATTACCCTCTCATTTTCTGTTGTTAGCTTTTTGTTATCTTCCAAGAGCATAGATCTTTCACGCTCGTATTTCTCTTTCATTGTTCCTACAGCTTCCTCCATTTCACTGTGCCTAAGGAGAAGGACAAGAAATAGAAACACTGAAAAAAAGGAATAAACAGAGTTAAGGTGATATGCCATCCTGCACAGACACCTATGCAATGCAATACACACACAAAAAAGAAATTCATAGTTAATGAATCATGCCTGAAAGCTTACCTCTCTCGCTTTGTTTTCTCTAACTTATCCTTTAATATCATGATCTCTTTCTGCAGTGCAAGCTGATGGCTCTCTGAATCATGTACTTCCTTTTTCACATTTTTTACTTCCAAAACATGTGATGCTTCTCGTCGGACCAGCTCCTCTTCATAAAATAAGATTTTTTTTTCCAGCTCAGACTTAATTTTGGAAAGCTCCTGCTGATGCTCTAGTGTGGCACCTGCTGCCCGGCCTCCCTGCTTCAGCTGCAGAAGAAGAGGAGAAACTATGACTTTATATTTTGGGAACATTATTTAAACTTAGAATTGTCGAATAGGGTGGCACTTCGGAAAAATTTTTACCTGGGCACTGAGTGATTTAAAAGGTGCTTTTCTCCAAGCATTAAGCTCCATAAGTGACTGCTCTGATTACATGACTCTAATAAGGAGTTCAAATGGCTTGCAGAGATAACAAATTTGGATCACATTGGTTTAGTATTTGCTTAGAATTAATAAACTGGACATTTTCAGGACATTAGTGTCCAATGAAATATTGAAGTACTTCAAGGAAAAAAAAAACCACACAAATAAATCTGAACAGGTTAGGTCAGGCTTCTAGCTTTTAAGGCTGTAGTTTTTAAGTCTCCTACAACCAAACTGTTGACAGTTTAGTAAGCAAAACTGTTGCAGCTTCTGTGTCATGAGAAAAAAATTTGTCAAAGAAAAAAATGTAACCTTTAGAGCTTCCAGTTCATTTTCCAGTTGCTTGGAGAAGACCTCACTGTGCTCACGAAGCTTGCGTTCTTTTGATGCTTCTGCTACAACTTCTTCAAGTTGGGCTTCCAGCTGCAACAAGAGTAATTTTAAGTCATTTCAACACAAGATAGTGCTATCTGTATCATTCATTTCCTTCCCTCCATATGGAGGAGCAGCAAGTTTTTCTTCATTTCTATTTTACATTATACCACTAGAACAATCACCTCAGAACGTCGTAATTGTTTTGCCTTCACTGATCCAGGCATCCATCTGTCTCACGCGGTAGAACTATTACTATACAACTTTTTCTACTGATATGAACTACAAGGATAACTGCACAGCTTCTATTAATGCTAAGAGAAAGCACTAGGAAGTCATTGCAGCTGTGAAAGAAGAAAGTCTCCCACATTTACAGGTCAGCTCCATGCCTCAGTATCTACTAAGGCAGCTTAAAACTCCCAACCTTTGAGCCAAATTATTGCAAAATACATCAAATACTAACACTGAACACTTTTACCTTGCAATTATAGAACAAAATAAGCTCGATCATTCATTTATTGACTTCAGAAACCTTATAAGAAAGACAATTTAGTGGCAACTAAGGCAACCATTGCAATTCAAGCAATAGCAGCAGTTTTAAAACCTGACAGAAGAGTAAGATTTGGTTTTATGCATTCAAATTCAACTAGCAAAGTTGTTTTTAAAAGGATTGTATTTAGAGTTGTGGGCCAAGATAAAGAACTTATAGACTATGTTCTGAATAGCTGTTAGGAAAGGGAGAAAAGAGGAATTTGTAAGAACAAAGAGAGGAGATTATAAAGCCCTGCATGGAAATACTTAACTGAATAAGCAACGACACTTGAATGCCTGCCGCACTGTGCTCTAGAGACGAGGTGCCACAGCCCTACACACCAAATATGGTGCCATGGACACCTTTGCCTTTCCTAGTTAGCTACTACTTCTTACTCATGGATAAAAGTCTGAGAAACTTCATCTCTTACTATGTTTTCATAGGCTGCCCTTCCATTTGCTAGAAGTTTTCTAGCAATGTTTATAAAGCTCTTGAATTTCTCTTCTAAACTTCACCCAGAGAATATATAAAATTTGTGGATTTTTTCAGTAATTGAAACACTCTGGGTTAACCACAATAGCTGTTTCTTATGCCCTCTTCTGTTTATCTACTTCATCTTATGTAAAACTATAAATTGCCTAAAATACTAATTGGAAATTAACTTGCCTAAAGATATTACAGACATCCTCTACAAGCACTAACTACAGAGGAAGGAAAACCACCTATTTAGTCTGTATTGCTATTCCTCCCTCCAGCTGAAGAGAAAAATTCAATTGGGGGGAAAAAAAAAAGTCTGAATATCCCATCCTTAAAGCACATGAAGACATAAAGCTTTCTAGGTTTCAAGCTGACTTATGAGTCAGTCTACAAGAATCAAAACACAAGAACTAAGAAGCTGGGCAGATAGCAAGAACAGTTTCCTCCAGATTAAAATCAGCCTGAGCACAAACAAAAAAAGACGGCTTGGTTCGTTTCCTGATACATCAGTAAAACATTCAAAAACAAAAGCAAGATCTATTTTGCGAGCTGTAGCAAAGCTATGTGGAAGAGTTACCAGGGTAATTTCTTATAGACAGACAATGTAAATTATCATTAACAGTCCCGATTTTTCAATATAATCACATATGAGACACTGGATAAGCAGAAGCTGAAACACATTGTTGTTAGCTATTTTATCAAGCTACCTCTTTTCTGATCTTCTCCGATTTACGGATGTCCTGTCGCATAGCATCAATCTTCTGCATGCTCAGATCCACCTCTTCTTCTTTGTCACGAAGTTGACGAGACAGCTTCTGCTTTTGGGACCGCAAGTCTCCCATCCTCTCACTGAGCTCGGAGAACTCCTGCACAGCTAGCTTTCTTTGCTGGTGGGCATCCCTCAGCTCTTTGGATTGTGTCTTTAATCTCTCTGAGGCTTCTACAAGTTGCTGGTTTAAATAAAAAAAATATAATAATAAACAAGTCATTTGAACTCCATATAATCTTTCCAGGAAGAAAGGAAGTAGACCTACATAAGCATGACTTGAAAGCTCAACCTCCTCACATAAGTATTATAAATAATATTTAAAAATGAATTTACACAAAGCTTTTTTTTTCTGGGTAAACAGCTGCAGTAACATACCAAGACAGCAGTTATTCTGCTTCTAGTGTGGCAGCTCCAAGAGTACCTTTGCTGTTCCAGAAGTCTTTCTTATAAGTCTGAGTACACAAGGCCACCTCACTTCTAAATAACTCAATTTCAGATTACCACCCACCATGTACCTGCACAATAGTAATCTTTTTTTAAAGGAATGTTTTAGCAGACAGCACATTCAGGGGAGCCATCAAATATAGTGTACCAGCACCGAGATGCTGCAGCAAATCTTGCAAAAGTCTTCAGAAAACTGAGGAATATTCCTTAGAACAAACTGTGAAGCTCTAATTCTTTAATTGAAAGTATAAAAGCTGGCTCTTTACAGCAAATAGTTAACAACAATTAAAAAGATTAAAATACAAATTGAATGGTCTACATAAAATCATTTGAGAGTGTGTGTGTTGGGGGGGAAATAAGAAAAGCAGCAGAGTCAGACAACAGAATAAAAGTATACTGGCCAAAGGGCTTCTAAAAAATTCTGCCGTTACTAGCAGTATTGCAGGAGCATTCATTAGCTTCCCGAAAGGGATGTGTTCAAACCAGGAATAGCAGATTGGCCTTCTCTGCTACTCATACGCTCTGGTAAATAACCCATATTACAACGAGCAAGTGGGCTTAAGCTGGAGCAGAGACCTAACTCCATTAACTCTTCCATATATATATATATATGCTTTTTGGTATCTACAGGGCTGATGACTAGCCATAGATCTGGGTTTAACTCCTTTGTATATGGAAACAGTTGAGAATAATGAAATAGTTAAACTAAAACAATCCTTTAGGTGTTTGTTTCATCTAGCAGAACACACATAAAATAAATAAGATGCCTATGAACTTCCAAAAAAGAAAGTGTGCTACTTTGGAAAACTACTGTATTGCTAATGAAATTAACAGGTTCACTAACACCTCAGTATAGTTTTAAAAAGCAGTATCTAAACCACCAAAACTGCAATCACAAACTATTCTATAACTACTTCACATGACCATTTTTAAACGTATCTTTGCATCAATACCTTATGAAGTTCCTCCTTTTCTTGCCGCAGTACTCTGCACTGTTTTTCTAGTCCTTTCAACTTGTGTATAGAGTCTTCGTGTTCTTGACGAAAAGCCACTGCATCTGCAAGCTGTCCTTCCAGTTTACTTATATCTGTAGATTAATACACATTAAAGGTAACTGGTCCCAAAGGCACACAAACAAAGCAAGCAACATTACTCAAGCAAACTGGAATCACTTTGTTTGGAAAATCAACTTCTTTCCTGTTCCCACCATTTTAGACTGTTTAAGGTAATTTTGGGGCATTGACAGCTCCATATAAGTTTAATTTTCTCAGCTATTAAAGAAATCCTCCCAAAGACTGCGATCTCTTGAAGTGAAAAAAGCCTTAGCACAGTTTAGTTTTTGAGGAATGCAACTTCTGGCCCTTAAAAACATTGAAATAAACCTGAGTTGCTCAAATTCCAGTTCTAGTAATTTGTTTCCTAAATAGTTTTCATTATATGACAAGTAAGGCTACAGTTAGCCATTAGTGCATCCAGCAAGACAGGAAAGGACTATTTATTTCCTAGAGTAGATAAGAACTCACAATAATCTGGGAAGGAAATCCCATCCTGCATGAGGCAGGCTGGAGACCTGACTGCCTGTATTCCCAGCCTTATGTTCTCCTGGTCATTCTCTCTTTACTCTCAAAGAAAATTAAACAAACTTGATTTGAAATGATCACCTGTAAGTGCAACAAACTAACCACCTTTATATATTTCTGCTTAATCTTAAGAGGCGGTAAGAAAGTGAACTGCCATTCTCCATTTGGTTTTAATTACTACTTCTTTTACACAAATAAGTAAGAAATTGCATAGGGAGTAACTGTGTCACTTGAGTTACACTGTTGTCTGTTGCAGAACAGGAAATGTGACCTATGTATTCAGGGATCCCAAGCACTGCTGTAATGATTAAAGTATTATTCCTTTTCTCATTTCAGCACAAACTCCCACTCTACATGAACCAAGACTATTTCTTTTTAAACGAGATCATACTGCTATTTTTTATATTTAACAGACACCATAGGCTCAAAAGCTGGATAAACCTGAACCATTTGCCGAAGTAGCACCTTAATCTAACTATTTTGACTCAAATCTAATTCCAAAATACACAAGAATAGCTTTTTTTGGAAGGATAATCTACTTAAGAGAGCTGAGCTGATTTTTGCAATGCATGCACCTACGAAGGGGGTACATCGCCAAGCTGCATGGGGTAGGAAGGCGGGGAAATCATCATCAGCAACTCAGCATCTGAACTCACGCTATACTACAGGCCCCTATAAACTTCTCAGCCAAGTCATTAGGATTCAAAACTACCACTTTGTTTATCACTGATTCCCACTTAAAAATTAGATGCTAACAGGAGGTTTGTATGGATAAACTAATAGCATTGTCAAGCAACAGATTTTCAGTGATATGGATGAGTCAGTCTTCTCTCAGGACAGATGCCAGTATTTGTTTTTCTGCAATGCTCAGTGCTTCCTAATTAATGCATCACCAGACAGGAACACAAAGGGAGCAGGAGCTCAGAAATATTTAAATGTGAACTATTATTACACATCCTCCCACCTCTCCCCTTATGTTACCAAAGAGCAACTCATCTTCTCTCCCCACAGTCTCTTACACCTACTTCCAAGTAAAACTCCAAAACAATATACCACCTCCCCGCCCCCCAAAAAAGGAGGAGTAAGAGAACAGGATCTCTTGAGACTTCTAGAGACATCACAAAAAATATTTAACTGAACCCATCTAGACAATTCATTGTATTCTAGACTCCTCATGTTAGTATATGCTATCTGGCCGAGCAAGTGGAAGGAAAAGTTAAGTGCTCATGTGGAAAAACTGAAATGCCTCTTATTATTGAGTAAGACTTTAAAAAACCTTCATTTTTTTTTTAGCACCTCAAGAACATTAATTCTACTTACTGCAAAAACACAGCACATATTTTGCTACTCCTAGTAACATTAAATTGTATTATTATCATTACCATGCCAGAGGCTTACCTGTTAATTTGTTCTTCAACCGTTCAATTTCTTCATTTAATTTTTTTATTTCCTTATCACGGCTTGTATTCACTGTAACACACACTGGACCCTGGAGGTTCTGCACTGTCTGTGTAGATTCTTAAAATCAGAAAAGGAAGGAAAAGGTTTTCAATAAAATACATTCCAATTCCTCCTGATGAGCAGAACTAAGAATCCAAACACATATAAACCACTAACCTTGCAGTTTTCTGTTCAAATCCTGCTTTTCTTGCTCTAATTTCCGTATTTTCTTTTCATAGCCTTCTATTTGTGAAGTGTTCTTTAAGTCATGCTGTACATCCATATCTTTGGTTACAGTGTCAGACTGCATTGCACTCTTTAAAGTGCCTCTATCAGATAAAGAGCTGAAAACAATACATATGTTAGAACATTTTAATAAATACTCACAGCAGTCTATAGCAGTTACGTGCTAGGGTTCCACCAAATATGCACCTTAAATTTACAAGAACAATTAGTGTGCTAATTGTTACTATTGAGACAATTGTCAGGGTAGATAAAGTTATTACTCTCTAGCTACTGTGTATGCTGCTGTAGCATTAAGATACCTGCATTCAGGCCTTTAATGATGCTGACGTATATTCACTTTACAAACTGCCTAAATGACTGACAGTGTTAACTCTCCTATGCCAAAGGTCACTATTACCTGTCAGTGAAGTAAGCAGGTAAGCGTACCTGCACTGAGAGCTGAGAAACAACCCCAAATGTTTAGTTTATAGTGTGACAAAGATGGATTTAAGTTAAGCCACATGATCTCACTCTGAAAAGGATGAGATGTGTGGACTGGGTTCCTTCTGAACTAAGTATTGCATAGGGTAACAAAGCCCAGCAAAGGGAAGTAACAGAATAACAAACAGGGCAGAATAACCTTAAGATCAGAGACAAGTATATGTTTGAGGGATCTCTGAAGTCAGATGGTGGCCATTTCAAAAGATGTGCAAAGTGAGCAATTTTGTCCATGCTCAGAACCACTTATGTAAACTTAGCCTGCCAGCAGGACTTTGGACCAATGTGCTAATCCTGACCTATTCCTGGCAGACATGCAAGGTGGACAAGACTTGCTCTCAGCTTCTCAGTGCAGGAAGAGCAAGTTTATACTAGATTGCAAGTGACCCATCTAGTCCCTTAATTTTAATTAATTTCAAATAGATAAAATATTAAATACAAAAGCATCTAATCTCAGCAAGCATGATGAAAATACGTTCAGACACTTGGAAAAAAAAAAAAAAAGATAAAGGTTTATCCGCAGGTACACCTATGGACATCAGCCTTTTCTAGAAGTTTATAAAAATGAGAATTTCCTAGAATTAGCTGCATTTGGGAAACAAGTTTAATGAACAACATATCCTTTGCTTACCTATCAGTTGTGTATGTAAACCCAACAAATGGTAAATGCAATCCAGAAAAGCCTGTATGAGAACTTGGCGGCAGCACTTCCTGCATGAAAACAACATGCGTGAAAACCCAAAAGGGAACCCATACAGAGCTGAAGGCATTTGATTTACCATCAACAGTTAAAGAGAGACAGCTAACAAAGACTTTTCTTAGCACATACCAACTGACAATTGGCAGTTATGTTTCATTGCATAGCTCTCCATTGTCCCTGGGCGAACTTTATTTCGGATTAGGTCACTTATTATAATGACCTGAATTTAGGAGCCTCTTGAACCAGCACTTGAACCAGCAGCATTTCAACAAGTTCAAAGCACAATGCAACCAGTAAAAGAAAACCCGAAATTTCAAGGTCCTAATTAAAAGTGACCTGGCACCAAAATGCAAGCTGTTAGTTTTAGTATGCTAGTTACTGTTAGATACGCAATAAAAAAAACATGCCAAAAGCTCTTAATTTCTTGGAACACAAGCTGATGAACAAATTACCACAAAAGCCCTCTGCTCCTCCTGCCCTGAGTTCATAAACTGCTACACAACAGAAATGGAAGAGGGGAACACCACTGTTCCCACTCCAAAAACCAACCTCCTAGTTCTGAAGTGAGGGGAGAAGTAGCAGTGTGAGCTCTCTCACCTGGACAGCTGTGATTGCAAGCTGCATGGAGAATATATGTGTATTTCTGAAGAAAGTTTTTTTTTTTTTTTCACCTTTCAAAAGGAATAAATCCAAACAGTAGCTCCTTGTAAAGGTAAACTAAAAGGGTGACTAAGGTTTTTTTTTTCCCCACCCACTGAAATATGTATTAACTTAGACTGACCATGTAACAGTAGTCCATTTTGGCAAGTGCTACCATTTAGAAAAGCAGCTCACGATTTCTGATAATCCAAAATGCCAAAGAGATGAAAAACTTGAATTTTTCACATTTGAAATTACTTACTTTTCATCTTTTACATTACTTATGTTGAAATAAGTTCTCACTACTACCTTATAGTGCAGCAAGGTTGCATACTTGCATTAGCAATATTTAAAAACAGACTCACTGGATTTCTTAATACATCATCATCTACATCAAAGTTTGAAGTGTCAGAAGGACTGCTGACTTCTGGAATGTAAGGTGCTTCTAGGTTTCGGATGTTATCCCAATTAAGTCCTTCAAAAAATGCATGAGACTTAAAATCCTCTATTCCATTCTGTCCCAGTCTACGCTCCCTACTGCAGATAAGTCGCTGAATAAGATCTTTTGCTTCCTCAGATACATCTGTAACATGGGATGGAAACTGAAATCGTTCCTAGAAAAGAAAACAGAGAAATTTTTAGAGAAGGAATCCATTCCATGACTTTCAACAGTAGTTTCCAAAAGAACATGCTAGATTACACCAATTAAACTGGATATGAATAGTCAAACATTGCTAGTTCCAGCGAGCAGTGGCAGAGACAATGCAATAGTCAGTGATAGACCTCTGTCTTAAAATGGATTTTGAGGACAAGTAATAATTTCTCAATTTCTTTATTAAAAATGTTTGAAACTAACTGCAATTACAGTAACTCTATTAGGAAATCAAACTTTTTTTTAAGACATACAGGAATTTTGACATGCTATAATATACTGAAAATCACACAATAAAGGCAGACCCTCACTAGTATTCTTAGTCACAGATCCACCCATCTCCTGAAGATGTATTCCTTGAGATTTTATTAATTTCAACTCTTAAAAACCAATGATGGTAGACAAATTTTTATAAAACATTGTTATATTTAAGGATGTAGTCTTCTAATTTATAGGTTAAATACCTGTTTTTCTTATCAAAATATAATCGACATTTAGCAAATATTTACATTATCATAAACAAACAGAAGACCTAAAAATTGTACTTACCACTAACATCTGAAATTAGTCTAGATAAAAATCAGGAAAACTTTTTCTGTATTTTAGCCTGCTACAGCTACCACTATATAGTCAAGAAGGGCTTTTTGGTTTGTTTTTTTTAATAAAGGACTATAGTATGCATGTGTGTATATGTATATAACATTATATATATATTTGTAATACAACTTTTCAATTTATATGAGATCATTAGGGACCAAACCAGCATAACTGAAATTAAAGTTTAAAACTTCCATTGAAAAACATGCAATCATATTGATTGTGTGTCCAAATGAGATTAAAATATTAAGTCTGCAGGACCACAGCTTCAATTCCCTCCCAAGTAGTTTAAGAGCCAAGTAGCCTGAGTTTACGCTGGTTACATTTGCAGCCAGTTAGTTTAATAAAGAAATTAAAACAAGAGAGATTAATATTCATCACAGCAAGGGTGCTTCACTGTGAGAGCACAGCATTGTAAATACCAGTAAACTGCAACAACAGACCCTATGCAGGAGCTTCTGGCTACCTAGGATGAGTACGCATATAAACACATCCTCCTAATACAGCTCTTGAAAGGACACCATGAACTGGTTTATTCTTATTCTCTAATGTTCAAAATGCACCCAGAAGTTCCAACTCTTCCTGGACCCTGGACAAACCCCCTAACCTCATGTTCTTCAGGAAGCTAAATTCATGTTTTTCTACCACTTCCACTCCGAGCAGCTCCTCCCGACCTCATGTTCTTCATGCAGTTCATGTCTACACTGGTTGACTTGTCTGTTCCCTTTTGCATTGTTATCAGTGCAACAGAAAATGTGTGCAGCACGTAAATAATGAGTTACTTCATTTTTTCTGCAGAGCCCAGAGGAAACTTCAAATGGGCCTAACATGAAAGCTGGTTTCAATTTCAATTTTGTGATGACTGCTTAGATTTTCCAACAAGAACAGTATCAGCATTTAGAGAAAAATTTCAGTCTGACAAAGAAGAAACATTCCTAAAACCTGAAACAACAAACCTACACAATATGGTTCTAAACCATCACAAAAAAGCAAAGAACTACCATCACTCCAATATTTTTAAGTGGTAACAGTTTCTCCATAAACATTATCATCTCAGTGAATACATAGAGATTTAATATAACTCTTACTTCATGATTCATAATCTTCCCATAGGTTTCCACTAACGACTCTGCATAAAAGGGTGTTTCTCCATAGAGCATTTCATACATGCAGACACCCAGTGACCACCAGTCACATTCAGGCCCGTATTTTCCCATTCCATCTTCCATTGCTTGCAGTATCTCAGGGGAGATGTAGTCAGGTGTACCCACTGCTACTGATGACTGTACCTTAAAAGTAAGTCAAACATAATTCTTGTAAGTTTTCAGGTTCTCTCAGCAACTTTCTCACTCACACACCAGTCTTTGTGACAGTCACCAGGACATGATTTTAGAAAGGGAAGAGATTTATAAAATCACAGCAACAAAATAAATAAAATATTAAGAAAAAAAGACTGCAAAGATTAAGTTCCATTCTACTTCTACATAGAATCGGTTGATAACGTTTTATTCCGAACACAGTAGAAACCCCAAGCAGTCATACCTGTTGTGATAAAGCAGAAAGAGGAGAGAATGTTTTGCCTTTGTGTCTGTTTATACTTTAAAATTGCAATTGGCTGCCAGAAGTTGAAATGAGAAATGAATAAGCAGGGAGTTCAAGTCCTATGTCTGAGTTTTACAGTTTCATTTGAAGTCAGCAAGGGCAGGTAGACCCCTATGACCCCTATTTTTATTATGTCAGGAACTGGTTTAAGGCTTGTTGCAAAGACGTACAATACAGGGGTAAGGTGGGGAATTGCCCTGTGTTGAAGTGGCAGGGAGGCCCAGACCACCTGGGCAGTGGCAGAGCAGCTCTGATCTGTAGGAATACGCTCTCAGGATTCACAGAGAGTTATAATGGTTCCTTGCAATTCATTCTGCATTTTAATATGGTAAATCTTTGATAGGCATTTTATGACTACAGAATGTCACCAAGACTTGAGTTTGTGCCAAAAATCAGTGAACAATGTTGCAGGCCATATTTTGGCAGGATTGGCACCTCTGGAAGCACCCTACACTAGGCAAAACAAACCAAAAACCTCATGAGTGATTTAGCTTTTAGGGGTGTATCCAATCTGGCGCACAAGATAGCCAACTACCATAATGTTGCTTTTCAATTTGTAAAAGGCATATAAAATAAACTACTTATTAATTATCTCCTCGTTTTGAATGACTTATATGTCAAATCTGCCATGGCTGCTAGGTTCGTGGTTACCTATGATTCCAGCATACAAATAATATCAAATTTCTATCCTTTTTTAACAGAGTCTTTGGACAGTTCATAAAAATCTCGTGAGAATTCAAATTACTAGTAGAAGAAAAGGTGAAAGACAGAAAAAGATAGCAAAGGGTAACTTTAAAAGGTAGCAGCCTGTAAAACAAGGAGATGAAGATCTCAAAAATGTTATTAATAAATATGTTGAGTTATACACTTCCTTCAATTTTTAGCATGTCAATAAGCTTACAATCTCTTCTCTCCCTGATGCACGCTGACAATGTCTAATAGCTTTAAGACCAGCAACTAATTTAAAAGGCCCCACTACCAGTGACCCAATTAAATTTTTCTTCATACATACTGTGCCATCTTCACTCATTTTCAGGCAGGATCCAAAGTCTGCCAGTCGTATGTGGCCATTCATGTCCAAAAGGACATTATCAGGCTTTATGTCCCTGTTATAACAGAAAGAAGTGATTTAAATATATAGTATTAGCTCTCCTTAGAAAGATTAATCTTGCATCAGAATAACAAAGAATTTTATGCTGGATACCCACTGATGCAAACTCTCTTTATTGCACTAGTTACGACCCTCTCCTCCTATTCGACTTAAAACTTTGCCCGCAATATTGAAGCCATAGATTACATCAGATTTTCAAGCTCATCAAAGTTAAACTCTGAATGGTGAAATAACCAAGCAGAACAATTATAGTGAGTCATACGGACTGTAAGAGATAGGCAGTGTACTTCATCAACATAATTTCAAGATTATAGGCATCACAATATATTGTTTAGAGGCAAAAAAGATAAAAGAGAAAAGGCAATCTTTTAATCTCATGGTTTTTGCCAAGATTTATAACTAACTTCTTCTCTAGGAAGGGTTTTTTTAATTGATTCTCTAAATTTTGTCCATTATTTCTGTTTGCCAGTATTTTTCATTTGCTGTTTAAGACTTTCTATACACTAATGCACAACACATTTGCTGCTACAGATACCTTTTCATCCTGTGTACACGCAGCAGTTACTCTACAAGCCACTGAATTCCCCCAGCTCAGAGATCAGGGCAATGTCATTTCAACAGGATACAGTAACATTAGAAAGTCTCCAATATCAAACCGTCTCCGTCCTATTCTTACGTATATATAGTGGGGTATAAAATGGCATGCAGCATGCTAAGGCTACTAAATGACATGGAACTAAGATTATCATTTCATTCCAGCTCATTATTTTATATTCTTTTTGATATTAGGAAGGCAGCCAAAAAGGATTTACTAAAAAGCAGTGCAGCAGGCTAAAAAGGAGAACATCCATGTCTTCCAAGGTAACATCTATCAATCTCCTTCCCTTTCTTTACCCAACGCTATCCAGGATCAGCTCCTAACACGCTAGCACATCACCATGCCATTTTGAAATACTGTTATTTATCTGAGCTAGCCAAAAAAGACAACCAAACCTATAAACGTGTTTATTTGGTTTTTTTTTTTCAAGATACCGTATTCATTCAGATAATACTATCTATTTAATAATAAATAAGACCACACGTGCTTTACATTAAGCCCAGCAGTCTTGTTGCACCATAAAATACTGTATTTCTTTTCAAATGGGAAGTTCCAAATGCCACCACATGTGCTTAAAAACTTAAAAATTGTACAATAGCTTCAGCTTAATTTTTGAGGAAGACACTAGAATTATTAGCAACAAGGAAAAAAAAGTGCTCTAATACACCTTGTCACATAGATGTGGAAGTTGACAATATCTGATTTTTTTTTTTTTGCTGAATTCCACAGTTTCACACTTGAGGAGACTTACGAGAAAACACATGATAGGTTTAACAAAGGGTCCTCATGTGTATAAAAGTCCTGCCTATCTGATAAATTTTTCCAACACAAACTTGAATTAACACTTTTTAACCAAGGGCTAATGCTTTGAAATTAATTACTGAAACTTCACAAATATTGTTGCTCGTTAGCAGTAGTAAGATAAAAAAGTAAATGCTAATCTATGCCTGTCAACATAAATTAAATGCGCACTTACTTGTTATAATGCAGAAAAATATGTGCTAACCCAGAAAATTACACCATCCCACTATGCTTTCCCAATAAACTCATTAGTCATTTTCTATTGTTAAACTTATTCCATACATTTCAGTTCCAGATATTGTCAACATTCCTTTACCATCCCATAACCACAAGCCAAACTCAGTAGGTGCAGAGGACTATTAAAGCTTATATACAACTATACACCAATTTTTTTGTTTGTTCATTTTTTAAAGAACACTGCTCACAGTGCCATTCAAAGCATGAGCCAATTTCATCCAACACATCTCTGCTTTTCTGCTTTGCATGCAGATCTTGCTTGCCTAAGGGAACACTGTTTCTGTTCAGAAAGGCTTAATGCCTCATCTCTGAGCTCTGCTGTTTCCTATCTGCAGCTAACAGGTCATATAAGCCTTTAAAGGGTCCTTGAAATCCTCTCCAGAGCAATCACGCTTCCTCCTAATCCATTCCAGTTGCCAAGCAGTAATTTCTTGGGCATTCATACATCTCCTATTCAAAGCGTATGTTTTGGCCTCAGAGCTATTCATTCCCATTGCCACAACAGACGTTCATTCAGCCCCATGCAAAGATGTAGCTGGTCAGTTAGTCAGGCCACCTTCCGCGGAAATGGGTGCAATGGTGCCTCTGGGGAACTCCTCTGAGTTCCGTAACATTTTTAAATTCCCACATATTGTCCACATTTACTCTCAGGAGTATTACAGAGTTTCTTTTATCTTTTTAATTTTTGAAACAGTGATCGAAGTCTGAATAGAAGAGCTGAAAGCATTACGGTTTGAGAATTCCTGGTGCCTTTTAAACATTAATTGTAAATAAAACCCACCTCACTTACTTAACAGTTTTCATCCATAAGTTTTATAAAAGAGACGGAAAAACTGTCCTTATTTCACAGACTAAGAAATAAAGGTATAAAGAGGTAAAGGGACCTGCCAAGTCAGATACAACACTAGTATGAAGTCCACTTCTCCTGAGCTGGGACTTCAGTGACCTATCAGGAACCTACTCTTACGGCCATAAGCAGTTTTCTGTTAACTGAAAAACCTCACTGCTCTCACACTCTGTATTTTCTAACTTCTCTTTTTACTGAAATCAAGCTATAAAGTCAGCATATAAAGAGACAACTGCGAAGGTTTTCAGAATTAGTGTAATTTTGCTTTCTAATTGACATATCATATATAGTTGTTACATCTGAAAAACAAATGAAGAATAGAAATTCTCACTTGATCAAGATTCTTGCAATGATGAAACAAAATGTTAATCAAATGCATTACTTGATTACCTCGCACTACTCAGAGCTCTTCTTAAACAGTTCCTCCAACGGGAAGCCAAAAAAGCAGCATACAGTGTACTCTACCTTACTGACTAGTTTCCTCTAACAGACTGTAAGGAATATTATAGATTCTCAACTACTACAGAACACAACCTAAGTTAACATGATGGTAGGCACTGATCTGGAATATACATGCTGTGTGCAGAAACAATTAGACAGGCACATGCCCACTCGTTACAAGAACCATTTGAGGATGACCTCAGGTAAACAGAAGCACTGATGTTATCACGGGCTTACTGTGCGTAAATTTTGCAGAATGTCTAAGCTTTTGCAGAGAATTCAAACTGGTTCAAACTTCTAGGTTGGCTTGGACAAAGGCAGATAAGTACTCATTAAGTGAATTGAGAATAAGTCAAAAAACCTGACTAAAAATAAAAGCTTTAGGAAAAGATTAGTCAGATAGATGTCATTGCTTTCAATATCAATCCATCAAAAATTAAATGTAATAGCTTATACAGCTATTATGCAGTATATAGTAAGCAAGTACCCACAGCAGTTTGCCTGTGGCTACTGTGCCCATTCGTATACATAGCAGTATCTTTAGGATTAACCTTGTACAACTACATGTATTTTTTTTCCCCAAGTGAGACAGTATTTTACCTGTGCACATAATGCAACTCGTGTATGGAATGTATAGCAAGCACCATTTCACCAATGTAGAACCTAGCCATATCTTCAGGAAGTTTGTCTTCAAACTTACTGAGAAGTGTCAGTAAGTCACCACCAACATAGTAGTCCATCACTAGATACTGAAAAAGGAGAAATAAAGCATTAAGTACCAGGAGACAGGTGATAAGAAAAAAATTAAAGTTCATCAGTGATCTGCTGAAAAAAAACCTTCCACTAATTTTTTTCTATGCCTGGGGAAAGTTGTAAAAATCGGTAATAATTTGCATTAATTTTTTTGCTTATATAGTGTAAAGACATACTACATTCCTTTAATAACCACAGTAAGGGTGACACATCAGCATTCAGTTCTTACTATAAAAAAACCCCAACCAAGATATGGCAGCAACCAACAAGTAAATTGGGGTTTATTTCTGTCTTAACTATAGTGTCACACAAAGAAAGTGATCCAGTATCACCAAAACTAGTGTAGGTTATCAACCCTTAAACTGACAATTTCCAGAGGATGCAGCAAGAAAAAAAATACAGTTAAAAACAATACTTGGTGCAGCTTAGTCTAAAATATACATTTCACTACTACGTTCAGTTTTGGTACCACTTCAATACTACTAGTGGTTCCAAAAGTGGGACTTATCGCATCATCATCTTCAAACACTCATCTTGGCACATGCCACATCATGGATCCATAACATAGCTGACAGGAGCTTGATGACACTATAATTAGGGATGTCCAAGACAAGCCAGAAGCACTGTTAAGCCAGAGGCACTACAGAAGGGGGAAACTTTAAAAAAAAAAAAAAAAAAAAAAAATCAAACATTTATGTGCTTTAGAATACATTTCAATGAAAAAGTACACAGCCTCCTGGGCCAATCAGCCATTATCCTATCCACAGAAAGAACCAAGACATAGAGAGTAATGTGAAAGAAAAGGACTCAGACTTGCTCTTCGTTTCTCATACCGCAAGACAAGGATCACATTTTAGTTACTCCCTAGCAATATCCACCTAAACCCAGCCCATCACTTCAAGTAACATGACGTTATCTGGTACTACCAGTCTCGAGCCATGCTTCCAAAGATGTTTTGATACACAGTTTTAGGACTAACTTTGCTCATTCTGGAAATAACTTTCCAAAGCAGTCATCATATTTTTCTCCTCAAGGTAAAGCAACCTGCAATCCACTGTCCCTGCCACAGATACATCTTCTACAAGAGAAGGAAATTAAAGAAGATAGGAACCCAAAAGAACATAAAGTGCAATACTAACCATTTCCTCACTATCTTTTGGCTTAAAAATGCAACACCGAAAGACATAGGTTTTGGTATTTTTCTCCATATAATGCAAATTACAGCTTAATCTGATAGGCAAATTTCATCACTTACATTGAAATCAGTCAGTCTATATTGCACAACCCATCGAGGAATCTTAAACATGTGTTGGAACACTGTACATATACAACAATTATGTTTGAAAACAAAAGGCCACAGGCAGGAACCAGCAATCTTTTAAAAGGGATATTGTATCTTCTCTCAAATCAAATATAAGAGAGCTTAGAGAGGCTTCTGTGGGAGCTGAAATAGCCTGCCTGTCAAAAGAGACAAGGTAAAGCACTTCCCTCAGCTCCTACAGCATTCATAACTCAGCAAGAATTCAGCTGACCCATGAAATGAGGCACTTCGATCAGAGAAAGATGGAAGACCTCTTCCATAAGAAAGTCAAATTTTATTCATCTTCCAATTCTCAACAATTTTCTTGCCATAAGGCACTTCTCCTTTCACATGGGGTTAAAATAAAGAGTATTAAGATGCCAAAATCTAGAGGTATTGCATTCTTCCAGGGAAATATGTCAAACAGGGGGAGAGAGTAGATGGAAATCAAAGGGGGGGAAAAAAAAAAAAAAAAAAAAAAAAAAAAAAAAAAAAAAAAAAAAAAAAGACAACAAAATACTCGGGAGCCTTTAAGAGGCTGACAGCACACAAACACACATATGCCCTTCTTCATAAATGAGACGGGGAAAGAAAATTTTTATGGTAAAGTACAAGAAAACCAACAGATATAAATCTGGAAGAGATTAAGAGTGTCAGGTCCCATACACGTTCCTAATATCCATGGACTATGTTTTATCTACACCATTTCTGCTTCAGCAAAATCACCAATGGCTTACTTAACCCATTTTGACTCAAACTACCTCTTTCCTCTACTATCCTTTTTAGGACGCAGAAAAAAGCCATGCTAGCATCTCCATATCATGTAATTTAAGAGTTAGCTGTTTAGAAAACACTATCACATGGTGTATTTGCCTCTAAAACATTTTACAACTACAGAAGCAGAAACAGAAAATGAACTCCAGAACATACATGCTGTGGAATTTTGTGTTTCTTGCTTATGTGTAAGTTCTGCATCACCACATACTCTATTAATATTAAATAGAGGGAATAAAACCCCAATTACTTCTAGACTCTCCAAGAGCAGCTACTACTTTTCTACCTCAACACCTCACCTTCTCTTTGTCTCATTCTGAGCCCTTTCTCATGCAGCCAGAGGAGGACAGCAAAGCCCTAGGTGTGGGAAGACACCAAGCTTCTCGCTCTGCTTCAGGGTTACCTTATGTGGTTTAGCATTTAGGAATCATTAGCTGTAATGCACCAACACCACTGGCAGCAGACACCAGAACCTAGAGCTTTCTCTTTCAGAGGACTGATGTCTGCTCCAGGTCAGAGAATCAAGCTCTGTTGTCTGTTCTTGTTTTGTTCTCAGCCTTGCATTCCATTCTACAAGGATCAAGGATGAACAGCACAGCTAAAAGGTAAACCCAATCTGCCCAGGTTCTGTAACATGGCAGCACTCTCCCAAGACGTGGAAAAACGTGGCTATAATCTTCTTCAAGCTGAGCAAAGAACTGAACAGAGATCTTTTAGCCCCTGGACAAGTGAACCATTGAGCTGGTATGGAGGAGATCTTCTGTCCAGGTTTTTGGATGAAAGTCACTTCATGATGTGTTTCACCTTTTCTTCATGCATCCTCTATAACCAAGTGACTGAGATGCAGATACACTCCATCTGCAAGCACCAGACATTTACATGAGACGGATGCCGAGTAACAGACCAAATTGGAAGGCAGCATCTCAGCACATGCAGAACCAGACCTCAGGCAAGCTGGGAATCTGCTGACTTTGGCTGCCAGGCAGAGTTGTTGCTTTCTTAGATACTGGGTCTTAAATTAGATGCTAGATGTCTAAATTCTGCTGTCAAGTGAAACTTCAACATCTAAATGCCTCTGGCAACTTTGGGAGAAGAAATGTATTATACTGCTATAGCTTGCTTGGAACAGATTTGTATAAAATGGTATTAGCCACGCTAGATCCCTCCTCTATACTGTCATTACTACTGCTTGCTATCTTGCACAGCTAACAGTTTTGTGTTAGGTAGCTCCATTCTTAGAAGCTACCTGGAAGTACTACATTATAGGATGTCCTAGGTTATTTTTATGCAAGTCTGAAGGCTGTTTGGTTCTGAGGGAATTTGAAATTATGAGCCATCTTCATAAGGCAGTGCCAGAGGTAACTGATCTTTGAGAGGTTGAAAATCTGGGTCTATCACAAAGCATTCAATAGAGATAGCCTGTAAATGAGGGTCTAAGACCCAACTACTTATTCGTTTATGATGTGCTTGCTATTCTGAAAACACTTTTAACATGATGGTCGAAATAAACTTGTTTCAGGACCTGTGAAAAAGTCTGTGTATTTTCTCTTTCATATGCTTACTTCCTGACCTCACTGGCAGCCTTTTATCAATAATTTTTTTCCTATTTATAATCATGACTTGCCACTGTGAAACTAAGAAGTGTTAAGAAGGTGAAAACTTTCACATTACAACTACATCAGTTGTTACAGAACTAGCAGGTTTGCAAACCCAGCCTCGAGTAGCCACCCAGAAGCCATATGGTTCAGTGTGTTGCAGTATTTTGGGGCTCTACTGACTTTGCTCCCGACCAGCACACTCCTGACTTCTGTGACTAAGGTAAACGTAGCTTATATGTTACCATTCTAGTAATCCATTGTTAAAAAATGCAGTAGGAGTAATGACTTTATAAATGGTTGTTAAAGTCTCTCAAACTACTGAGATGACCGATCTGCTGATTTAAAAACATATTTTATTTAAATACTTTTAAGAAATAGGCAACATTTTCCTGAGGCTTTTAAAATATCAGTTTAATCAGCTTCTAAATAAAATTTTAAATTACTTTTCCCATTTTTAAACAAAAACTTGCTTCAAAAGACATTCTGAAAGTTTAAAATAAAATTATTTCTTACTTTCACAGCATTAACAACTCTCAAATTATTTAACTGCAATGTTATCCAAAACATTAAATTTAAGCGTGATATATTTTATGCAAGGGTAGATTAGTTAATTTAAGGTGCTTAACTCAACCTCTACATACTACATAGTACTACATGACTTTCACTCTCCTGGAGTTACAGTCAGCCTTTTGAAGTATTTCTTCAAGAAGAAAACAAGAATGTTGAAACACTGCTGCAAGGCATGAGGTGGACTGATTTATTGCACTAATATCCTTAAGTGTACCAAAAATAAAGTTCTTTCATAACCTAAAGCTTTTATTTGCTGATGAATCAAACATACCAAATAGTTCTCATCTTGAAAGGCATAGTGCAACGTAGTAATCCATTGACAATCTCCATTCACCAAGACATTTCTCTCCTCTCGGAAGCAAGCTGTCTAAAGGAAGAGAGGGGGAAAAAGCCATTGTCAACATCAACAAGTAGTTTTCACAGGATGAATATATATGGATGTTTTATGGGATTATTTAAAATTACTGAACAGAGGTCTCTATTCATTGGAATTCAGTCTGCACAAGTGACAAACCAAGGAATCTCTGCAGGATTAGAGTCAGGCATTCAGTCACTCTAATCCTGACTGTGACCTTAAAATAAACAAAAAACCAACCCCAACACACAACACCCCCTGCCCCCCCCCAACCACCAAAAAGCCCACAAACCAATTCAAGTCGACACTGAATCTTTGTTCCATAATATATTTTTAAAAGCCAGAAAAATGGTAACTTGTCACTGCAATCTGTAGCAGAAAGATAACAGCTCTAGGAAAATAAGTCTGATTCTTCTGCAAAAGACATTTGTAAAAATAGAGTTTCATGTATACTTCTCTTACATTACAGTTCCATTTCCAGACACTGCCAACACACTATAGGAAATAAGCAGATTTTACTATTACTGTCTTATCTTTGTCCAGTATAATACATTTTCATTTTCAATAATCTTTCCTATACTTCAAATCGCCCACTGCAACACTCCAGAGAAGCAAGCTCTGCATAACAGGTTTTCTCAGAATCTTTACATAAAACCAACTTTCATAAACTTCAAGTGAGTCCTCCTTAATAAAAATATATTAATGTTTTTATTGGATCAGAACTATCAAGATGCAGGCCTTGGGACTCTTTCACTACTCTCAATTCAGAGAGCCGTTATTAGGATATTTGGTAGCTGCAGTTCAAGTGTTTGGGTGTTGGATAATAATTGGGGTTTTTTTTGTCATTGCCACTGGTCCAGATGTATTAGAAAATGTACTACGGAAGGGACATTCTTGGGAAGCTCAAGGCTTACCACACACTGATTGCATCTTATAAAGGTATCTCAACCATTTTTTTCCCCCCTAAAGAAGCAAAAGCCAATTTACATTTCTACTGAAGAAGATCGTACTGTGGCCACATTGTGAAGTTAGTAATTATTGGTGTAAAGAGATGTAAATCGTAATTAAATGTTAACTGAGAGTTGTTTAACAGTTTATGAATGCAAGGCCAAAGTGTCATTAGAAAAAGCTTGGCAGCAACAGCAGCTCC
Source organism: Egretta garzetta (assembly GCF_000687185.1). Taxonomy (NCBI): domain Eukaryota; kingdom Metazoa; phylum Chordata; class Aves; order Pelecaniformes; family Ardeidae; genus Egretta; species Egretta garzetta. The sequence goes on from NW_009259419.1 coordinate 2,313,986, forward strand.
AAGTAATCCTATCCCCTGTCCACAGCACCAGAGCACAGCACTTCTCAGTTCTTCTGGCACCACAATGCGAGGAAGCTGCCAACACCGAAAACTAGTTTGTTTATTTTCGAAGACATCAGTCCCTTGATCCAGCTCACTGTGCAACCTCAAATACTGAGGGAATGTTATGAACACTTCAAAACCAGTAATGCTGCTGAA
>NW_009259419.1:2314273-2333037 GCF_000687185.1 Egretta garzetta
ACCCCTTGCATCATGAATTCAAAGTATAAACCCCTCCTTTTCTGCTTACATTAGCTTAAAAGGCTGAGATGTGCCTTGAAAAAGCATGACAGGCTTCCTAATCAGCCAGTCAGGACTTATTTGGAACTGTCAACAGTAATACACTAGCGACTGTGTATTTTGCTGTCAGAACAACAAATACAAGTGGTCCACCTTATCAACATAAATGGCATGCCTATTTTTGCTTGCCACTCATTTACGGATGTCAGCTGATATTCACTAATCTTTCCTGTATTTTAGTGGCTTCCGTCCATGAGGGGTTTCTCTTGCAGCTAGTGCACAAATAAGCAGTGTTTAGATAATTTTTTTGCTATGTTTAAGTAAGTTATAAAACGTTTCATATTACAGTTCACAAAACAAACGTAAACCAGTATAATGTCGTGCTGCTTAGACCACTCATACAGTGGATAACCAAACACCCAAAGTCTGCTTTTCAGTGGAACCGCCCACTTAAGAGGCTACTGTATTCTTGCAGGCTTGGCTTTAGAAAATAACAAGTTTTACCACATTTGGGAAATTTTAACACCCAGATGTTTTATGAACTTGATATGCAGGTTATAAAGTCTTGCTTATCCAGAAAAGCCAAATCAAGCAAGCAAACCAAACGGGAAAAGACAAAGGAGCACGGCAGAGAAGATGGTTCCTTTATTATCCTTTGTGGATGGGGAAAATCAGTGTAGAGAGAACTTAACTGGACTGGTTTACTTGTCCTAAGCATGTATTGGGAAAACGATTGCTCATTGTAACTCTTTCTTGGTGGATAACCCTCTTCCACCTCTTGCCTGCCCAAGAGGGTAATAGGAGTTAGTCGTGTAATTGGAAGACAATTTGTAAACAGCTGTCTTCTCAGGACATCTCTACCTGTAGAAGTTTCAGTTATTTAGGTAGCCCATTTAGTTAAGTCACTTTTTTAAAGTGACTGAAGTAAGCCAGCATAGCTGTATTTCTGTTAGAGTTTGGGAGGCCCCTACAAGCATTTGGGTGTGAAACAATTCTATATTGACCAATGAATTAACTCAACTGAAACCTGTCTAGAAAGGGCACCAAATTTTCACCATACAGGGGAAGGCTTAATGCAGAATCACTGATGCAGCACAGCCAGGAGCGTGAACTCTCCCAACAGCTCCAAGAACAGCCAAGTGGCTGGGGCGTAACGCAGGGCATGGACCGATGGACGGAATGCGACTAAATTAGGCAAGCACAGTGGTGAAGAGGGGCTTAGCAAGCCAGAGGAGATTTATTCACAGGAAAAGAGCTGGCACTGACTCACTGAAAGGAAGGGAGGGACTGGGAAGGGTAGGCTGGGCAGGAGGAGGTGTCAGGAAGGGGGCAGAAGAATGCGACAGGGAAAGGCCAGCAGGCTCAGTCCTCAGCAAGCTGCTAGCCTTCTCCCCGAACAGAACTGCTGCAAGTATCGATGGACTACATGAAATTCCCCCTAAAATCTATTGCTCATTTAACTGCTGATTTATGTAATATTACATTTGCCATAAAGTTTTCCTCTACAGTGCAAGAGTAGGTATTCTAGGAATATGCCACTTCCCATGGCATATTCTCAGCAGGTCCTTTCCTAATCTGCGAAGTACCCATTCACATTTGAGTAATTTGTTGTGACAATGTGCATCTCCTTTCATCAAAAATACCCTTTTAAAACAGATTTACCTTTTGACACATTTTCTTTTAGAATCTGAATCCGCAATTCCAAATTATTTAGTTATAGTTTCACCAGTTATACAAATCCTGTTACAAACTGTGGGATGTAAAGCTCCTTAATGTATGCTTTCTGAACGCAAGAGAAAAAAAGACCTTTTCATAATGTTTTTGTATACAGCTGTGAAAGTCATAGTAGCACCAATCTCAGCTTTCATGTAGTCTTTAACTTGCCTTTATTGTAAACAAAAATCTGGCCAATAAATTCAGGGTAAGAACTAGGGCAGACTGTCTGGTAAACGAACACACAGTAATGCTGAGAACAACAGATGCCTGGAAGGGACTGTCAGACTTGATTGCATTAAAACAGCTTAAGAAAAAAAGAAAAAAGAATGAAGCTCCTATGCTCATGAAATAATTCTTCCTAATCTGGAAGAGCTTCAATGTAATTTTCCTAATGCCATTTAAAAAATTCTCCGCGTTAGAGAACCGTATTACTTACCTCTGCCCTTTTAAGCATTTCCCATTTGTTTAGAATTTTCATTGCATAAATGCGCTCTGTACACTTCATTTTAACAACTGCAACCTGAAATAGTAAGATATCTTTATTTAATAAAAAACATGGTCAGATAAATACAGTATTTAACCAACTTAATATTCACACAAAAGCATGGTCAGAGAAATGTAGTATTTAATCAGCTTAATATTAACAAAATATTAATAAAATAAGTTACTAAGGAGTCATCAGCGATCAGTTCACACATTGATAAATCACAGCTTGAGTCTTCACCTCGGGAGAAGTCGGCCTCTTCTCCCTGGTAACAGATGATAGGACGAGGGGGAATGGTTTGAAGCTGCGCCAGGGCAGGTTTAGGTTAGATATTAGGAAAAACTTCTTCACTGAAAGGGTTGTCAGGCTCTGGAATGGGCTGCCCAGGGAGATGGTAGAGTCCCCATCCTTGGAGGTATTTAAAAGAAGGATAGATGAGGTGCTTAGGGATATGGTTTAGTGGTGGGATGGCAGGGTTAGGTTAACGGTTGGACTCGATGATCTTAAAGGTCTTTTCCAACCAAAGCGATTCTATGATTCTATGATTCACTCCTATATTCCTCCTACACTACTACTAGGTACTTGATGCACAGCACACCATGTGTGGTCAAGCGCTCATGATCAAGTACACAGGGGATGATACAGGAGGAGTATGAAGCTTTTCATATGAAGATGCGTAGTAAAGCTGCATTGTTTGCCAAGAACAAGCGATGCTTGTACACCATGCCTTCAGCCAGTGAGGCAACATTTAAAAGCGCAGCCTGTGAAAACAAGGAAGGCTGCTGTCAATAGGAATACACTATATTTGACTAATTTGTTTTCACATTTCATGTTTCAGAAACTTGAAAGATATTTGCAAATTAGCATGCTTTTGTGTACTGTATGCAGATATTTAAAAAGAAGCAAAAACAGTATTCATTTACTTATTCATCATTTTGCTTGAAGCATTTTACTATGCATCCTGTGTATTAGACTTGCTCAGACTGGTCTATTATGAACAGTAGTTGTGCACATAGCCGTACAGTGGAAGAAAAAACAGAATACAGAAACTTCAAGGCTTAGGAATGCAAAGACCAAGACTTGTATTCTCCAAGACCAAAACTAATTCTTCTTGTAGTAAAGCCATCATTTCCACAAAATTCTTCCAGTTGGCAAAGAAGAGCAGGCATCACGACTAAGACAGCAACACTTTCACAGGACTATACATGGACTGGTTGAATATTTCTGCTGCTTCTCAGCTTGTTTCTATTTCAGAAGTAGAAAACCAACCAGCTTTCACTGCTTTTAACAGAGCTCTAAATAGCAATGGGAAAAGTAACAGGAATCGCATCAGCTCACCTCTTCTGTTGCTTAAAAACTCTTATCTATAAGGGATTCAGGATCTGCAGCAACCCTAAGACAACACTAACTATAAAACAACGTGGGAATACTGCGTCAAGCAGAGCAACACTATAAAAAGTCAGAAGTCCTGAGGAGGGAAGAGGGAAATTAATACCTCCCTGCACCTTACCAGAAAAGAAGCTCCAGATGAGGGGCAAGGGGACAATTGCTCCTCCATTAAACACAAGAATGGGATATTCACATTTAGACAGACACCTGACTCTGCAGATGCACACCTAAGCCTCCCACCCCTCATCGTGTGAAGCTCCACTCACCATGTCACATACCAGATGAGCAACACCTAGCACACACCTGCAGACAGGGTCACAGAATGGAAACGTATCTTCAGAAAACAACTAGCAGGCACCCATCACAGGGAAGACATGGGAACCTGGCCCTAAACGCAGCTGGGAAAGACCTAGCATGAAGAAGCAGTTTCTGCAGGCCACATAGAACATCCACATCTACATTACATCCCAGTGTCTCGTGGCCTACAAACACCTCCCACAGACACAGCTCGTGTTGCAGGGGAAGGATGAGTAAGATGAGAACACCTGAACACACGAGGTTCTTTGGGACAGACGGAACTGCTCAACACTGACCTTCGGTAATGGCCTAAAACATTTGGCTTTGTTCCTGTCCTCCTCACGGCCTTGCACTTAAAAGCCATTGTAACAACCTCTCTGCACACACTTAATTGAACTATTTGCCTGATACAGCTGAAGGCGGAAGGTAGGTCAAACTGCACGTTAAAAGCTTTGGGAAACCGCGAGATGTTGACATTACCTGCCATACACTTTAAGCTCTGTTCCATACAGAATATGATGGCTCAGGAAATACCCCCATCTCCCCTGAAGGGACGGAGCAAACTGAGCGCAATTACCTGCTGCAGGCCAACAAAAGCTCTGGGGCAGAAGCAATCTGCAAGTGTAGCTCTGCAAGCCCTGAAGTAGCAACATTCAGGTTTCATTACACCACATTAGAACATCAGAACTGCTTGGCCATTTAAGTACAAATATAGTGCACAAATCAAAACCCAGATATGCATCCACTGCACTTTATCCAAGGCCATCACTTTCGGGAAGCACTGCAGGCCAGTGAACTCTGAAGCATGCTCAGCTGCTGAGGAGTGATGGGAGCCTGGCATCGCAGAGAACGCGCACAGCTGAGGAGCTGTGCAAACATTAGAACAGAAAGTGGTGAATGAGAACAGGCCTGGACAAAGAAGAAAAAAAGAAAAGAAAAAAGAAAAAGAAAGCCAAATCTGCAGGACCTATTTAGCGATTCTCCAGTTGCTATCTATATTTGTGCTATTTATTTTCTACCGAAAGGATTGCTTAAAAAAAGCCCAATTTAAACTTTCTGGAAGAAGAGAGTTGTTTTCTGTGGAAGAAAAAGTGAAATGAATAAAAGGAAATTTGACTCATATTTTCACCATAACTCGTTATTAAGTTATGGCACCAGTAAACACATTGCTGCTTTAGTTCTAAGGGGGACAATGGGACAGCTGCTTGTGCCAGCAGAAAAAGTCGTGTAACCATACAGCAAGATAGGTAATTCCCCAAGAATTTTACCTCTGAAAAGAAACGTGCAAGGTGCAGAAGATAGAATCATAGAACCGCTTTGGTTGGAAAAGACCTTTAAGATCATCGAGTCCAACCGTTAACCTAACCCTGCCATCCCACCACTAAACCATATCCCTAAGCACCTCATCTATCCTTCTTTTAAATACCTCCAAGGATGGGGACAAGATGCCTCACAAGAAGTAACAGAGCTTTGGCCTGACTAGACCTGATTCCTCAACCCATTCTAATCACTAGGACTTTTTTTTTTTTTTTTTTTAAGAAAACAAACAAACAGAAATGCAAACCCCAAACCTCACTGATGTCTGTACTGAACCAGGGCAGGACAAACTAAATCATGTCCTGATAAAGTCAGTACATTATGAGCAAGAATATTTTTGCAATACTGCAAAAAAATCCTACACCCTTTGTTCCATAAAACACCTCAGCAGTTCCTCATCAGCTTGCTTCTACTTTCTTCATCAGATGGCAGTATTTCTAAGTTTACATTCGTCACATAACGCTTTGGCTGCTTCGGAGATGCTGTGGTGTAGCTGTTTTTTCTTACTTTTGTATTAATTCCTCTTTCTCTGGCATACCTCAAATTCAATTACAATAACCACACTGACCACTTTGCGAGATCAAACAGCAACCTCTTGTACTACAGTCGTGCTAGCCATGCAAGATGTCAGGTTTTAAGTATGATGGCTCTTACACTACATACCAATCCACCACATCTGCTAATGTAAGAAAAAATACTCAGTCGGTGTTCAGAGGTATTCCAAAGGGCACAGATTTGTAGACTGCTGCAAATGCCTACTTTAAGAACAAAAGCATTGCTTCTATCTTCAAAGTCTAAAAGTCTACTGGCTGAACAAGTGCTTATGTTATGCAGACTGTAAAAGACCAGGATTTAATTTTGATGCTCATTCTTCATTTCCAAGGCTATTACATCTTACACTGTAATAGAAGTTAAAAAAAATTATGCTAAGGATAATGAAAGGAAAAAAAAAGGCACAAGCAGAAGTATAAAATCTTCTTCTGAAGAAGAAGCTTTAATAACCTAAAATATTCCAGGCCTGGAAGAGATAACAGTTATGATAGGCATATAAAACCATGAATGTTGCGGAGAAGATGAACAAAGAACAATTATTTGCTGTTTCTCATAACACAGAAATTGAAAAGCATAAAATAAAACAAAAAGGTAGTAAGATTAAGGAAGTATTATCGTCACACAGCAGTTTTGGAACTCAGCCACGGGCTGCTGTGGGCACCTAAGTATTCAGAGAGTATTTAAGTACTGCTTAATACATGAGTAACAAATGCAGCAGAAGTCTCAGAGGCTTCTAGCCACTGAGTTAAGAGGTGTCCCTGGCCCCTCAGCCGCTGGAAGCTGGGAGGGTTTCAGCTCTGCTCTGGCCTTGGGCTTTTCCTACCTCTCTACCTGGCCAAAGCGATGGGGTGTGGGCTAACTAATCCACACACCTTTGACCCAGAACATCTTTGATACCTGTGTCAAATTAAGAAAGTTAAAACTTACCCAACTTGCATCTCATTATGCTAGGTTTGAAGGGAGAATTGAAGGTTCCGAACACTCAACAATCACAGAGTGGTTTGGTAGAGAGATTTAGGTGTTTCTGTTTTACCAAGTCTTATTACACCGATAAGGAAAAGTTCCAGGCACAGGGGTTCCCGTGCCACTGCAGCCCCCCCTCCCAGGCAAGCCCCCGTGGGTCTCAGCTGTCACCAGCTGATTTGATTACTGTCACTGTCACTCGTCATGCTCGAGATTGACGGCAACAAGGACTCTGCAATAAAGATCAAGTCTGTTTCCTCAAGGACCTCAGAAAGCCTAATGAATCCTAGCGCCTACACTTCAACCAACTTAATACATATTTATGTCAAAAAAAGGTATGAGAACTGGGGCTAATGCATAAGTGAGAGCCAGCCATGGTAACTACACGTACAGCACCCTATCAGATTTGTATTACTCCTGCCATCCAGTTTCTTCCAGTGCTTTTTGCCTCAAAGCTCTGCTTCCCTTGTATTGCAATAAAATAAAATGGGAACCAATATAGCTAAAATAACATTTTTAGACTTTGGCAAGAGCTAGTGTTTTGCTTCTTGAATTGTTTTACAGAAGGATTTTGCTGCATTTTCATCTTCCAAAGCTGCTTGATATTGACATTTAGAGTTACAAGGTGCAAAGCCAGCCTAGGTCAAGTTCCACCTTTCCTCATGCCCCGATGAAATCTACAGGGTGGGAATCTGAGCCAAAGCAGCCTCTACAAACAGGACAGAACTTCCTCCCGCTGTACTCTGACCCCAAGTGACATGAGCAGCAGCAGTAAGCAGGATCGAGTTACAAATTTTCTTTTATGTAAACGATAAGCATAGCCTAAGAAAGTGCAGAAACCATTTAAATGCAAGACTGAATTTCCAAAAAACGATTAAAATAGTTTTAAAGAAAGACTTCCTACTGGAAAGTTTATAAATTCTTTGATGTTCAGCTTCATGGAAACCATGCTGGCATTAGTTTCAAAGCAAAGATAAAAAAGCCACCTAACACACTATTAATGCTCACGGCACCTTGAAGTTTCAGGTAAAACTTATCCTCAAGGACTGGACTTTCAGGGATAAGGTGAAATTCAAATGCAAAAAGTTCTCAGCTGAAAAGAACCACCCCGACATATAGGTGATAAACCTCGTGCAATCAGCTCGCAATGACAGGTAGTTAAGAAAAAGGCAACCGCTGGAATCCATAGGCAGGTACTCAGCACTAGGGAGGGGTAAGTGTTACTGCCTTGTAGAAATACAAACTCGGTGGAAACTCCACACACAGCCACACCCCAGAGAAATAAACTTTATCTGGAGCAGGTGTGAATGAAGGAGGGCTACTGAGGTGATCAGGGAACTAAAGAGGCTCTCATACTACCGTGGGAATAGAAAAAGCTTTGATTGTTTAAAAAAAAAAAGGGGGGGGGGGTGTAAAAAAGTGGATATGATTGCTACCTGCAAATAAAATCGGAAGAAAGGACATCAGTAACAAGGATGATAAAAGATAAAAATCTGCTTAGGCTAATGGGCAATAAAATTACATGGATAAAATCGTGTAAAATTACCATGAATTAACCTTTGGCAGGAACTTGGAATGGCTTTAGACATTTGAGCAGAGATTTCAGACAAGCCTTTCAACTGCGAGAAGAGACAAAATGTCATTTCAGATGTAAACAATCTATCTGTAATGTCTTATTACCAGATTCATAATTGAATATTACAGTCATTTCCCGCAGTTAAAGCTTGTATATGCCACTTCTACTCTATTATTTCTGTCTGATGCTATTGGTACCTTGGACACTAGCTACCGAAAAAACACTGCAGGAACTGCTTCATCCTCCTGACACTCTCAGATATGAAAAGTCTTTGATATATAGCTCATTAGTTAACAGTTTTAATACCGCATCTTTGAGGAAAAACTGGTCTGGACTGCTCTATTAGGTTTTTTATATCTATTTTACATTTAAAATGAGCAACCGGAGTGTCTTTTGGTAGGGTTCATATGCCATGGGTGCACATTTCCAAAGCAAAATCATTTTTTTTGAACACACTGTGTGGATCTTCATGTCATGCAAATAAGAAATAACTTACAAGTGCCAGCCAGAAAGGTTCTGCAAAAGAAGAATAAAGGCCCCAAATAACACCTAGGCTCTTCCTCAGCAATTGGGGGGATGGCAGAGACAAATGGCTGCTCTCGCAGTGGCTCTACAATGAACCGCGTCTCCCCAGCTCCTTGCAACCTGCCCGTCACCAAGGTAACTTGGTGCTGCCATACAAACAGACACAGAGCTGGGGACGACTAAGATAGAAACCAGCTCTTTTGAAGCATTTTCAAAATAAAGCAGCTTCTTTCTTTGTCCATTTCCACAGCAGAAAATAGCTTGCTTTGATAATATTTTTTTTTTGTGTGTGAAGAGCGGACTATGGAAAAGCAAAGCTAATTAAATATTTCTTCTGCATCGTATTCTGAAAGCTTTGACTCTTTGAATAGCTGGACGAAAAGTGTCATATGTTGTGTGCAATACTTAGGAATTCTGTTAATCTACAACACAGGAAGGCGCAGTTGCTGCTGGATACCTAATACCAATCACCAAAGCTTCTGAATAGGTGAGGCAGCCTTAATTGCAGTCTGTAGGCTCACTGTGCCCCAGGTTAATTTCTAGAAGTACAAAAAAACCATTAAACTCAGTACCCTACAGCTGCAATTACAAGGTGGAGAAGGCACAAACAGCTCTGTGTCGCATTGCCAAACACGACTGTCCGCAGGAAGCTTAGGTTTTGCACATTCACTTTGAGTCTCACTGCACCCTCAGCCAGTATCTCTCTCATTAGGAACCACGTAATTCATCAGAAACCCATGGTACAAAGGGGATCAGATTTTTAGTCTCTTGATTCCAGCTAAGACTCTGACTAAGCATCCTGAGCCGAGGTGACATGTTCTATTACTAAATACTACACAGATCAAGTCTGTACACAACAGCATTCATATGAAAAGGTGCTTCTAATCCATCCAGAGCAGTAATACTTAGGTGGGGCGCATTAGAAGTTTTAGTTATTTTTGTGCTAAGCAAGACCAAGCAGTTCCACCCTTCCGCTGCAACCACAGTAAGTGTTGCCCATTCAAGAAATCCTTGCTAACAAACAAGGGAAGGAAAACAATTGTTTCAGCCCCATGCTGCCAAATTTCCAGGAGGTGTCAGCCACATTATACAATCCAAGTTCTCAAACAAGGTGTGTCTTGACACAGTTCTTCCTTCAACAACTGTTCTTCATTGAAATGTGTTAATCTACAGCAGTGTGCCTACATGGTCCTTGACACAAAATGAGAAAAAGTATCTTAGACTTACAAGTTCACTACTAAGAGGTCAGATGAAGCTTGCAAAGGAGCAAGTGCAAGTATTGAGAGCCAGACAGTCCCCATACACAGCATCCTCCTCCCATCCCTCTCAGCATGCTGTAGCACTAGTACTCCCAGTTCCCATGGCATGCAAACACCAAGCACACCGAAGGCACTGCTTAGGCTGGCAGAAGTTTCTCAGGTAGGCAGGATCCCACCAAGCGCAGGTTCTCAGGGTTTTATTTCCTTTCAAATAATGGTCCACAGTGTTTCTAGACGGAAGGAGTAGTCAGGCACATGCAAACTTCAAGCCACAGGTTGGGTTTGGGTTCTTTGTTTTGGTGTGGTTTTTTTAAAAGTCTAAGAGCTGGAGTAGTTTTCTACTCTGTGCTCATATTCTTTAAATCTTCTCCTAAAGAATGTGTATTTTCACTAGTTAACAAAAAATTTCACCCTACACAACATACTCATTCTTTTCTACAAAGACAGAAACTGAATTAAGAAAACCATTTTAGTTCTGATCTTATTTCAGAGGCCTTCTAATTATTATTAGTTTTATTCCTCATGGAGGCTGCCCCTCTGCCTATACGGCCCGCAAAAAAGAAAGAGTGAAAGTAACATTGGGGCATTCACAAAAATGTTCCACCCAGCTGGGTATACACGCAGGCGAATACACCTTAGGAGATGAGGAAGAGCCATGAGCAATTTTATCCTTCTTGCAGCTAGTATTTCAAATTGTATGCTATTCTAACTGTCCTGCACTCAAAGAAAATTTCAAACTTTTCTTCATAATTATGAAACTTCTGAAAAAAAAACCCATAATTATGTTCTCAAGCTAGTGACTCCAGGAGTCAGAGCCCTAAATATTGCTGTAAAGGACATTCAGTTTACCCTGCATGCAAAGTAACTGGCTTAGTTTATGAGAAAAGAAGAATTTGGCAGGTGACTAGAGAAGAAATCTCTAGGTTCTGAACTAGGCTATTTCTGCCCTAGCATAATAATAATAATCCTAAGAAACATTTTTTATCTTGCTTTCTCAGCTCTCCCATGCTGTAAGAACTTTCACTCAGGCGGTTTTGGATTTCCAGTGGGGTTCTGTCCTCTTATTCCTGGAAAAAGTGTAAAGAACGAGGTTGAGTTCTGCTGGTTTGAAAAGGATAAAGAAAAAAAAGGCACTGACATGCCAGTACAGATATGTACTGGTGATCATATCTATCTCCCTTAAATTAGATACCGATTTTGCAGTTGTGTTCACAGGGACAAGCTCAGATATGGTATCAGTCCTCTCTCCAGTCAAAGACCCTGTTCCCTTGGCTTACATATTGTGTGGCAAAAATTAACCACTGATCCTGACTAATAACTAATATCATGCCTTTATTTTGTTTATAAGCAATCTTTCTTCAAAGCTACTGATTTATGCAAAAGTTCTTTGGTAAGACTAAAGCCCCTGGCGTTCTTCAGAAAGTCCAAAGTAGCTAAACTGAGAAGAATGGAATGTAGTTTTCATCGTTTTTGAAGTCTGACTTGTTTAGCTCTTCAGTGTTTAATTTAAACTACTTAATTCCAATAGGAATAAATTTAGTTTAATTTTGATTAATTTCTTTATGCATTCTAGCAATATTTTATAGGTATTTTTAAAATTTATTTCTAGCAGAAATACAGTGTTTGGTTTTTTTTTTAAACAAGAACTAATGAATAACCTTATAACACTAGAAACCCGTCAACTAATTTCTAACATAATTCCTATGTATGTATGAACGTACTATGGAAAAATTATTTACAGCTCCCCTGTTCAGTTTTCTGAATTCTTGCTTTATACAAGTCAGATGCCACAAGTCCCTCTCAAGAAACTAGATTTTATTTTCTTATTATGGAATGCCAACTCTTGTATAATTACTATTTCATAATGCTTTTTTTTAATAATATTTGGCAGTTATAGCAGTGTAGTATACACAAGGGTCAAAGGATTCATTCATAAGCAAAAAGCACGAAATATTCCCTGGCAAGTGAGATTAAAGTATAATGAACTTAAAATCAATAATTCCCACATAATTTAAACTGATCAAAGAGTTTCAAGCTGCTAGAATTATAAACTAAAACTTTTATAATTAAAAGATGAACAAGACAATGTGATACTGACAGATAACTAACACCACTGACTCTGTGAGCACTCACAGCTCTAACAGAAGGATGAAATTAAGATACTTTCTCATTTCACTTCTGTGAAATTTCATTTCCACTGGGGGGGATGGGATGTATGAACTGCTTTAGTTAAGTTTCAAGCTTTTCCAAATGAAAGAATTTGACAGACATTGTTGATTCAGGCACTCCAAACACTAATAATACAAGTTTCCACCCAGAATTTGTATCTTTTATACACCTTAAGACTCTTGATCCAAAGCTAAGAAAGGTCACCCTAAACCCCCTAACAAGTATAAACTGAAGTCTCTTGAAATTCATATAAAATTCTTCACCTGCTGTTGTACGGAGACTTCCAGTTGGTCAATTCCTTAAGTGGAGAAGAGCATATTTTTGAAAAAGAACAGAGAAAATACTATGGAAAACAGCCCTTCCTTAAAGTTATACTGTGTGAAGGCATTCCCAACATTGACTCCATCTGCAAGTTGCTATAAAAGGTTCCCTTGACCCGAAACCATTTTTGATAGCTATAGCATTCACAAGTCTAATTCTAAAAAGATCCAGAAACCATTTCTAATCTCACCAAAAGACAAACTGCTAAAACTCTAATCTGAAATTCTTCAGATATCAGTGGTCACAGCCACTACAGCAACCAATTTGGCATAGCAAGACCAGAACAACAGATGAAAATAGCCCGTGCTGAGCCTTCCCATCTATACTATATGCAGTTCAGGAATTTTGCTTCAGACTGTTATCTAGCCTGGTCTCCTGGACCAAACATGCTTTGAAGCTGTTAGGAGAGTCAAATCCAGTGAGTGATTCTTACGTACTGCTTGGGGCCAGAAGCACATTTGGTGCACACCTGGAATGGAGGTTCTGGTTTAGTTTCCTCCGAAAGAAATCCAGCTCACGCATAGCTAAATAATTCTGCAGTAATTAGGGGCACCCTCTTCAAAACTGTGCTACCACTTTGAATCAAAACCTTAATGGAGGGGTAGACACTTAGCAACTACTGTTGTGATTCTCTATAGGCCTTTTATCTACTAATAAACCTCTCTGCTCAGACATCTTTTCTGGGCTTAATTTGTAGCTTTCAGCCCTTCCTTAAGACTTACCAATTTTTTTCCCATTTCTGCTTTTTCCTCTCCAGCTCTTTGCAGTAGCTTTTCTGTCTAAAAGCCATGTTCAAATAATACACACCAGCTAAAGAACAAACACTCAAGTGAAACAGCCAACTGATTTTCATGCAGTATTTCCATGACCCTAAGATAACACTTCCTTTTTTGTAACAAATGTTGCAACTCATCAAGTTCAACATCCACTAGAAAGTGAACTTTTGTCTTACAGGTCAAGATGTTACTATTTATCTGGACATTTTACTTAAAATACTTAAAAGTTCCTTCAGCAGCTATGCTCACAATGATTACCCGTGAACTACATGTTACCTCACCACATCATTAGCTGATGGTACAGATGAAGAGTTGTTCTTGAAACACTAATTTCTGTCTTAGGAAATTATGTGGATATGAAGCTATTACTTCACCCACTACCAAGTGCATACGCACACTGAAACCTCATTGCTTTCTGAACCTAGGTCGAGTAGGGTCCTGGCATTTTTCTAGCTTAGTTTCTGGTCCACCTGTGATACCTCTGCCCATAATCAAACCCTATGTGGAAGAGGTTGACGTGCCCAAGGCACACTGTGCTTGGAAGGAAGTCCTGCTCTCCATGGAGACACCACCACATGAAGGTAAGGAAGCCTAGCCTTAGTCACAGGCAGCAGCAGTTGTAACCAAGTGCTAATGGGCTGAAGTGAGCCACTAATGGCTGTCACTACATTTGACTTTAGTGTGGTACCACTTATAAGAAGCTTCCTGAAAGAAATCTAAGGGTATTTTTACTTCTAGAAATTATTTAGCATGTACTTAAATGCTGAAAGAGTTGGTTTTGAGGTTCTCCAGAAGTCTCAGGTATCCTGTGCCTACTGGAGGGGACATGCTCATGAATGCTTTTGCCAGTGGCAAGCCCTGTCAGACTTCTATGACTGATGGGACTTTCATCAAGCATATTACGAAGTAAAGCTGCAGTCCAGGGTCCTGGGACTGGCGAGTCCTCAAAACACAAGGCGTTCCTATCATCCCAGCATGATTCAACTTGCTGTCCAAAAAACAGATCCAGCAGCCTTTGATCTTCAAAGATGACAGGGAACAGCCTTTGAGGCAGCCAAATGCGTCTTTCTGCATTACCAGATTGCTACAGAGACGGGCAGATGGGTGGAGCAGCCTCCGCGTTCCTACCATAGAAGCAGCCCGGTTCTGTGTTAAATTATAGCAGCACAGAAGAGTACATATGGCAAGTGGGAGAAGAGATCCCGAATTCAGCTGTGCAGCTGCTAGGTGGGACCACCCTGTTGATGCACATATTGAAGAGACACTTGTTTTCCTACGCTGAAGTCAGAATGAGCCAGTTGCAGAAATGGCAGAACCAGACACTAATACCCTGCTTCAAAGGGACCTTTTGCTAGTACCTAGCTACATCCCACATTGGGAAGTATTTTAACACACCTGTGTGAACCTTTTGTCTTTAGGACAAGTACAGGTCAATTATAGCAATAATTAAGATGCACACACAACGGAAGTTACGTTACTACAACTGAGAGTAAAAATCTCTTACCTCACCAAATGCACCTCTTCCAATCACTTTTATAATTTCAAAGTCATCTCGATGGAGTTGCATTTCCTTTACCAATTTTGTAAATGGTCTTGCTGTTTAAGGAGAAAAAAAAAAAAGAAAATTATGAAGAGAAATGTTGTAAGCCAAAATAATCCATAAACCAAAGGTAAAAATACTCATTGCATACCCAGTGCAATAGTAGTTTTTTCAACTACTATTAGAACTGTAGAAGGAAAAAAATAATGATTACACTATTTAATTAACACCTAGAATTTTTTAAAACATTCAGTCCTATGATTGGTTCTGCCTTGCTGCCAGCAACTGAAGAGCAAAGCAGTCTTTCAGAAGGACTTCCCCACCATCACCTTTCTTTAGGGTTTTGTGAGTCAGTGAAGAACCATGTGAAAGGAAGAGAGCTGATTCATTAACGGTAAACCCTAGAGAAAATCTGTCCTATCCTTCAGCCACTAGAATAATTCTCTTCTTAAGCAGAGTTCAGCTTTACTTTTTATTATTTCAGCTAGTACCGGCTCAAGCTTTAACAACCCACTCCCAAGAGATAGCTGCCTCTACTCAATAGCAATGGAATAATTTTCTACGAGATGTGTGGCTAATCTAAGATTTTTACTTTGAACTATCTTTTCTGCTAAGCAACATTCACCAGATCTCAATTAGACCAAGTATTGAAGGGCTGCAGCCCAAAAGGTGTCCAGCAATTAACCAACCTACACTTACTTTGTTCTGGTGGTCCCCCAGGATTCGAGACATTTCTCAGAATACCTGGTTGATAAATTCCACTGTACCTGCAGATCCCATCAATTTTCTCCTCTCTACTTCCTATTAAGAATATTTTATTTATTGCTAGCATATCACAGGACGAGGATTACTGTTTAGATACAACATTTGTTATAATTCACCACTCTGATTATGAAGACCAAATAAACAAGGAAAAACAGTTTGATGTCTGCAAAGCAGCAGCTTACGCTAGAAGCACAAAAAAGATTGCTCTTCATATCACAAACATTATTAGACTAAAAAGATTGAAGTTTTTAAAGACATGTATTTTTCCCATTTCCAACTGAATAAAACATCACAGAAATACTACTTGTAATTCAGCCCAGACTCCCGTTTTACCTCACCTTACATGATGATTAAGCTAATGAGCCAAACAGAATTCCTACAGGAGGTGTCACTGCCGTGATGATGTATTTCAGGTGCTAACAGAAGCAAAGCAAACCTCACAAACACACAGAAGATACAGAAGTCTGAACTGGAGATTACAGACTTCAGTATGAAGTCTAACCAAGAAAGCCTGAAAACCTCTCAGCAAAAATTCATGGACGAGCTAATAAAATGAAGAACTAGCTGTACTGAAAAATAGCCATGCTACTTCTTTGTAGTTAGGAGAGGTGTTATTTAAAAGGTTTCCTCCACAAGTAATAGCCCCTTCACTGGATATTTCTTGTCTATCCAAAGCATGAAATTTAAGATCAAGACTCCGAGTTTTCTGCTAGAATCCCCCCTTCAGCTGGGCAGAAATGCCTACCCCAGTCTCCCCTACCACAAGGCAATTCAGACTATCATCCCAAAACCTCAAATTTTTCTAACAAACTTACCCAGCAACACCAGCTCAAACAAGTTAGAGACCTATACCAGTCCAATCAGACATCTATACAATATCACTGATGATGGCTGTGATATATATCAATTCTTTTGCAAGGTTCTCTTGCCTCCTTCCCTTCCCATCGAATCGGGACAGACAAAGGAAACACAACTACAGATAAGAAATAAATGCCAAAGTTCCATTATCAAGTTATGGATCGCTACTACAGAATGCAAGTCATTAGACTAATTTTGCAGGACACCAGCTTCAGTTATTAAAATTCAAAGGGAGGGGAAATAAAATCCAGTAATTTTACTTCTGAGGGATACTAACCCAATAATAATAATTTTTTTTGAAAGAAATAACCAATTTTAGCAATAATTCTAGTCAGGAAACAGAATATAAAAATAACTGGTTTAAGTATTTATAAAAAACCCTGCTGCTGTACATTGATCACAAGCAACATTCAAAGCAGGAAGACACAAACCTACGCAAGTTTAAGCTGTCTTGCACATTTAAAAAAAAAACCAAAAAACAACACCTTCTTTCTTACATTTTTCTTGTTTTGTCAACTGGTGACAAAATATTGTATTATTTTCCTTGCTTTGAAGTACATTAAACTTCACCTTGCTAAAATTGGGATTTGGTTTAGAAATGCATTAAGCTGTACTAAAGCAAGTGAATTCAAATAGTTTTATATTTTCAAAGATAATGAATATTATCTATCAAGCAGAACACATACTTGCATTTGAGTAAACAGAGGAAATAACGTCTGCAGAGAAGGGCATTAATGCTGTCTTTCTAGGAATTGTATCCTCCAAGAAGGAAGGTTTAGCAGACTTCATTCTCTTTACCACCTTTTCAATTAAAAAACTGCAAGAGTCGTATGTTGGTCCTGCTTTTTCCATCTCAGTTGGTCAACTGAAATACTACGTATTAAAATGAATTAGTTTAATACATGTAAATGAAAAAAGTATTCCTCCTAAATGGAAGTTACTGGTTTTACAAGCTATTTGTGCACTTAACTAACATTGGCTTTTAGCATTTAACAAGTGTTGGTGTTCAGAAACACTGCAATTTCAATGGTCTCTCTCTTGGAAAGCTAAGCACCAAATATGAATAGCTGAATGTACAGAAACATTTTAAATTGGATAGGACTTCCCCCAAAATGGAAAAATTCAAGTCTTTATCAAGGCATCTAAGATTCCATAAAAGTAAATAAAATTTGAAAATAAAACCTAATATCCACAGAATCTCATCATCACAGAGATTACAACAGAGGTTACGCAGCAGATCAGAGCTCAGAGGAGGCAACACACCAGTAATTAATTTAAATGGGTATTTACTTTGTTGGCATTTTGGAGCAGAACCCCGTTTACACCAGGATGTGACCTGCTGCTTTTGAGTACTGGATTGCACAATTTTTACCTCCTAGTAAGTTCAATCAAAAAATATTTCCAATTTTCTTTCCTGCTCCCCCCCCAGGAGGTTGCTGTTCCTCAACCCTCTGATATCCAGATCAGTAGCGCGCACAGAACTGGCAAAACTGAGTGAGCAGAAACTTGCACCAAAACCTATCAGAGCTCTGCGTTGGCTGCGCTTGCCAGAATGATACCAAGCAATAGACCCCCCACTATATAACCAGTAAAATGCTCCAGCTTCCCCTTCTATATATCACTATTTTATAAATAAGAAAGTCAAAGCAAATTCTCTCCCTATACTGGAATGAATAATTACACTTTACTGATTAGTTTTGATCCTAATATTAAAAACAGGATTCATGATTTGGAGTTGATTTAATACTTGATGAAAGTATTTCATCCTGGTGAACAGAAACATTAGCTGTACTGGGGGTTTTGTTGGCAGTGATTACTGAATTTTGTTATATATACTGTTGTCAGGGTAACATTAGCTGAGAGTAATTGCAAGAGTTTGTTTATTCATGACTGTGAGGCTGTAATCAGAATTTGGGATAGGCGTTCTACGTGCAATATATTTGTATGCATCACTGCCTCTTCTCTCAAGCTGATTTTACATTATTGTACTTACACTTGTTTGGAAGAAGGGTGTTCCCCATAACACCATAGAAGAAAAAAAAAACAACTCATTTTAAGGAGCCAAGAAATGTATGCTCTCAAGAATATAATACAAAACAGTAACAGTCAATGTTTTGATCAATATTCATAACGGGAAGTGAAATGCCAGCATTTATTTCTTCATTGAAAACCAGAGTATGTATGAAAGATAATTCTCCACACACAAACAAATTCTATT
>NW_009259419.1:2333097-2334963 GCF_000687185.1 Egretta garzetta
CATCAATTTGAATAATTTGAAAACATAATTTGAAGTGCAGTCATAGGTAAATAGGTTTGTGATTTAGGTTTGTGAGCTGGTGCATCTATGCCGCAGCCAATTTGTATTACGCCACCTGATAAAAGAGATTTGAAGACTGTTTCAGAACGACTAAAAGCTGCAGGAAACGCCAGCAGAGATGATCTGGAACGGCAGACCGGGCACTCCGCACTGCTACACCCCAGGAATGGGTGCATGCAGGCCTCTGTCAAGGTCAGAAGCATATGTCAGATTTCCTCTCATTTCTGAAAGCAGGTCAGGGAAGGGCGGTAGCATTGTCAACATCACCCTCAAAAAATAATAGGACAACTTTTCCCAAGCCAGAATGTGGTTAAAAAAGAGAAGTGCTGAGGTATGTTTTGGATTTTTACTTTCTGTTCAAATTCTGAACCATTCAATTTATGCCAATAATTTACTATCCAGAATCACTAAAGCTAGCACCTTTGCAGACAAAAGACTACCTGCTGGGTTTATGAAAACTACTGCTTCAAAGGTGGACTTACCCCATGGCTCTAATCTGAGCACTCCTGCATACTTTGTTAGGCAGTGCAAGTTTCCAGAAATTCAGAGTCATAAAAACCACTGAGTCGAAGCTGCCAAATGTTGAAGAACATCTGATGTTTTGTATCATTGGCAGCTTCCAGTTTTAAACAAATCTGACAACTACAAGAAAATAATACATGGACTTACAGGTCTCTTTCAACAATTCAGGTTGAATTGGAGGTCCAGCCTCCTGCTCAAATGAGAATCGATATTGATTTCAAACCAGCTTACTCAGGGTTTTGCCTGGTCAGGTCTCAAAACCTTCCAAGGATGGAGACTTCACGGCCTCTCTGGACAACCTATTCATATACTGGGCTGCCCCGCACCTTTCACAGTTCAGAACTGATCTTGTCAGTGATTTGGGGTTTAAGTCATTATATAGCATGATGATAGCGTTCAGGTTGATCTACCCAGAAGGTATCCAAACTGTCTGGTCATAGAGAAGTTCATCTGCCACCACGCTCCCTTTATCTGCTCATCCCCTTTACAAAACGTTGTGGTAGGAAACAATGTGAATTGCAAAATATTAATGTCAGGGAAACAACAAAATGACGCAGATAATTGTCTGTGGAGCCATACTCCCACCAGGCAGATCCAATATTTTATTTAAGATGTTTTCTTTGGAGGAAGAACATGAAAGAGCAGCAAGTTTTACCATTTCCCTCAACCATCCCTCTTAACTTACATTCTAGAAATCAAGTAACTTGTTTGCCCTTTGTGCACCCTTTTCAAAGAAACAGCATTCCTGTGATATTGCTACTAAAACAGTAGGCTGACAGGTTTAACAAGTTAGTGCTTGTATACATGTCTTGGGAGATACCCACACCCAGGTAGCCCCAACCTGCTTACTAGGGTGATAAATACCTGTTACAACCCACACTTGAGTTTTAAAGAAGTACAATCCTCTTGCTACCCGATTGTGAAATTTTCCCTGTATTTTAGAAATGTAAATTTTTTGTTAATTCTTCCATCCTTTGTTGACTCCAGCCTTAATTTTTCCAATTATAGATCCTTGCCTCCCTTTTCCTGTACTGGCCTGTTTCCTCTTACTGTCCACCCCTGTGAATGCTTTTTTTCAGTCTCATTTCCTAAGGAAATAAGGTATGTGTGATCATGCCGTTTGGCAGTCCAAGTCCATTCCTCCTGCCTAGTACATTTTGATCTCAGTGAAGACCCTTAATATCCCCTTTACCACATTTCACTGAAGTTGCCCAAAGATACCATAAAAAACCTGGCAGCAAATAGGAAAGACCCCCACGGTATCATCTCCACTAAGGGACAGGC
>NW_009259419.1:2334984-2358469 GCF_000687185.1 Egretta garzetta
CTAAGCTGGGCAGCCAGCACACCCGAAGGTGCAAAGCAGACAGATGCACCTTGCTGTCCCTAGTCATGGAGGGACAGTCAAGCAATACTGACCCAGAAGAGGGAAGAAAGGAAGCGCACAGCAGAAAAGGGAAGGTTGTACGGCAGGAGGGGAAGGGCAGGGGGTTATTCCACGGAGCCTAGTAAAGGAGGTCAATCCCAATTCTACAGGAAGCCAAACTTCACCAAAGTTCTGGTGTTTACAAGCAAAAGGTAACATATTCTGTGTTCTCTGACACATTTTCTGCTGGGCCTTTAACTTCTGCCATGCCCGCCCTCCCTCCTGTTTGTATAACATACATACACACACTTCACTTACTCTGTCTGCCTCTTGCTCAATGTTCTGATTCTTCATCACTCATCAACATCCATTAGACAAATAAATTCAGTGGTGCAAGACTTTGGTGATCATTACAATGACACAAGCCCCACCGGGTTAAAAACCTGAGACACACAACCTGATTACCTCTTGCAAAGTGCTTCCAGTCCTTGCAGAATAGCCTCTTGATACAGGACACTGCTTCACACGCTGTCAGAGTCCCCTTTATCCGCCAAGCAAGGCCATCCAGTTTTATAGTGCCTGGCTAGTCAGTACTTCCTAATTTTAAGATGTTCTCTTCTAACAGTATTTATCTGAACTGAAATGCCAGCAGAAACAAACATATACTCTAATATAACACCAAGAAAGTCTAAATCTTCTTGAGGCTGATTGCCAGCATTTTTCAAGAGAGTAAGTGGTAACTCTATTATTAAATTAAATATTGTATTGTGCTAATTAATCTTGTATACAAATGTTCTAAAAAAAAAAAAATCAAACTTTTCTGAAGTAGCACACAGATATCCATTTGCAGCCATGATTATGGATTTTGCTTTGTTTTATGAAAGCCTTCTAACATACGTAAAACAGAGTGCCTGACCACTTTCAAACAGATATCTTGTTGGCACTTAACAAAACTATGAATTTGGACATGATTTGGATTAGATAATTACATGCGAAATCCTTCAAGGTTTAAAAGGATAAAACCGTCATTACTTTTAGGCATAAATCAAGACTGAGTGCTCACAGCTTCTGCATTTTGCTCCACGAGTGGCTTTATCAGTTACAGAAGAACTGATCCTGGCATTCAGAATTTGTACACTACTTTGAGGTAATAGCATGAAAAATTTATCCCCATGCTAAAGGGTAATGGCATTGGGAAATGTTTTGAAGAAAAATACCGAGTAGTAGTTCTGGTACTGATCCTATTAGCGTTGCTAAATTTGCCAGCAGAAGAGCAAGGCGTTTACCTTGAAACATTATCTGTGTTGACTGTTACTCTCTTTGTGTGGCAAGCCCCAAAAGCAAGTACCACATAGGACTCAATCCACAGCAATATTTGCCAGCTCGTTGATTAACATTACCACAAACACTTAATAGCTGGCTACCTGCCTGACTAGCCCACTCACTGCTTTTCATGCTTACAGTGAAAGGACACCAAAGATAATACTGAAGATTTGAACAGACAAGTAGTGAGGAACACACAGATTTTCTGAGTAGTCCAAGCAACAAAACGCGTTGCCAATTTAACTCCTGTCAAAGCCACCGTGCTTCTCTTTGAGAACTAGACAGCAACAGAGTTCTAGCAGGCGAGAGGAAGGAAGCGTTGGCTTACATATCTAAGAACAAACACCAATTGACTATTTGCTGTACTAATATATACAAAAGCCTGTAGCTTACCTATGGAAAAATAACGGTCAGGTAAAATAAAAGCCACACACCAATCAGACCTAAAGGTAATGGCATATGCTAACGGTACGATGGATGCAAGTACAAGGGAGTGGAAGCTTACATCTGAGATCTAACAGAGGAGGAAGCTCACTGCCCAATTTCTCATCTTCATGTTGTGTTACTGTCATGGAATGATCCATAATTTAGAAAGTACAACTTGGTCTCTAGAACCAATTCAGGCAGGGTTTGTCTGTTGGGGTTTTTTAATACTGAAGTTGACCTTGGAAGATGGAACTGTTAGTGCTAAGATTGAAGAAAAGTGACTGTGAGTAGCATTTAGTTTGGGAACGCCAGAAGTGACTTACCATCCACACAAGCTTGGTGGAACTTCACAATATGTAACATTTTAGCACACAGCTATCAGGACACAGACTTTTTTAAGCAGGATGACACGTTCTGAACAAGAAAACCTGCACCTTTATGAGGCATTTGAAAACGCACTCAGCAGCTCAAGATGAAGTTCTAGCCCAGCTCTCAGGAGAATTAAGATAGCTCCTGGAGAAACTGTGCTCCTGACTGCAGTTTGCAGTCTAGTTTTTCATACCTCTTTCCAACTAGTCACATTTGTTTGGGAGAGGGAAAGCTGCCATGCCTCTCTAACCTTTCCCTAAAGTTCCCAGCTCTTTCAGCAGACTACGCACCAACCATGGATTCCCTGGTGGTCTATCAGCCTCTTCAGCTGAGAGGGACTTTGCTGACTGATCTATTGTGCAGAAGTCCAATAATGTCTGCAAGTTTTCACTTTCTGGAGATGATGAAATCCCAGATCTTGCTTATACTTGAATTTCGTAAGGTTTTCAAAAGGTGGTACTTTCCTTCCTCTTAAGCCCTGCTAAAAAAATGCAAAGAAAAAATTACTATTCCACAATAATATTTTCTGCTCTTGAATAACTGCTGATATCCAATGCCTTCTTCAGTTTCACCTTCAGTCCTTTTATTTTCCTCAAGACGATCATACCCAGCCCAGAAGACTCATGCACATCAAGTCATAAAGAGGCTCTTCGAATTACAGATTTTGCCCTATGCTCTTTGACACCCCAGATGTTTGAGACAACTGAACAGGGAGCTACACGACCGCTTTAATCCAGGAAAACCATTCTACTGCTGAAAGAGTTCCTCCTTGTTCTTTCCCACCATGCTGTACTCTATTGCCTGGATCACCATTAGCGTTCATGTGGTACGTCAAACCAGGAAACACTTCCAGGCAAAAGCTAAACTTGTCTATCCCATGCCCTTCCACCGAACCATTCACCCAATGTGACTCATGTACAGCTGCCCAATGCAGGCAGCAGGATGAGGCAAAATGGCCTTTTTTGGAATTCACGTGGATCTGCCTCAGACTGCAGCGAGCATCGAAGTGCAGTGCAAGAGCCTGTTTCTACCCAACCTACAGCACATTAGGACAAGATCTTCCAAGACAGATGTCAAAACACTGTAAGAAATGGATGGCAAACACCACAGAATACAATCACTGTTTAATATAGCTTTATTTGTACCTGAATTTTTCTGTACTCCTAGTCCAGGGCCAGATTTTGCAGGTGTTGGAGAGGCCATTTAAGGCACAGCAAATGGTGATCACATATTGAAGCACATCAGTAATGGAAAAATTGTTTCAGGCTTCTACATCAATCACCAGTTCCAAACAGTAAAATGGCAATGATTCAATTTCTTTTGTTCCATAACAAAGTTGTAAATATTGCTAAAATCCACTTATTTTACTGCATGATGAATAATCTAAAAAGCAGAGTTAATTTTTTGTAGAATAGTTTGAGAATTATGACTGCTCAGAAAAACCCTTTGATAGTGTCACTTATTTTTCAGATAGTTTCAAACTAGAGATTAAGAAAACCTCAAATTTGAGCTTACCCACATTTCAATAGGTTCATATGAATGAATCTAAATTTCATCAGACCCAGCACCTCTTGCACACCCTGCAAGAAATAAAACAATTCCAATCTGATGACCATACTGTGCTCATATAAGCTTACATGCACTCACATTAATTAAGAAGCCACCACTTACATCATCAACGCATGAGCAAAGTTCTAGTTTTTCTGACTACGTGCTGTATTTCATCTTAAAAGTAAAACTTAGCAAGACAAGCAGCATAACTGTTTCCTCCACTATTTACAGTAAATGCACACCTTTTGTTTTCTCCAGATACATGCAAGATGCTCTCTCAAGTTACTAAAAACTTAATGCATGCATTATGTAACAGAACAATTCATACTTTACATTGGTGCTATATTTACCACATGCCACCTCCTTTATTTTAAAGGTTAGAGGTTTCCATTAATAAGCTCTTCTTGACAAAGCACCCTACACAAATGTACTTACAGTGACAGGAGAGAAATCCACCTTACGAGGTATCCCTTTGTTCTGCTTATAAATTTAGAGTGAAGTAAAGACGTCGTTCAATGACACAACTGAAGTGGATCGGTGGGACCAGAGGGGCAGTTTCACAGATCTGCTCTCTTCCTTCTATCAGCTGTAACAAATTCAGCTGGCCTCACCTCACTGACCTGATTCTGCTCACTAAACCAGCAGAAACCCAACCTACCAAGACACATGATGCAACTGTCATCCTGTAGTTTTAACATATTAAATTGTCATCACCGAAGCGTCAGGAGAGGCTGCTACACCAGTGCAAGCAAGAAGGGCAAAGGAGCGCAGCTCCTTTTCCGAGGCCATCATCTTGAGTAGCACAGACCAAGGCGAGGTGACCCACCCGTGCGATGGCCCCCACAGCCATCTATGTGCTGCAGAGGTGGCCTGCCCTGGTGCTAACACCCAGGCAGCGGCCCAGACAGTTGGGTAAGGGAGCAAATGGCAATCACCTTTTTCCCAATACTTCAGTTCTCAGCCAGGTCAACACCATAAACTAGGAAATCTAAGACTAAGGGGATGGGGCAGTAGATCGAGCTTACACTGCTACAGAACTGCACCTGATTTTTCTTTTTTTTTTTTTTTTTTTTTTTTTTTTTTTTTTTTTTTTTTTTTTTTTTTTTTTTTTTTTTTTTTTTTTTCCTTTTGATGGCTCAAGGCTGCAACACTATGCACATAAATACCCTGAGCTGTTTTTCAATTTCAAGCGTTCAGATAGCAACAGCTACTTTAAGCACAGGTGTGGCACATCTTTCTCTTCACTTCCCTGTAAATGGCAGCAGACAGGAGGACATTTTCTCAGACATTACTCACCCTGTTTCAGAACTTCCCTGGAGCTTCAGATCTAATTAAAAGGTCAATGAAAGTCAGATTTTTGCCGTAGGAAAAGGTCACAAAGACATGTGACAAGCAATTACTGTAACCAGGCACTAGAATATTTGGAGTAGCTCAAGTTACTCAGAAGCAGAGAAGAAGGGGATTGTCTTTAAATCTGTGAGGAATACTAATAAGTCCCATGCTAAGATTTGCTACGCACTATAGTGGAAGGCTGAGTGGCTTTTTTATTATTATCAATACTTTCATTTCTTCAGCTCCCTTTCTAGACCAGGAATGCTGGAGCCAAAGCCATTCTGCCTTGCTCTGCTCCTTCCAATGCCCCTGGCTGGGAGTGATGAAGAGGAAGACCATTTACAGCAGCACTATTTTCATTGACTCGAAGCGCTAGAAGTCCCTACCAACATAACACAGGGCAAGCAGGGCATTAGGAGCACGCTCAGCCATCTGCAACAGAAACATCCCTGGGTTTTGGGGTATTCAAGAAGGCAAGGGCATCTTCAGAGGGCAGGATGCTTCCTGGCACATAAGGAGAGTAGAAAGGGAAGAGAAATAGACTTCTGCTGTCCAAGGTGTGATGGAAACGTGCCTCTAATTTCACTATGCAACTTTTCCTTAATGTCTGACACTGGCTCAGCACATTTCAAAATTTGTCTTTATCTATCCCCAGGCTTTCCATATAGGACAGTTCAAATTTAAATTGAAAAAGGAAAGTCTAGATTTTGCAGAGAGGGGGAAAAAAAAGAAATCTACTGGAAACCTATGTGGAGACCCTAAACCTGGCCTTAGATGTAGATTTCTAGAAATTGAGTCAAACTGTATCATACATGGATCATTAGCAGTACAGATCTTTTAAATGTGTTCATGGCTCAAAAAAAAAAAAGCCAAAAATTTTCATTATTAAGAAATAAACTGAGAAACCTGCAGAATGTTGTTTTAGAATATTGCCCATTTAAGTGAACTGTTTACTAAGCAGCATCAACTAATTATTCTGAAGTTTCAAACTGACCAAGGTCATAATACCTGCTATTAAGTAACAATAAAAATCCATCTAAAGCTTGCTTGGAAGCAGCAGGGGGTTTTTAATACACGTTGAATAGCCCTGAAAGAAAACATTTTGGATAAATGATAACTTGGAATATTAGACACATGACAGTTTATACACGTTCAATTTTTACACTGTCCTTTAAGTCAAATAGTTCCTTAGGGAAGTCAAATCCTGGAATAGTTAAGAGTGAATTTTTAAAATCCAACTGATTTACAGCACGACTAAAGAGCTTTAACATCGCATGCATATGCAAAGCATACGGAACAAGAATCTAAAAACAGAACGCCATGCCTTTTCCTAGAGACACTTCCAAGTCTCCAAGCATTATAAATTCAGCTTTCTTTAGTACAGTCGGGATAGTGTTCTTCCATCTTCTCTTCCCCTCATTCTGCATTTTTGTGACCATTTCTTATCCAACTTTTCACTAAGTTATGTACAGTACACTGAGTAAGCTCTTTCCCCTTATCTCAATCCTTTGTGTATCAAAGAACGCACTTTTGCTTCTGGTTTTGTTTAGTATTTTTAGCCCATCTTTTCCTAACATATATGCCGTGCTATCTTTCAGAAATTCGTAAATCCAGTTTCTGGATCGTGATTTTAGACAACAAGCTCTCAACAGGCTGCCAGCCCACATGACACAATGTTTAATGGACATGCTTCTAGGCATTCCCAAACCTCTTGTAAGCTCCTGGAAGCTTATATCCTCCACACTGCCATCCCAGACCAGAACATACCTCCTGTTGCTGCACGCCCCAGCGTGATCAGCAGCAGCCCAAGCTCCCTGGATTCTAGCTTCTCTCTCTTTCTTGCATATGCTTAAAGCCAGTAGGAAACAAAAACCTGTTATTGTCTTTAGCTGATACCAAAATTACTGCCATTAAAATATGAGAAGTATTTCAATCACCACACTCAGTTGTAAATACCACGTTGCACCTCTATGTCTCGCTCCTCAGCTTTTCAAGGTAGGCATATCAAGTGAGGATCATCCCAACAAGTTTTTATATCAGATGCAGTATCAGATAGAGCATTCTGCTCTTAAGCTTATCGTTTTAAACACAGCTTTTTAGTTTTGTACGCTCCCCTCTTCTTGAATTTAAGAGTAAGATTATCCACATGCCATCTTTGTTTAATAAGCACTACATCCATAATCCTTTTGCCCCAAGATTTATCTCCACACATTTAAGTAGAGAATTCCTTTTCCGTCCTCATTTACAGCCCATCTAGACAGGTGTGTTGATTTGATAACAGAAAAATCAAGTACCAGGACATTCAGAACAAGCTCGTAGTAGGCTGGCAATCTCAAATCTTCATCTATACCTCAGGCTCCATTCTGTTGGCTTCCAACCTTCTCCTTTATTCATACTTGAAAATAACAACCAAACGTTTGGGTGCTTCAGTGCAACACCAGGGTGAGCACCTGCACACCAGTACAGGTGAAGCTGGAAAACCCTACCAGTGTAGCTGCATTTCCATTTCCAGAGTAGGAACCAGTGAAGACGTATAACTTCCTCCCAGAAATCTTCTGACATAGTACATGGCCACTGAGAAGACCACAAGCAGAAGATGAGACCACAAGCAGAAGAACAAGGCATTTCTGCCAATCTTCAAAATACTTTAAGCTGTTGCAATAAACAGCGAACTAGTATAGACATTGAGTCCTAGTATAGACATTGAGTCAACTATTTACATAGAGAAAAGCCAAACTGTTGCCTTTCTACTTCCTTACACATCTCATTTTAGCTATATCCCGTTCCCTTCTCTTTTTCCACACAGAATTTAGTATTTTCCTTTACTAATTTATCTCCAGTGTCATCTCAGTAAACCTTGGCTACTTTGCCAGTTCAGCAATTGTTTTAGCTCTTAAGTAATATTTTCCACTTGCATTGACTCACTTAAAAAAAAAAAAAAAATTC
The DNA here is from genome assembly GCF_000687185.1 of Egretta garzetta. Classification (NCBI taxonomy): domain Eukaryota; kingdom Metazoa; phylum Chordata; class Aves; order Pelecaniformes; family Ardeidae; genus Egretta; species Egretta garzetta. The sequence goes on from NW_009259419.1 coordinate 2,342,971, forward strand.
AGTCCCAAACCACAATCTTTTAAAAACTGTCAAACTTTGCATCCTTGATACTGTAGTTCAGATATGCTAGTTTCATTTTGGATGCTAGAATTGTGGAGCTGAGGCTATGTAATCCTTTTGTTCCATAAACTTCTTTGGAATTTTCTAACGGAAAATTCTGGAAGATATGTAATCTCTAATTTTTTCCTTTACTTTTTAATCTCTTAAGATTTTCCATATTTATGCCACTTACGTTTTCTTTTTTTTAACCTACGTGAAAAAGGTGCTCAGGACTGCTTGTTTAGTAACATGTCATTCCATCTTCGGGTTGCAACTGTGAACCCAGCAAGGACAAAAACGTTTTTAATCTCTTGGTAGTTCCATGGCCTTTAAAGTAACATGCAAGCTTTGATCTTGTTCTTATGTGCGGGCACACACACAACACAAGTCTGTGACAACGGTCTCCAAAACCATTGGAGCAGCATTGAGGGGAACACTACTACAACACACCACTAATAAAGGATTCAGTTCTTGGGGTTTGTCCCATTTGTATATTGTTATCCTCATCATTGACACCATGCAGCATTGAGGGGAACACTACTACAACACACCACTAATAAAGGATTCAGTTCTTGGGGTTTGTCCCATTTGTATATTGTTATCCTCATCATTGACACCATGCAGCATTGAGGGGAAAGCAGCACTGAGGGGAAAGAAGGCTGTGCTTATAAAGCTTGCATTTTTAATGTTCAAATATTCTGTAAAGGAGTTCAAGTCTTGGAGACTATTCTTCTGGCAACCACCCTAATGTTTATACCCTAACAGCCATGCAATTTCACTTTCATCATAATTTCTTGAAGCTTAACTCTTGTTTCCTATATAGTTTGAATTTTAAAACCAAGTTCATAGCAGCATCATTAAAAAAAACCCCTAGGTCCTCAAAATCTTTAAGAGGTAATATCAGGAACAGCTGTGTGTTGAACTACTCTGCTGCATTAATGGCATGAGCAGCAAGTGTCACTTCGTCACAACTGCTGTTATGGTGCTCGGACCGCACCAGTACTTATTCTTACACAGGAACAAAAACGTACCTAATTATTTTAAGAAATTTTGCAATAGCTGAACAGTTTGTACAGTTGCTGGCAAAAGTTCACCCCTGACTGACTGTTCAGCTTTATTTTAAAGGAAGGAAAGAAGGCAGGAGCACTTACAACTCTATTATATGAAATCAAAATTTATGTTGTCCTTTTCTGAAGAACCACTCTAGGAGAAATGCATTTCCAAAGAACCAAGAAGTCAATTTGGAGTCTCATCTTTCTTATGTGAACATATTTTAACACATCAAAACCCCCAAAAGTCTAGTAAGAATCTTTTGGTTTTATCACATACCAAAAATTTTTCTTCAAGTATCATCAGTTCTCTCTCTCTCTTTCAAAATCTTATTTAACAGACATTTTAGTACACATGCTCAACGTAAAGTTTTTCTTAAAGTATAGGCTATCACTTCTGGAAGTACCAGGTAAAGATGCCTGGCCTAATCACTATTTGTAGTATACTGATCAATATTTAGGACTTTAAGTGAGGTTTTGCCCAGTCCTTTCTAATTCATGTACCTGCTTATTTTTTTATTCCAATACTTCAAATTTTAATTCAGATACTATGAATCCTCAGCAATCTATTTCTGGACAAGTGTTAAAAGATTACAAGTAGACAGTGTTGATTTCCTCTTCCACGAATTGTTATGCACAGCTAAATTGATTTCCTTGCCAATTTTTTTTTAATATATTTTTTAAACACAAAAGTGATAACTAACAGTCTCCGCCTAAGTCCCTCAGAAAATGGACAGGTTTTTAAGTGTTATATGGGACATGAGGGGGGAGGGAGAGACGAGGGCAAGGAGATTGAAGTAAGAAGTAGGTCTTGCCCATGCTTCTCTCTTGCAGAAAGATAATCCATTATCTTTCACCAGCTGTCACCCATTTCAGAGCTCCCCACAGAGCTCTGAAGGTAAATTACTGGTGCACATTTTCCAGTAAAGTCTCTGTATTATTTATTCTGTAGCTATCAAGCATATACTTGAAGTAAGAGCTATTATTACCAATGTGCACAATGACATATTACAGCCACTGATGCAAAAAGACCATTGCAGCAATGTGTGCACAAGTGTGCATCGCTGTTTTAAGGACATCACTGCAAAATGCCTTCTCTAAATACAAATAGGAAGTAAGAAGTAAAAAATCTGAACAATGAAACAAAAGAGGAAATTAAGGACATGAGAGGAGGGAGATGATATTTCTCAGTATTTTTAGGCAACAAGACTCAGTCCAAAAAAGAAGTTATTGCCATTACTTCACTCTCTGCTTTTTCCCCCCAAGGGATCTGCACAGTGTGCAGGTACCTCCCAAGGGGGAAGCAACACAGTGCAACTAGAACACAGCATGAACAACTCCCATACATCAATCACAAACACAGCTGAGGGCTCACAACCACAGCATCTGAAACAGCTACAACACTTCGAACAGGTTTCTTCTGAAAAATTAACACACTTTATACATTGCTCACATGCACAGTCCTTGCTCCAGAAGGGCAATGGACCATTACATTATATAGTACTGTCAATGACTGCCTTCGTGACGTAGCTCACAGTATATGTTCTCTGGCAAGGATGTCTACCCAGCTTGCAGGCATTTAGGAATCGTAAGAATTTTGAAAAGTCTTATGATTTTCCCAAGAGTTTGCTGCAAGCAACTTACTCAAAAACACAGATATAAATTCATTGCATGGAAGGTCAAGTGTCACTTAGGACACCCTGTTAATAAATTACAACACACCACTAATAAAGGATTCAGTTCTTGGGTTTTGTCCCATTTCTATATTGTTATCCTCATCATTGATAGCATTTCCTGTGCCATTTTCCATATATCAATATGATTTTGAAACAATTAATTTGTTGTGTAGTTTGGTTTGCTAAGTGCACTATCATCAAGAAAGAATATCAGCATTAAAACCATGTTGCAAGTCCAACTGGACGTAAGCCATACAAGCTCTTATTTTACAGAGGAAACCAAAAAACAGCAAGTATCTCCCACTAGATCTTTACAACTATGAGGAAGATTTGTTTCACCCTGTTGTTAGCAACTGCTTAGTCAGACTCCATGTTATGTCAGATATAAGGATGTTAGGAACCCTACTAGAGAGAGATCCCTTTGTGATATCAGAACATACCTAGCAGAACAGCTAAACCAGTATTTTTCATAAAGGATGATTCAGGCTTGCAGTCATTCAGGGATTGCAGGCTTTTCTGACAGCTCCATGGGACAAAGCTTTAAAATGCCTCAACTGTTATCAAGGCTAACAAATAGACATAAGGAAACCACACTCGGGGAAAAAGCACTAGACATAACGCATAGGTTCAAAGTTCTTGAAACCTGTTCTGGCAATTCTCTTCCAGGAACAAGGTAACTGGTGCTTTTATTAAATACGTGGCAGAACAACATGAACAAAATTTAGTTTCCCATCAGTTACAAGCCTAAAATTTAGTTAAAAGCTTGTCAATACTTACGTTCAGACTATGTGGTAAAATGCCAACCAACCGGGGTAAACACCTAAGATTACCAAAAAATGAATGGTAAATTTACATAAGTTGTATCAACTACTGTATCTACAACAAGTACATTCTATTTCACATATTTCTTTTGTCAACTACTGTATCTACAACAACAAGTACATTCTATTTCACATATTTCTTTTCATTCTGAGAGGTATGAAGAACAACTTTTTTCTATTAAAGCAGACATGATTTAAAATAAATTTGCTAACACGGGGGGGGGGGGGGGGGGGTGGTGCGGGAAGAAAAGGATTACACTGAACCACAGAATAATTTTAGGTTGGAAGGGACCTCTGGAGATCGGAGTCCAACCTTCTACTCAAAGCTGAGATAATGTCAAAGTTCAATCAGGTCGCTCAAGGCCTTGTCCAGCTGAGGTTTATCTCCTAGGATGGAGACACTATCACCTCTCTGGGTGCCTCTTCCAGTGCCTGACCAGCCTCAGGAGAATGGTTTTTCCCCTTACACATAGTCAGAATCCTCCTTGCCCTAGCCTGTGCCCGTCGCCTCTCCTTCGTGGCGGTGCGCCTGAGAAGAGCCTGCCTCTGTTTTCCCTAACCACATGTCTGGCAGTTGAGGATCATGGTCAGATTCCCCTTCTCCAGGCTCACCAAACCCAGGTATCGCAGGCTTTTCTTGCGCATCCCATGCTTCAGGCCTCCAGCCTTGTCAGTGGCTCTCTGCTGGACTCACTTCAGTTTCCCAGTGTTTTTTCTGTACTGGGAAGCCTGGAACTGAACACAGTACTCCAGAAATGGCCTCAAAGTGGTGTAAAGAGCAGAATGACCACTTCCCTCGACCTGCCGGCTACGGTCTTGCTGATGCCATCCAGTACACAGGCAGCCTCCCTTTCTACAACAACGCACTACTGACTTTTTCAACTAGTTGTTTACCAGGTTCCCCAAATCTTTTTCTGCAAGGCTGCTTTCCATTTGGTCATTCCCCAACGTTTACAGCTCTACAGCGCAAGACTTCGCACTTGTCATGCTGAACTTTGTGAGGTTTTACAGTGTCAAGGAAATGCAATGCTGGTATGCAAAAGGTAAAGTATAGAATGTAATCTCTGCTATCCCCACCCCCAAGAAGCACCTGAAACATTAAAAAAAACCTTTATGATGATTAATACTACTCACAAGAATGGGAAGTTTATAATTAAGACTACGTGTAGCTCTGATTCTGTCAAAATCAACCAGGGCACTTCTGCTCCTGGTTTGAACCACTCAAATGCATGCATACCTTTAACATTGAGGATAATTACTGCAAAGCCCTTTCCTAAGAAGAGTAAAAGCTTCTCCATCACTGATTTTTTTTTTTTTTTTAAATGAAAAATCCCCCCCTTCCCTCCTCTCAAAGTGTCAGGTCCTTTGCCTTTACAAATTACATCAGACACAGTCAACTTCAGGATGCGCAAGGGTTGATTATTTCTAGCCATGGACGTAAACCTGACCGGGTCTTGCCTACCTGGGTCAAGCCTGACCAGTACAGCCCTGTTGGTACAGCACTACACCCAATGCAGTAAATCCTGCTGGCCTGCAATAACATACACAGAACGATAACCACAGTTCAGTTGCCTTAATAGCCAGTAGTTACTTCTAAGGGTAAGATAAAGACAGTCTGTGGGCCTGATGCAGCCTCCGGTTAGGTATCCTCGCTGTATGCTGTCCTGCGTTACGTTATCCGGAGTGCCAGGCCAGCAGAACCACAGTTTAAAAACAACTATTTGATACTGTCGTTATTCCCAACTTAAATACTAACTGTCCAGGAAACCAAAGGCTGAACTTACTGGTAATGGACATCTTCAGTTACGTAAGTTAACAGAGTCAAACTTAAGTCCTCCGTGCAGCGATACCATGCCACATGACTACGGCATTTTGCTACGACTAGTTAAAGCTGGCCTGGAAGGACAATGTTTGTGCTTCTTCCCTGTGACACAACAGACTGACTCGTCTGCAACTTCTCAGAAAGTCTGCTCTGAAAGATGAAGTGGTTTGAGTCTAGGAAAAATACCATATTACCCATAAAAGGCAGAAAGACTAAATACCAGACCCCAGCCCTCACTCTGCATTTATAACCCAACATCTAGCGGTTACTAGCTACCAGTTATTCCATTACGACCTTTAGATCCCTTTTAGCCATCTGTACATGAAAAATTTTCTTCTCCCAGCCTCCTGTAGTAAGTCATATAGGGTGAGGTTCTGAATCACAAAAATGTTGTTTCCTTTTTTGAGGTGACTAACTTGAGAGGGTTGCAGGGCAACAAAGCCATCCTAAAAGGAACCACTGATAGCGAGTGCACAGTGTGATCCCCTCCTTGCCTTAAAGAACATACAAACTACAAAGAAAGAAAATGTGGACAGATGTTACATTCCCACTTCGCTCAGATGCAGTGCAAGTGATCACAGACTCGTTAACAGAAACCCAATTCCTTAATTTACAATTTTCAATACAAACTTCTTACTGAAGTATACCTAGCCATAGAAAAAATGCATTTGCTACTTTTCTTCGGATCCACAGTCCAGGAACGTCCAGAAGCCTGCAGAGCATGCACACCAGGCGTCCATATCCCAGTGCTAACAAGAGGCAAGGAGACCAAAGCCACGTAGCCATCATACACAGAAAAGGGGGCGGAGGGAATGACGACACACGATGACCTAACTAATCCTATCAGAAAAAGAGCTACATTTAAAGACTAAACATGCATCTTAAGAAGCAAACCTTTGCCAACAAATTTCAAAATGACAATAGGATCTTCATGTCTAAAGTCACCCTCCTGCTGTTTCTACCCTGCTTTAATTACAGTAAAATAAAAGACACTCTGAACACTCCAGCTTTCAGTATTGGTAATCCAAGTCACATGGGCAGCAATAAGGCCGGCAGCACACAGAAAAGCTCCGTGAAGAAGCCAGATTTGAGAAAGGATGAGCAAAATGAAGATCACAGAAGTCATGCTGTAACAGCGGCAGAAATTCAAAGGCGTGCAAGGCAATGGAGAAAATCCCCATCCGCCCCCAAGGTACACGTGGATCCCTGGAAGAAGGGGGGAAGCAGGGACAGAGGAATTCCTCAAGAGTGGGAAAAAAGTTTCAGATGCCCCAGAAGTATTACCATGTAATTACTAGAAACCTCGTCCTTCCTCACATGAGGACAGAGATTTTTCCCTGCCCCACACCCCATTTAGCACAACTCTAGAAGGGATTCAAGTTTTTAATGCCTTCAATTAAAAAAATGGGTTCTTTGCTGGGAGAGGGTATTTGTTGTCTTTCTTCCAGTACTACAGGGTTTAAACCAACTTAGGGCATGATCTATTTTTATGTACCTTTGGAGAATTTCTAGTGACCCAAAGCTTTTCCTTAAGTCTCATCTATCTAGATAAGGCATGCAGTTTAGTTCTTAGGCTAAGGGACTGTTACCTGCAGGGATATCATAATATACTAAAATCCCCCATACTTCTATAGTGGTTGCTATATTTTAGGTAAGTTCTACCATCTATAAAAACATCCCACAAACTACACAAACTACATAAAAATACAGTATTTCCAGAATAGCTGCAACACTCCTTTAATACTGACTTCCACACATCTACTTCAGTGAGTTTAAAACTGGTTTCATCTCACTTATTACTTCATCTTTCACTAATTTTTTTTCATCAAAATCAGAACAACATAACCCAGGTTTAAGCTGAAATACAAGTCCAGACAGAATTTTGTATAGACTTTTCTAAAATCCTGAACATGCACATCTTGCTAAACTGGCATAAACACATTTCAAGTAAGACTTCACAAAGCAATTATCCATGTTTATTTTTATGTTGGAGAACAACTATAAATGGTGAAAAGAATTTGGGATATATCTAGAATTGATGCGGCTTCTGATCTGTTCTCTTCTTGGCCTTTTTGGGAAAGGCAGCTATACATATTCAGCTCTCAGTGGCACTGCACTTAAGCAAATGAAGAACTATACCTCAGCCTTCATTAATGCACACCTGATTAATAAACTCCACATATTTTCAATGATTCAATACTTCGTGAAGACATCCCCAACATTTTCCAAACCTCAGACTCCTTTACAGAGGTCTCAGGTTTGGCACCCAGAAGTACTCATCATATCTGAAGCTTTAGGCCATGGTTAAGTAATAACAGGTTTCAGTGTTAAGACCCTGATGACATGAATGACAGAAATTAAGATCTCGGGCACTTCGGGATGCCTAAGGCCTCAGCTGGCAATGATGGATGCACACACTTAATCTGAATGCACTCTAAGTATATCTATAGACATGATTACTGAGGTCTATGCAAAATCAGGGCTTAAGAAAACAGTGTGTAGTTTCCTATTGAAGAAAGCTACATTCATTACAGTGAACAAAGATCTTTATAAATGAAAGCTTGCATTCTGGCAATCTGCATACGCTGATGAGAAAAATGGAGTGGAATATTTTAGTATTAGGAGACAGCTAAAATGAACAGATCACATTGAACCACAGACCAAATGTACTTAGAAATTCTTAGACCTGGAAAAGCTTTTTAATTTTAAATCCCTTTTCTTAAAAAAAAAAAAAATTATAACAACCCCCCCCCCCTAGAGCTTCAGTGGTATACATTAGCGAGCAGGATACAAGCTCTTTGGTAACTACATCAAGAATATATTGGAATCCTCATGTGCACCTTATGAAAGACTTAAAAAATTAATCTCAACTCTGTTTAAAGCAATATAAAAGGCAAAAATACAGTAAAAAGCTTAAACAAGTCCCTTCTATTTTTTTTTTAAACAGATTTGCTTGTGGTCCATCTTCCTATTCATCTTTTTAAGACATGGGTAATGAAAAAGATGAACCCATAAAATTTTTCCTAATCCTAGGCACCATATTCTGTTAATGGCTCAGATGAGTTTACAATTGTTTAGGTAAGTATTGTTAAGTCTTCCTTTTTGTAACACCCATCTAAAAACAGCTTACATGAATTGCCTCAAGTTACAAGCAAGGGATAAAATGTAAGTTTCATAAATTTGAAGAATCTGTAGCCGTTTAACATTCCCAATTAAGCTACAGATCAACATGTCTAAAACCCAAAATATTAATATGTAATCATAAAAAGTAAAAGCGATTTGCTAAAAAAAAAAAAAAATCTAACGAAACAAGTTTCTTCAGTTCTGACTCACACAGTTAAAAATCATTTGTTTCTAGTAGGTGTAGAAGATACTGACTCACTCCCACATGTGAATTATTTGCAAAAAAAGGTTAGTTCAACTTCACTTGATAAAAAAGTTCATTGCACTGAATCTGCTGACTAAACCAACATCCAAGACATTTCTACTGATAACATGTAACTGTGCCAACCAGAGAAGTTTTAAGGATGTCAATTAAGTAATTTTTTTTCAAAATATTATATATTACCTATGAAAAAGCAGTATGAAAAGAATTTAGATTTCTAACGGAAACAAGTCGGAAAAAATGTGAGACTTATGGATGCTTATGAAACCTTACTTCTGCATTCTATACCTTAACATGTACTACGAGTGAGAAACTACTAGCTGCACACATTTTTTCTATATGAAGACAAATTTATTAATGACTTATTTATCCCTGAGTTTTTGTATGTAAACAAAATTAAAATATAAACTATAGATCACATCCTTGAACATACCACATAATTGCTCAAGCCCTCACTAAAGACTGTTGCTATTTATTAGCAACTTTATCCACAGGAAAAAAGCGGCATCGCCTTCTTTCTGTGGGACGAGAGACAAGCTTCACCCAGGACGTCTGCCATTTCAACACCACGTGCCAGTGTATCTCTCATCCTCCAGACCACGTTACTTTCCCACTGTCAAAACATGACTGCAGCATTCAGTGCCAACATTTCACAGCATAAAGTTTTACAGAAGAACTCATTAAAAGATATTGCCTCATTCTAAAAATAACAGATTAGAACAGATGTACTGCAAAGGGTCCATCCTACATACAGCAGCAGGCTTTGAACCTCCTGCCTCCACATCGTTCGCCCTGACTACGACGCTATCAAAACTAACATGGCAGTTTGGGCTACTTTAACATGAACTAATCCTAACATATATTTTTCAAAAGAACAAGACCCACATATTCAAAGCGGAGAATGCAGGGGACTGGGATTCAGTGGCCATGCTCGCACTATTCTGCCAGATGACCATCAAAGGCTTCATTAGCAAAGGCGACCCAAGCGATGGTGCCCCATCTTCAACCACAGGAAAGCCTTCAGGGAGCAGGAAAGGGTTCCAGCTGCCTCCACACCACACTGTGCACAGAGAAACCATGGCCACCACCACCACTGGCCTTTCCAGAACCTCTGGGAGGCACCTGTAGCTTCACCCTGCCCCAGTGGGCCCTCATCCATGCCCTCCAACTGCTAGCTCTAGTACAAGGGATCGTAACAGGCTTTGGTGGATGGAAGTTGAGGAACTTAGGCTAGAATCCGTTTTCTTGTTCATCAGCTGCCTTCATCATCCAACCACACTCACTTCACACATGTGCCCAGCAGGCTTATCGCTCGCTGTGCAGCTTTTGCCTGCACAGAGGAGGACATTATACAAGGCAGCACAGCCTGAGGTCCCTTCCTGGCTTTCTGTGTGTATTTCTGCAAGCAGAGGAAGGGGGAGGAGTGCTAAAGGGAAAGAAGAGAGAAATTTAAGCCCTCAAGTCAAGCAATACGACATGTTATCAAGTGACAATTTTTCCTGGTGTAACCCAAAAAGGCCAAAGAAAAGATCCTCATAAGCAACCCTCGAAGTCTGACAACTCTAACATAATCTCAAAAATACTTCAGAATAGTTTCTGCCTCCCATACTAGCAACGCACTCAGCCACACATCGTGCCCCTACCCTTACCTAGCACATTTTCTAGCATACCAGTGCCCGTGGCAGTCAGAGGACTAGGTCTACCCTGCTGCTAGTTTTGAAGGTGCTCATGCAGGCTGGGAAGACCTTTTCTCAGGTCCACATCGACACTTCTGAATACAACTGCTTTCACGCTGAGAGAACAAGCTCTACATTCTTCTGACAGAAAGGCCACCTTGCAAGGTTCTCCCTTCCCTCATTAGATTTTTTTTCTATTTGAAAGTTTAAGGTGCCTCTTTAAGCAGAACTGGAAGGAGGAGAAAGTAGCTCTGGGAGTAGACTTGCAAAGTTCACAGAGCTCCCCCAACAGCAAGATCCAAACTTGAAGCACCAGTCCTGACAGCGACCCAAAGTTGTGAATCACCGCACCAGCAGTAGCACGACAGCAACCCTTTCTGGTGAACTTTCTGTGCACGATTTTTCCATCTGTGGTCCATCCTCAAGCATAACAACTATATACCCAAAAGCAGCAGCTCGATGCTAGGCTACAGAGGCTGCTCTGAGCTCTCTGCAAACACATTCCCCCCCCCCCCCTTTAGCCCAGACTGGGAATATATTGCTGTTACTACCCCAGCATCCACTGCCTATTTATGCCAGACTGTCTTCAAGGGCTCAGCAGCAGGTGCCCAGCCGGCCTACTTGTGCTAATCATCTGCAATCTTCTTTCTTTTCCCCACAGCTTCAGCCCCCTTAAAGTCAGTTCCTCTCAGGAAAAATAAAAGCAAACACCCCAAAAAAAAAAAAAAAACCAAACCACACACCACCACCATCCAAAAGCAGAACACCAGTCTAGCTGGGTAGCAGACACTGCACAAACTGAGAATGCAGAAGGTAAGTCAGCATTCAAACAGACGGCTCATAATGCATCAGGAGAAATAGTCCACAGAAGTACCCCATGCACCTGTTTAAGGGGAAAAAAACCCCACATTTCAGATCAGCCTAAACTACTCTGACATTGGCTTTGAGGTGTTCTCACAGAGAGGACTAGCCAGTACATAGTCCAGGAGTGAGACAACACTGAATGAACCATGTGGGGACATGTGCCATCTTGCCCTCTCTAGCACGCCAGCACTACAAAACAGGGTCAGAGGAAATAAAGGCTGGAACAAGAGAGTCTATGCAGCCCCAAGAGCATTTTGAATACAAATAAGACCCATTGCTGTTAGACTCTGCTCTGAACATGCTTGCCTACTGACTGCAAACCATGCCAAGTAGCTGTTCAAAAATGGAGCAGCCGGTTGTGCCAGTCCCTGCTGACTGAAGGTAAGGGGCAGCAAGCACCAGCCACAGCCAACTAAGATAACTCCTGAAAAACAAGGTGATGTCAGACAAGCACGAATGCGATGCCAGCCAGCAAGGTGCCCTGCGAGCAGCCATTCTAAACACGGGATTAGGGAAGATTCAGATCCCTCAGTACAACAGAACAAGGGGCTCCACAGGGACAAAGGAACACTCTGTACCTGAAAACCAAAGGACAGGTGACACACAGACACCTGAGCTGCAGCCATGCTGCTCCAGCACTCCTGTACTTCTTTCCTCATCACATGAAACAAGGGACAGCATACATTTTCTGCAGGAAGAGTCTCTTAGGAGATGCCTCTGCAGCGCATGGACAATACCACCCCACAGCACCAGTGTGCACCATAATCCATTGGGTAAGTCCAAAGGCCACACAGCCTCCTCTGTGCTTTAGCTTTAGGCAGTCTTCAGTAGTGGCCTAGGCCAGCTTTACCACGGGAAGTACCTCCACAGACTTCCAGGGCCATGCAGACTGTTTTACAGGCTTCCGAGGACCCAGATGCCAGCTGGGTTGCTCTCCTGACAACTGGAAGGCCAAACAGAGATGGTCAAGCAATTTGGCCTCAGAGGCATGAGGGTTGCAGCAGCCCAGTTTCACTGATGGCTGTCAGAGAAGAATGAGCAAGTATGACTAGAATAAACACAACTCCTCACTGTTAGGATTCCTCACTATTTCTCACTCTAGGAGCAGCAGATGTAACAACAGTTTAAGAGGTACTAAGCACAGATTTGGGAAATTCTTTCTGAACATGTAGACATGGGTCTGCTATCTACTTGGATTCAATTCCCACTGAGAATATCAAGCATTATTTCAGTATCTATTATATAAACAATACAGTGATAATCAATCGGGCAAGACCTTATTCAACGGGAGTTATAAATAAAAAGAACTAGAACAGGAGGACTTTTGAACTCCTCACCTGCAGCTCAGCTCGGAGGCAGAGGCATAAGGATATGCGTATTATACTTTCAGTATAGGGGAAAAATACAATGTTTGAAAGCTCCATTCACTATGGGAAAGCTACAATTGCCAAGGTTGAAATGGCAGATTCTTACCACATTTCTACAGCGATGGAAGCCACAAGCCGCCTCGAGGTGAATGGCCACACCCTACGTTCTATGGTTAGCAAATAGGAAGAAGATTTTGAAGAAATAAGCCTGTGGCAGGACTGCCAGGAAGCAGCAGCGGGATTTATAGGACAGAAGCAATGAGATCCACCATTTGGGGCTCACCAACCCCCTGCAGGTGAGGTGCAAGGCTTCTACAGATGTTGAATAGGGAGAAGGTGGCGTAAGTCTCACAGGATAAACGCGGAACTTAACTTTCTGGGCCCCCCACTTCCCTTCTCCCACAGCCACCAGCTCTAGAATACGGGCAGCATCGTGGTGGTGTCAGAGAGCAGAGATAGCCACATCCAGCAGCTACACCACACAACTCAGCATCTCCTCTGCACCCCACAGCCAGGAAAACACTCTGCCTCAACTACCACACCTGAACTCTATTCTCTCTTGGCAATTAAGAATGCAAGCAAGCCCATTAGCCACGCTGAATCATTTTAAGGGAATTTTACGTGTGTGATACCTCACACCCAGTTTTAAATCCAAAATAGTAAAGAAATGCTTGTTATATAGCTCAGCTTAATTTAACCTTAATACCTATGCAGCTTATTTCCATTGTCAGTGATAAGTCGCCATTTTTTCAAAAGGAAGTTCCTTCTGTCTCCAGTTGATAAAGAAACACTGATCTTCAAAGTATATCCCAAATATTTAACTACACTCTCACGCTTCTACAGACACACAACAGCACACAAAACTTGTGCACATCAATCCAGAATATCTTCTAACAGAGAATCAGGCTGTAATTAAGAGTGCACATCATGACATGAGGAAGATTAGCGTGTTTGGCATGATATTTTCCTTATTAGCTGGAGGCAGAAACAAGTTTCCTTGTCAGTAGAAACATACTGTGAGGGCAGTAGGACACAGATAAAAGGTGTCTCGCTGTTGGCATTTATTTGTTTTTAACAGCTTGAAGGAAAGGGAGGAACACACAGTATCAGCTGTAATTGGTTTTAAGGGTATTCGTTGTTGCTGAAACACAAACACACAGCCATCCAGATTTAGGCCCATCCCTTTGCCATCAAGGGCCTGGATTATAAACTTTTATCCCCACTCTGCAGCACCAGATGGTAGCTCACATACATTTCAATTATTTATTGAATAGGCACTTTGTTATACTAGGGTAATCCCACACTGCAGAAAGAACTACACACTGTTTTTATTGCGAGCTATAGTTTTCATCAAGTCAGTAACCTTTTCACATTCAATGAACACAATAAATAGAATTAAAAGGAGCGATTTTATAAACAATTGGATAATCAGCCTCTCCATCACACAGAAAATGACAACGCAGGGATCAATCAGCAAGACACAGCCACCAGCAGTGCTATAGAAAAAGCATATCGTTCTTTGGCCTGCCCCAAATCCTTTCCTCAACTTCAGTGCTCAAAGTACCGTTGTAGTCCCATCTATCACATTTAACAGTTTGTAGGTACTCACGCGTTCAAGCCATTGGCTTGAAAGCAAGAGTCTAAAACCAGATTGCACTTTGCAGAAGACATACAAAGCTCCCATCACAAAACAAATAATGTTCCCCAGGCTGCAGCCTCGCGGGGCAGATGTGATAAAGTGGTTAATTATTCAGTTGGCAATCGCATTACTGACGTCAATAGAAAAGTCCAGGAAGTGAATCCTCTTAGTTTGTTAGTGTATGACAAAGAGTGGTGGTCCCCACAGAAAATAAGGAGAACCAGCTGTCTCTACATGTTAGTGCTCTGGTCTGTAGTGCTAAAGACACACATTTGCATTTACTGAAGTAAATCGGTCCCTCCCTCTCCCTTAGGAAATCATTTGGTTTTGTGGGTTTTGTTTTTTTTTTTAAGAGGGCTCTTTAAAAGCCTAATTAACTGTACACACATGGAACAGCTGATAAACGGGACAATATACTCGTGAGCAATGATCTCTCCTCCCTCCCCTCCAATTCTTATTCCATGGAAAGTTAAGTCACCTTCATCATACATTATTATTCATAACTTACTCAGCTGAATAAACCAGTCAGCCACCATGGCCATTTTAACATGAATTCATTTAGGCATGCAGCAGGGAAGGATCTCTGCTATCCACATACCAGTAGCCAATAGTCTTAACTAAACAACACTGGACGGAAAACTTTTATCCTAAGCGTTACCACAAGTACCCACGTTTTCTTCTCTCAGCACGCGACAGGCTATTGGAGGTTTCTCATTACCAGACTGCTTAACAGTAGGAAACCATTACACAGAGCTGTTATAAAGGCTGCCTAGAATTGCTCTGTCCTTCGGGGGCATGCCCAGATGAAAAAGACTGCATGATGAACGGTAACTGCCGTTCCTTCAAGACACACACGCACACGCCCTCTCTACGAGCAACAAATCCGGCACAGGAGCAGCCTTCCGAAGCCTGAGCCTGCTGCTCTCCCCCTCCCCCAGGTAGGAAACCCTCCGAGGAGCACAGCCTCAGCCTGACGTTTCAGGTTAAGCCGAGCAGGGTTTCAGGCCAAGGACGCTCCGGTGCTGTTCCTGCTGCCGGCTGCCAAGCACCTCGCCTGGGACCGAGTGGGGCTGGGAGGAGACCTGCAGGGGTCAAGGCCCGGCTGGCGGCGGGGTGTTCCCCAGGGAGGCTCCGCATCCAGGGGCGGCGTTTCCCGGCCCG